>NC_142339.1:45018869-45343869 GCF_054954075.1 Amborella trichopoda
GCTAGAAGGGGATGGGGTCTTTCTTACCCTCCTATCGTCAAAATTTTGGGTCCTAATAAGATATTTTTCTTGTTACGATCCAAGCAGGACACTGTGGTAGCCTTGGGAAATCGTTTTGTTCGTGATCGAGGTAAGCTTTTACCTTTAGATATCTGGAAAGCATCGTCTCATTTGTCTTATGTGCAGAGACAGAGTCTTTGGATTTGTCTTTCTGGCATTCTTTTCCATTCTTGGACGTTGGATACAATTCGAAAGGTGGCTAACTGTTGCCGAGAATACTGCGATCTTGATAGAGCTTCTTTTGAGGGGACTGATCTGAGTATGGTCAGGTCCGTATCTGGAAGCTCAGAGGTGCCTTTCTCCCCAAGTTTGTTAGACTGGTTGTTGGCCATGATTCTTTTGCCATTGAGGTGTCCTTGGTAAGAATGAGAAGGCCTCCAGGGTTCTGAAACCTAATCCTACTGTTGAAGGAGAGTAGAAGATTGTCCGCCATCGTAATTTGAAAGGGCGAAATGGGGTGTCTGCCTCGGAATTGGAATTTTTGGCGACCTTCCGTAGGAAAAAGCGGAGGAAGTTGATCAATGGTTCAATGCGAATGACGTTTTGAAATTTCAAAATTTGAAAATCAGGAAACAGTGGATTCCAGTGGGACATTTCACTGATTTTTTAGCTTCGGCTTTGCCTAGCGTTTCCAACAATGTTGAGGGTGCTTTTCGTCGTGGTGATGGTGCGGGGTCACCTCCACTTCGTAATTTGAAGATTGACGACATATCCTTGCATGATAAGGGTGTAGCACAATTTTCGGAGCTGGTGAATGCGGTGGAGGCTTCCTCGGCCTTTACGCCGGTGGGTGTAGAGTTGCCATCATTGTGGTTGTCTTCTCCTGCGTACAGGTTGAAGGCGGTGAGCCCTTTTCTCGGTGACAAGCTGGCTATTTCATCTAGCTGTCATTGGAGCTGGTTATTGTTCTTCTCTGCCTTAGTTTTTCTTGGCCATCATCTGTGCTCCTCGCTAGCGATACAGACTATTCTGGGTTTTTTGGGCAAGATGCTTCCCTTGTTGCACAGTCATGCCACACATCAGATTCGTTCCTCCCCGAGACCTTCATTCGATCCTTTGGGGGTGGATCCGATGGCTATTGTGTTGATTGAGGAGGATGAGGAACCTCAGGTGCTGAATGTAGACATTGTGGCTCAGAATCCCCTGATAGAAGTAGCGGAGGGTGCTTCGTTTATGGAGGAGAGAATGGATTTGGTTGTGGTCATTGATGATATCCATCCTCCCCTCAATGTGGTTCCCCAGGAGAATCATCCATTGTTGCTTCACTTTACTGCTGAGTTTCCACTGGAGGTGGTGGAGAAGGAAGATATTGCTCTGGGGGCCTTTGTTGACCCTGAGGTCCAGAAGATTAGCAATTTGGTTGCTGATACTGGTATGGATTTCAATATCCCGATTAGAGTAGTGTTTCAAGAAGTTATTGCCAAGAAGAAACTGAAGAAGCTTGAGGCAATTGCGAAACAAAAGTTGAAGCAAGGAGAGGAGAAGATTGGCTAAAAAGCACAGGTTGAGGAGGTGGTGCCTAATACCCCACGAGCTAATGTTCGTAAAGCTAAAAGTAAAGGAAAAGGAGTTGTCAAAGGTACCAGATCGTTTGCACAGTTGCAGGCTCATGGATGTATGCCCTTGAATGCTGCGGCGAGAGGGGTTGTTATAGCTGATGATCAGGTGATGGAGAGCAGCTCTGGATCTTCGGTTGATGAAAGAATGCTGAGGGATTGCCTGAGGAAGCTATGCTCTCGAAAGATGCCTAGTTTGGCTCGTTTAAGGATGGTCCAGGTTCATCCTCTGCCCGCCTCCTAAATGAATTTATTATCTCGGAACGTACGAGGTTTGGGCGACCTCAAACAGAAAAAAAGATGTCTGGTTTTTTGTTACTAAGTTTAGACCGTCTATGTTAATCTTACAAGAAACTAAACTTCGTAGCCTCACTCTGCCTGGTGTCCGGGAAGTTTGTGGTTCTGGGTCTGTGAATTTTGTGGGGATTGAGGTTGTTGGTGCTTTTGGGGGACTGTGGATTCTTTGGGATCCTACAGTTCTACATTCTTTTTGTGTGGTGAAAAAATCTAACTTTTTGTTAGTTGGTTTTTTGTGTTCTCTTTCTGCTTTTAGATGGGGCCTGATGAATGTTTATAGTCCTCATGTCTATGCTTTGAAAGATGCTTTTGTCAATGATATGTCAGAAGTTATTCAGTCCTTTGAATTTTCGATTTTTCTGGGGGCGAGTTTTAACTTTACTAGATGGCCTGATGAAAGTAACTATGGTAGTACTGTTACACACGCTATTCGTCTTTTTAACCGTTTCATTAAGTCCCATGCTTTAATTGATTTGCCTATATCTGGCCCTGCCTTTACCTAGACTAATGGGAGTGTGGTGAATTTGTATATATCTAAACTTGATAGATTTTTTATTTCTGGCGAGTGGTCTGAGGTTTTCCCGTTAGCCATAGTTAAAGCTTTTCCTAGGCTATTTCCTGATCATACCTCTATTTTGTTGTGTACTAAAAACGTTTCTAAGGTCCTACACCTTTCCGATTGAAAATCGGTTGGCTGTAGGAGAAAGAAGTGGTCGATTTAGTCATAAGTACATGGGAGAACACAATGTTGTGGGTTCGATGGATTTTCAGCTTCACAAGAAACTGATCAATATTAAACACAAGTTGTTGGAGTGGAAAATAAATAATCATGTGCATATTAGGGGTATGATTGATGATGGTCTAAGAAAAATTGAATTGGTAAATGTTGTGGTTGAAAACACAGGGGGTGTTCTCAAAAGAGTTGGTATTGGAGAGAGATCTTTTTGTATTAAGGAGTTATAGGAGCTCAGGAGGCTTGAAGAAGTGTATTGGAAACAACGTTCCCATGTTAAATGGCTAAAAGAAGGGGACCTTAACACGAAATTTTTCCATGCTATGGGCAATACTTGTAATAGACAGAATGACGTGTGTGGTCTCTTAATCCAAGGTGTGGACCCTGATGATAGATAGGGTATGTCCAGTGCTATCATTAGTCACTTCCAAAGAACCTTTGCCTTTGAAGTTAGGATAACACCGAGGCTGGATAGGGTAGGTTTTAAAGTCCTTCCTATTCATTTGGTTACCTTTTTAGAAGGGGGTGTTTCGATGATTGAACTTAAAAAGGCGGTGTTTTTTTTACTTGGTGATAAGGCTCCTGGTCCAGACGGCTATCGTCTTATTTTCTTCCATACTTTCTGGAATTTGGTAAGTAGTGAGCTTCTGGAAATGGTTAGAGGTTTCCTTAGGAGAGGGGAGTTGTTCAGAGGTGTTAACCCCACGCTTATCGCCCTTATTCCTAAGAAGTGGATTATTGCTAACTTGAGCGATATAAGACCTATTAGTCTTCTTACTAGCCTTTACAAAATAATTGCTAAACTGCTTGCGGAGCAGCTCAATGTAGTGTTGTCGTACATTATTACGGGCCCACCGTCAGCCTTCATTAAAGGATAGACTGATCACTGATAGCGTCTTGGTTACCCAGGAATGCATTCATTCTCATGTTTTAAATGGGTTTCCTGGACTAGTGATTAAATTGGATATGGAGAAAACCTATGATAGGGTTGAGTGGAATGTGCTTTTGGAGATTATGAAGAATATGGGTTTTGGGACAAGTGGAGGAAGTAGATTTCTGGTTATCTCTCATTGGCTCATTTCTCAATTCTGTATAATGGTAGCCCTATGCGTTTCTTTAGTGCTTCTAGCGGTATAAGACAAGGTGACCCTCTATCCCCTTTCTCATTCACTATTTATGCAGAATGATTTAGCATGATTGTTTCCAAAGGACATTTTGTGGGTTTACAATTGCCTAATGCTGATCCTTGTATTTATCACCTTCTATATGCTGATGATACGTTGTTATTTTTTGAGGCAAAAGTGGATCATGTTTCCAATATTGCTATGTTCTTAAAATGTTGTGAAGTGGCTTTAGGTCAGAAAATCAATTTTGAGAAGACAGAGATGATTGGTATAAATTGTGAGGATTTCCTAGTTAATACCTTGACAGAAATACTGGGGTCTAAGGTTGAACATTTCTCAATTATGTTCTCAATTATGAACATTTATACTAATGTTTTTGTGTGTTGGTTGTTGGAAGGTGATGGATGAGATTGACGATATCGATGATGAAAAGGGATCCGAAGAGCAAGTTGGATTAGTGAACCTGGTTCATGCAATAGATTTGGAGAGAGAATCACACTATAGATACTTTGATTCCCTCACCACTCCTTCCTGTGATGAGGGAGTCACTTGGACTGTCATAAAAGAGGTAAACATACCCTAAGGAGGTTATAATTACTTAATTGGGTTTGCATCCTCTACTTTTACATGAACTAATAGCCAAGTACATGTAGATAGGCCTAGCAATGAGCCGTGCGACTCAACCTGACAAGTCCCGGGGCGGGGTCAATAAATGTGACCTATTCGGCCAGGACAAGTCCAGGGATTTCATACCTCGACACAATTTGCAGTGGCTTAGGCCCACACTGCTTGTTCTTTGTCTAGGCCAACCAACCACTATCCACTTGATCAATTGCTCCTTGTTTTCGGACTATCTGTTCCCCTATCTCATGTGAGTTGTTTAATGGCAAAAGGCGTAGACTTTTCTTTTTTCTATTTTCTTGTTGCAGGTGAAGACCGTATCAAAGGCGCAGCTGGGAATGCTCAGGGCCGCTGTTGAAGAAATGAGAAATTTCATTTAGCTCATGCTTTATTCACCAAGAAAAAACAATGGAAAAATTCCTTAGACTGATGCTGTTTTTTTTTTGGTATTCGACAGGAATTTGAGAAGAATGCTAGGCCTATACAACCCCTGAACCAGAGACAAGTATACATCTTCAAGAATGAGTCGTAGAATGTGACACAAATATTATGTACTGTTTTCTTTTATTTCGATGCGTGTTCAAATTTTTTTTTCTGTTGTAATTTTTTTGATTAATAAATTCAGTAACATTTGTCAAAAAAATGATGTATGTTTAAAATTTTAAAATAAGTAATGGGTATGTCTTTTCCCACCCATTAATTAGGTAGTAGGCTGCATTCTATGTATGCAATGCTTTGATTTCAAAAAGCAAATACCACAAGATACATTCATATGATTATTATTTATTGCAAAACAAGTTCGTAGAGTGGTGGTAAAATAGAGGAATGTATGCTAAAATGGTTTGATTTTGAACCATTTATTGAACACCTCTACAATATTTTTTGGTTTTAAGATTAGATGTCCTTGGAAGTTGATGCTTGTCGAAGTATGAACATATAACAACGTACAATAGCAACAAAAAAATGTAATATCCTGGTGAAAATGGAAAACTGCCACTAGATAATGGTACACGTTAGGGAATTAGATTTATTTGTTTGAATTTTTTAAAACAAAAATGCGCGCTAAAGCAAATTGCGCATTTCCTCTCTAAGGAAAAACCCTCATTAGAAGTATTTAGGACCCCTTGTTTTGGGGATGTGACCCACTCAAACCAGTGATCAACATAGAAAAAATTGATAAGGAAAAGTAAATTCGCACCCGATCTACATGAAAAAAGACATGTATTGCATACCGACCATTTCAGTTTTGGGCATTTATATATTGGTTTTAGACTTTGGTTTTCCTTTCAAGGCTGAGGTAAAGCAATTGTATATATATATATATATATATATATATATATATATATATAACATAGGCTAGTGGGCCTACAGCTACATACGAGTTGAACGGTCTAGATTCAATCAGGGCCTACCCAATGATCATGATTGTATTTCATATTTGAATTTTGGGATAGTGTCTATGTCCGAGATATCGGATCAAGCCACTTTAGAGCATTCTGATATTGGAAACATTAGACTACCTCATCATTTGAATTGGGCGTCAGTTGTCCGAAACATGGACCATTTTCATTTATCAAAGAAGAAAAACTTGGGTGGTCTGATACTGTTAACATCGAACCCCGATACTCCCTCTATTTCTAATCCGGATCCCATGTAAAATATTTGGATCCTATCGGATTCAACCATTCTGATCCAATTAAATCCAGATCCCATGTTACTTTTCAGATCCAGATTAGGATCAGGGTGGATCCGGACCCTCTAAATTCTCTGCCCTATTACCACTCGGTTTTTAATGTTCGAATATTTCAGTCAATTACGTCGTTATACTAGTTTTATTTGGCAATCAGTATTAATTTGACAATTAATCCATATTGGAGTGGTTGTTTAGTCATTTAATGTAAAGCACAAAAGTATGAAACCCGAACCAAAGCCTCCTATAAAAAAGAGGAAAATTTACGTACGTATCATTTTTTCCCAATTTATTATAGTACCCTCCATATTTTTTGAAATTTACATGGACACCACTCTGCCAACCCACGTCCTTTTTCCAGTTTTGCCTCCAGCCTGGTATTTCCAATATCAGACAGGTGAGAAATTCACTCTTGTTTTTTATCTTATAACTTTTTATTTTCAAGGCCTATTGGCAATCAGAAATGCAGAACACCCCTATTTCTTTGTCTTCTTGATATTGATAATGTTGGATAGCCCTAAAACCCACAGCACATTCGACTTTAATGATACCGGACATCTCCAAATGTTTTCCTTTGAGTTGTTTGATATTTTCAACACCTCGAAGATTTCTCTTGCAAAGAAACGAGGTGTTTGGTGTTAGCAACATGAATCAGCCAAGCATTTCCAAATCCATGCCTTTGAGTGATTAAATATTTTCAACACTGGTCAGGTACTCTTGCTAAGGAACATGGTGTTCGGTGTTAGCAACATCAGATAACCTAACATACCCAATTCATTCCCCTTGGCTGCGCGATATTTTCAACACTGGGCAAGCCTCTTGCTGAGGAATGAGGTGTCGAGCATTCGCAACATTGGACAACCTAAAGGCAAAGAATTAGGGATGTTAGACATCGCTAACATCGAACACACCATGGTTTTAAGGTTCCGACATTTTCCTTTGGGAGTGTTGGACAGGGTACAAATCTAGGAAAAAAAAAGGGTGCGCTGATGTGGGTGGTGGTCTTACATTTTTCAAATGATAATGATATGTTATCAATAAGTTCACAATGTGTAGTTTCTAGGTACAAGAGCCTTTGACAATAATTAAGTGTTTTAGAAACTGGATTAGTGGGATACAGCCGATCACCCGTTTGTTCTGAGTAAGGTATCCAAGACTTATTTTGTATTTTGAATAATGAAAAGGCAAAAAAGGAACGAGGGAGAATATGTGGGAAGCGGGCAAGACTAGGGTAATCACACTCCCTTATTCCAATCTTGCTTGGGTGATTTTGACAGGAAAGTTCTTTTGTGAGTTGGGGATGCATACATCCCCGGACTATAGAACGTCAACCAAAATAGACAATGCAAAAAAAAAAAAAATTAATATATTTTGGAAGTTTAAAATTTTATTTTCTCATTTTCATTTTCATTTTCAAGATCACCCTAGGGTAGAACATGGATGTCTGAAAGTTTGAGTTGATGGAACCCGTCTTTCTTAAGAGTGGAGATGCCTTCATCTTTTTTTTTTTTAAAAAAAAAAAAATTATTATGATTAATCTTGAAATGACAAGGACTGTTTGGAGATTCTTATATCTAATTTTATTTAACAATCATTATATGAATATTTTGTTAATGAGTCAGGTCTTTGAGTTGTCAATTAATAATAATATGGAAAGCTGAACTAGCGAGTAATCTCCCCTTAAAATATAGGGGCCAGCGACCCAGATTAGAAACCAAATGTTTACTAAAACAATATGAGTCCCTAAATTGAAGTTGACTGTGCATAGAAAGCCCATCCAATTAGGAATTACGATTGATAAAATATATTGAAATATGGAAAAAATTGTGTTTCTATGTGAGCTCTCCTCTCTTTGTGCGTAGAGAAAGGTACTGTAGTCAATCTAGAAATTCACAATGAGTTACATTCTATGGAATAAGGCTTCATAACCAACTAAACTTAACGACCAAGAGATAAGATATGGAGATTGTCAAATTAATTTTTTCAAAATATGTGAAGTGTTGACAAATAAATTGTGTTTTGTGTAGGGCAATTTTAGTAGTCGAGATGGACCTCACCATTTCAGAAAGTGTGGCATCTAGCACATGGTCAGAGTATAACAACATGGTGGATATTGTAGAGGTTGTCACAAGGTTTGTTAAGGAGCACAATCACAATCTTGTATCTCCAAGGAAAGCTCGACTCATCAGTTCTCACCGAACAATATTGGATGTGACAAAGTTAATGATAAACTCCTTGAGCTCTGCTTTGGTAAAATCTCATAATATCTATGATATCTTATTAGAGCAGGTTGGAGGGATTGGTAATTTCCCTTGCTCCCAAAAAGACATCGAAAACCAATTACGAAACAAGAGAAGACACTTCAAAGGGGAAGATGACAATCGTGCAATGGAATGGTTAATCGATATGAAGAGATCATATCCATCTTTTTTCTACAGTCAAATTAGATGAAGAAGATTACATCGTCAGCCTACTATAGGTAGATGCCATGTCAAGGGTGTTCTACCATCACTTCTCGGATGTGGTCACCTTTGATACTATAGTTTTATCTTGGAAAAAGTTTACATGAGATTTCAACCACATATTATAGACGTGAGGCGAACCTAAAAAACCCATCCAAAAAAGTTGTTCAACTCTGAAAAACTCACCAATAAATCATGTCAACTTTGAGATGTTGGATATGAATACGGGCTCCAAGTCGTGAAAATAGTACATCTTGTGAGCACCTAATCTAGATCACTTGTTTTGTTCATAAGGCTCTTTGATATACACTACATTCCCAACAATTGAAAGCCTACTATTGAAGATTGGACCACTTACATGGCCAATCTGCATATTGTAATTTTCTGACCTACAAATGTTCTACAACTACAACATGAACCATTTTCTTACTTTCAACTATAACATTAAACGTAATAGGAGAATGAGTTGAATTCCACAATAGAAATAATTACATTAGTAAAAAAGGAACACAAAAATACTATAACATATTTTGAATAAGGACTACAAATATAAAAAACATGAGCGCAGGCAAGCACACATTTATTATACACAAGAAATACAATAATTGTTGCAAATGCCCAAGGGGCACAAAGTAAAAATTGTTGTAGACGCCCTATGGCACCGAGTACCGTATCATGGCCAATACTTGTTTCTTGATTGACCATGACACGTCCTTGTGATTCATGCATTGGATTCCACTGTTGTGTATTGCGATGCCTTAAATTGACATTTTGCACAGTGGTAACATATTCATCACACCATCGGAAGAACCCACATAATAGAAACTTATAGTACATCCTATTTGGGTTAATAGGGCTTGTCGATGCTTTCGTAGCACAATCTAAACTGTCTTTAGGGCAATGTCGAGGTGTATATCCTCGATTACTTGTACAATTTGCAAATGCAAAGCTAAATATGAAAATATTTATTGACTTCACTATATGTATATCGTTGTGTATAGCAAATGCAAGGTTAAAGATAATGAAGGGACCAATAACACATGCGGTGAAATATTAGAAGCCAAAAATGAAATTTAAAATTTTAACAAGAAGCCCTATTTCGTCATTCACAATCATTCACCTTCAAATCTCAAACTAAAAAACTTGACCTTTGTTCCAAAATGATGATAATGCCAAAGGATGTACAACGTATTATTTATCAACATACATACTGAAATTTCCTTGGAAGAAAAATACAGATCTACCTTTCAACTTTAGTCCAAAAGAATGGTATCAAATAATAGTGACCCATGAGTAGTCGTATTTATCTTTCTTTTGATTGATAATCTTTTAAATGGAGTTATTTTTACCACACATTTGAACCTCCTCTTATAAAAGTTCGGATGCACCCAAGATGAGAGAGATAGAGAGAACAAATCTAGATGGAGATTTTGCAGAGATAGAGCTATGATGGCAAAGCAAAAGCAAATGTTGGAATCGTTTGCAGGTAGTTTGGAGAGAGAGAATGGTGAGGAAATATAGGTAAATAAATCATATTAAATGTACAAGGCGAAGAAATAATTAAATTCATAAAAATTTCAACCTAAATCCCCAATATTTGCTAAAGGTGTACTTGATTTTGGGCATCACAATCAAAATAATCGGAAAAAAATGCATAGTAAATGTACAAGATGGAGAAAAAAATAAATCCATAAGAATATAAACCTAAACCCCAAATATTTGTTATTGGTGCTTCTCATTTTGGGCTTTACAATCGAATTAATCGAAATAAGATAATACAAAATATACAAGACGAAGAAAAAGTTAAATCTATAGGAATTTAAACCTAAATCCTCAATATTTGCTGAATTAATTGAAATAAGATCATACAAAATGTACAAGATAAAGAAAATATTAAATCCATCAGAATTTAAACCTAAATCCCCAATATTTGCTGAATTAATCAAAATTAGATCATACAAAATGTACATGAAGAGGAAAAATAAATAAATCCATAAAAATGTAAACCTAAATCCCCAATTTTTGTTGAATTAATCGAAGTCAGATCATACAAAATGTACAAGACGAAGAAAAAAATAAATCTATGAGAATTTAAACCTAAATCCCCAATATTAGCTACTGGTTTACCTGATTTTGGGCTTCACAATTGAAATAATCGAAATCAGATCATATAAAATGTACAAGGAACACCAAAAAACTATCATATTTAGATCCATAATAATTTAAACCTAAAATCCCCAATATTTGATCATGAAAAATGTACAAGACAGAAAAAATTAAATCCATGAGAATTTAAACCTAAATCCCCAATTTTTGCTGAATAAATCGAAGACAGAGCATACAAAATGTACAAGATGAAGAAAAAAATAAGTCCATGAGTATTTAAACCTAAATCCCAAATATTTGCTACTGGTGTACCTGATTATGGGCTTCACAATCGAATTAATCGAAATCAGATTATACAAAATGTTCAAGGAACACACAAAACCTATCACCTTTAAATCCATAAGAATTTAAACCCAAAATCCCCAATATTTGATCATAGAAAATGTACAAGACGAAGAAAAAAGTAAATCCACAAGAATTTAAACCTAAATCCCCAATATTTGTTGAATTAATCGAAATCAGATCATACAAAATGTACACGACAAAAAAATAAATAAATCCAGAAGAATTTAAACCTAAATCCCCAATTTTTGCTGAATTAATTGAATTCAGATGATACAAAATGTACAGAATGAAGAAAATAATAAATCCATGTGATGCGCAATGGCCCAGCTTGAATCTGGGCCGATCTGACGGTTACGACCTCATTTCGTGTTTGAATTTTATTTTATTTTTTTGCAAATCCAAATCACTTGAAATTTTTGATGTGCCTTCTTAAAAATAGGTGAATCTAATAAAAATATCAAAAAAAAATATTTTACATGAAATAGAGTGACCAAAATACCCATGAAGTTTTGGGGGTATTTTAGTTAATTTATTATTTGTGAACTTTTTTTGTGATATTTTTATAAGGTGAGCCTTGATGAGAAGAACACATGTAAAAAATTTCAAGTGATTTAGAGTTTTAGAAAAAAAATTAAAATTCAAACACAAAATGAGGTCATGGCCATCTCGAGACCATCAGATCGGCCCAGATTCAATCCGTTCCATCGGGCTTATTCTTACAGGTACACCCCTTGACGTACCGTAGCATATATATATATATATATATATATATATATATATATATATATATATATATATATATATATATATATATATATATATATATATATATATATATATATATATATATATATATATATATATATATATATATATATATATATATCTAAATGGCTCCACTGGACCGTCAGATATTGTAGTTCGTATACGAGAAAAGTGATCTGCTAATCCGGTTACCCTTTCTTTTGTTGTAAACACCTTCTCTCTCTCTTGAGGGCCTGCTTCTTTGTCGAACCCTGCTCGCTCCTCTCACATGAGTTCGAGTGTTGAAGTGCTCACAAGGTTTGGTCGAGTAGACTGCCAGAATGGGCAGGAAGGTGGGTTGCTGGCGTTATCCTCTTCATTTGATCTCTCTCTCTCTACTATAAAAATGATGTCGCTCTCTTAAAGTTTTTTTAGGGCTTGGGTCCTCCGTAAAATAAATCTGGCGTCGTTCACTCAAGGTTTTTTTTTGGATTTGGAAGTAAAGTATGTGAATGGCCTGAGGTATTTGGGATTGAAGATTTGGGGTAGAGAGATGTAAAGGATATGTGAGATATCCTCTCAATCTGATGAACTCTCTCTATTTAGGATAACTAGATTAGTATCTGTAACTAGCTTGATGATCTCTCTTACTTCCTCCTCCTTTGAATTTCTCACTAGACCATTAATTAAAACGCCCAAAGCCGCCAAATCAAGAGCCTTGTTCTTGTTAATATGGTCCTTGAACCGTTCATGTGCAAAACCTAATCATCTATTTCATAGGGAAAATGGAGAAAAAACATGAATGAGAAATCTATATGGGAACCACCCTTTTTCGCCATCTCTTCAATTTCTCTATTTTTACAGTAACAAATCAGCAGCAAATTAATTAATGACATTGGCCGTTTTCCTCCATCCCTTGCATCTTTGCATGCACTTAAAGAGCATTGAAGTAATCTACAGGACGATAGATTCCATATTCATCCTGCTAGTAAGTGGTTTGCTCCACCATTTTAGCTCGACCATAAGAGATAATAAGGCTATGTTAGAACTTCTGTGATTTGTTATAAGGATTTTTCCTCTTGTTTTTATTAAGATTCGATTTCAGATAAACATCAGGCTTTGGTAAGCTACCTAATCAATAGATCCATCTAATACCGATCCCTAACTACGCTTGCTAGCTCAAGAGTTGAGTTAAAGATCTCAATGATTTGATTAGGGCTGCTCAAAGGGCGAAGCTTCGATTTTGCCGAGTTGATCAACAATGGGTTTTTGAGGCATTTTCAATAAGAAAGCAATCATGGGAATGCATTGCTCAATGTTTTCTATGTTGTTAACCCTAGGAGCTGTTGGAGTTGTTGAGTGAAATGGGGGCAGAAAGTGCTACAATTTCAAAAAATTAGATCTCAAAATCTTTTTGTTTTCGGGCATGTAGGAGGGTTTTCTCAAAACGATATTTGCCCCCTTTCAATATAGTATTTGATCTGGATAAGGAGAGCAATTGGTCCTCGAGATACATGAAAACATACATGTAATTTAAAATGTTTCTAAAGTCTATGCACCTGAACTTGGAACCCATATAATAGACACCAGAATCTTGATAGTTTAGAGAGAGAAATAGACAAAATCAAGTAAAGAGAGAGAGTTTAGCCCAGTGGTTTCCTTGCTGGAATTGAAGAGACGATATGTTGTTGAGATGCTCAATAGTTGTTCTAAGTATCTTTCTCGTATGGGATACTTTCTATATAGAGCTATAAGGTGGATGCTCATTAATGAGCATCCACCTTAATGAGTATCTTTCTATATAGAGCTATAAGGTGGATGCTCATTAATTGTAGTGGTGGTTACATGTACCACCAATAGCTACATGTTACATGCAGCCCCTTAACTCACTTTTTGTGATGGTTACATGTACCATCAACGACTATAAGTTACATGCACTTTAACTCTCTTGGTTGGATTTTTTTGTTCTTTGTATTTTGTTGCTAGGCTTTCAAGAACTTCACAATTGTGGTGACATATTTCTTATTTGTACTTGCAATATGTCCATGACTCTAAATATTGGATGACTTATTGAATTTTATTTGCAAATACAACGATGTTGTTTTTTTTTTTCGCATTAACTTGGTGTACCTCAATCTATAATTACAAGGAGTGAGAAACTAGACTAATTATATGATTAGAGAGAGAGAGTAATGTAAGGGAGACAGAGAGATTGAGAAATAAGAAATTATAACTGCAAAATATAGAAAGACAAAGCGAGAGACGAGAACAATATCTATAGGGAGATAGACAATGAGAGAGGAACGAGAGATAAGAAATTCTAACGGCACGATGGAGAGAGAGACGAATTCTTACAAAATCTTAAAAAAAAATATCCAATGGTTTTTTCCTAAAATAGTCCAAAAACGTTATTGTTATTCTTTTAGAACCTAAATGTTTTCTCGATTGCTAATAACTTCGAACATGCAAGTATAGAGGCTGGCAATGAGCTGGTTAGTCCAGCTCGACTGGGCCTCCAAGCCCTAAAACCATAGCACCTTGGATTCAAAATGGGGCTAGAGCGCCGAGCCAGTCAAAGGTTAAGTTTGTGACTTGGCTGGCCCGGTTTGGGGCAGCCCCACCCTTTTTTTATTTAGTTTTTCTTTTATTCATTTTTATTGTAATTTTATTTTGCGTGGCATACCTGGCCAAGACAAGGCCAATGCCAGGCTTGGACCAAGCCCCTTCGGCTTTGTTAGGGCTTGGCCAACCGGCCGCTTGGGGACTAGGGACGGCCCCTAGGTCCAGGGTCGCCCGCTGCCCATTGCCACTCTGATCCAAGTACATCTAATGGTCAAAATTGATTGCAACCACCTTATACCAAAAGTTAAAGGAAAAGGTTTATACTCACCCCTAAAAAATAAAATTAAGATGGACCTCAAAAATTCACTGGAAGATTTTGTTTCGTTGCCAAAAAATCCTCAAATGGGTCATCCCGACCTCAAGATGTACGGACATGAAAAAAAATATATTCAAGTATTGAAAATAGTGCATCTTGTAATGCATTATGTGTACCACTAATTTTCAAGATTATGGTTTTATAGATATGCTTGATCTCCACAATTTTTGAAGTTTTAAATGCCATAAGTAGATATGAAAATAAATGTTTAGGCAATCACAATGATTCCTAGTATTCAAACAACATTTTTTGATACTACTTGAAGGTGCGACTTAGTTTGATTGTTTAGGTTTTCAGCCTTACAAAAACCGCACCCTTAAATGATTATGGCCATGTAGTATTAAACTTGTTCTAAGGTACGGGTTTGAATATCGTGCTCACCTATAGTACGGAATACATAAAATAAAGGGACAATTATAAGTAACCCTAAGACTAGACTTTCTATGCTTACCCCCAACCAATCTTTTTGTCTCACTTCCAAAATATACTTTTTTAGCAAATATCCCCCAACCCAAAAAAAATAAAGAAGTCTAAACTACCCTCTTTTATTTTTACCCCGTCCTTTCTTTCCTCTTTCCCACGAAAAGGCGGTCCGGCATAATCTTAGGGTGGTCCGGCAGTATAATGTCGGTCCGAAAAATAAGAGTGGCGGTCGAACAGTACAAGTGGCAGTCTGGCATTGAGAAAGAACGGTCTTGCAATAGGCCCATGCGATCTGGCACTATCAAAGGGCGGTCCATCAATAGCCCTATGCAGTCCAGCAACAGGCCCATGCGGTCCAGCAACCGGTCGAATGTGCGGTCCGGCAATGTCAAAGAGTGGTCCAGCACTTTTTTAGTTTAACGGGGTCCGGAAATGTCAAAGAGCGGTCTGCCAGCCCATGTGAGCCCACATGAATGTCCGGACCAAAATTAAATTTTTATGTACGAAAAATGGTGTTTTCATAAAAAAATATACCTCTTTTTACTTGGGGAATATTTACTAGAAAAGTGTATTTTAAGGAAAAAAGTGAGAAAAAAAATTTGGTTGGAGGTAGATCTCATAGAAAGTCTAGTCTGGGGGGCTTTTATTCATTTTCCCAAAAATAAACACCCATTCCACATTATTAAATTATTTTGGATTTTCACCAAATTAGTGAAAAGTATTAAACGCGGGTGTTTAACCATATTTATCTAATTGGAGAAAAGTATCAAACACGTGCTTCTGTCGAAGGTTGAGGGGGATGATGATTCCCTCGTGTATTATACCTATTTTTCTCTTGGGCACGTGTACTATGATCCCATAGGACCAACCTATCCATTTGCTCCCTCAGGTAAAATATATGCTTGGATAATTTTTCTGACCTGAAAATTTGGAATTCTCTTAAAAATCAACAGTTGATTTTTTTGAAAAAGAAAATTGGAGTTTGAGCTATTAAATACTTAGATTTTGGTGTCATGGAACAATGTAGGTTCAATTTTGGGAAGTTATTTTTTGTCTTGCTGATACATTGTTTGTTAGAACTCTCTCTCTCCCTCGTCCTCTTCTTGGAGTTGATCTCTAAGTCCTCCTAGAGGATAAATTTCCAAAGATTTGGGGTCCTAATGATACCCCTAGCTTACTTTTTGTTGAAGAGAGTGAAGGAAAATTGTTTCATGCAGGTTGGACCGCATTTCTATATATGTGGTCCACAGATTATAAAGCATCCATCTTAAAAACAGATGCAAGTAGGTGTTCCACCTAAAAACAATGGAAACTAATGGTTCGAATGTTTTTTTACTAGAATTATTATTTCTAGTTTTTAAAATTTATTTATTTATTTATTCATATTCATGATCTCTATGTTAGAGATTACATGTCCTTAAAAATTAAGTCTTAAAATCCATCTCAAAAATAGATTCCTTAAGAGGCCCGCATTTCTACATATGCGTGCTTGGCCGCATAGAAACCGGGTCCGAGAGTGAATGGGATGTAAGCTCTCTCAGGAGCGCAAAACCATTTGGCTTTTCTTTTTGCAAGGCTTGACCATTGTACCTAATGCTAATGCACGTGTAACATTGTAATATTTTAGAAATAATGAACGAAAGGCAATGAATCCACTTTAGTAGTTTGCTTACGAAATGCAAACGTACTCACAAAGTTTATTGTTACTCGAGCAAAGAGACATGGAGTGTTTAGACTTATTCGAAATAGAAACTTTCAATGTAACTCTTTTCCACACAAGTTTGTTAGGACTTAGGAATGGAGATTAACATGCAAAACCAGAACGAGTACAAAGATTTCCTTGTGGTTTTTCCTTTTTTTATGGATTTTTGATAGAAGGGCTTTTCTAGAAACAATACGTGTTTGAAATAGTAGAAAATATCGCCATGTTGTAATGAAAAAATCACCCAATGAACCTTCTCTAATTCTTAATTAATCTCTATAGAAAACTTTGGTGGCTTGTGATACTTTTTCCGGTTACCGTGTGGCTAAAGTCACCTCGTACTCTACAACCTCTCCTCTTTATAAATAAGAAAGAGATCAACTGTAACCTCACTGTAAGCTTTCGTGAAAACAATAAGCTTTTGTGTTAGACAGATGAATATGAAGCTCTCTTCTTCCTTCATAATTCTCCTTTTCTTTTATCCTTTCCTGGTCTCCTGCGATGATCATGGTAATCAATCGCATGGTTTTATTACTTAGTGGAATATCCATTAAAACCCTCCATATTCTTGGTTGTGATTCTCTTATAGCCCTTGTTGATTTGCCATTGCTTCATACCCTCTTCCACTATATATTTTGGCTAATTTCTAATCTCAAAACCACGAAGTAGTTTCCCTTTTATTTTTTTCATTTTTTTATATTTTTTTGACAAATGGAAATGTCTACAAAGTTCTCTTGTAGTTTTCTCTGAAGCATTAATTTACAAAATTAGTCAAGGAACCACTGATCCCCTGAAAATGATTCTTACAAGTCAATATTCAAGATGATCATATTATTCGAATGCCCACTAGAAAAAATCTCTCCTGTCTCTCTCCCTCTCTGTGTGGGGGTTTTTTTTTTTTATTTTATTTTTTTGCTTCTTTTAAATGAGTTGAAAAGAACAACAAAAACCACAACAGTTTCTTCACTATATTTCGATCTCAGTTCACCCTCCTATGCGTTGAGATAATATTCATTTATTATTTTGCATCATTTTCTTCTTCTTTTCTGGTTTATTTTCATTGTGTACTTTCTTTTTCTCAATGCTTCTCTAGAAATGCAAAGTCAAAATGATGTGGTTTGATGATTTTGCAGTTGAGAAAGCTGAGTTCAGCTATGTGGAAGGTAGCAGGAATGGACCGGAAAATTGGGGCAGGCTCCGCTCTAAATGGGTGGCATGCTCCAAGGGCGCCATGCAATCACCCATTGATATCATTCATGGAAATGCCATATACGACCATAGCTTATAGAGCCTAAAGGCTCGATATGAGCCTGCACAGGCCAAACTTCCTAACTCTGGCCATGGCAATGGGGTGTGAGAATCCAAAATATGATTGAGATGATCCGTTATCTTGGTTTTCATTAGTGAGGGGCAAATGTTGACTTGAAACAATGTTTTTTACAACCTGGAAAATGAAGGTCTTTTACTTATTGCTCGCCTTTTCTTTGGGGTAAATACAGTGGGGAATATAGGCCTCTACAAGGTTTTTTAAAATCCGTAGTAGTTTTTGAAGTTATCAGCGAGAATAGAAGCTACAACGTACTATTAAGAGATAGGGGATACTACCATCACGACCCTAACCCCTTTTCCAAAAAGGTAAGTCAGTGGGGATTTAGGCCCCTACTATTTCATAAGAATAGAGTCAGAGACTTCATCATGGGGCTTGACAGTAGTACCGCCAAAGCCCCATCCCATTCTCAAATTTGTTGTTGTTGACCTTTTCATCAAAACTTTTGGACGCATCAGTTGGCCAGGTTTCTTTATTTACTTCCCCCTTTTTTACCCAAATCCATATCCAATGTATTAACCCAAGTACGCATCAGCACACCCACAAGTGCCTCACCTTGGGTGAGAATAATTGATTAAAACATAAAAAATTCAAGATTTAGCCAAATTCACAAGATTTTTTCATCCTTTTCATTACAATTAATTAAAATCAACTTCCCATACATCAAGATTTTTTCATCCTTTTCATTACATGTAATTAAAATCATTTTCCCCTACATCAAGATTTTTTTATCCTTTTCATTACATGTAATTAAAATCATTTTCATGGATATTCATAGAGTTTCCATGTTTTGGTTGCTGACAATAGTTGGGATGGGAGAAAGGCAGTGCTGGTGGGATACACATCAATGGAACCCAATTCGTACTTGGGGAGTTTCACTGGCATTCTCCATATGAACATACTTTAGATGGTTACTGGTCTGCCCTACCGCAGTTCTTCAAGTTTTGAGTTGCTTTTTGTTCGATATTTACAATTTTAATGGCACTATTGCTGAAACAACCACCACCAACTTCTTGTTTATTTAATGTCCTTAAAAGCTGTGAAAGTATAGTATCGCCCTGGTTAAACTCGTGGTAATCTAACGGGAGCGGGAGCGGGAATGGCTCTGATTCCGAGTGTAGGAGCATCGAAGCGACATCTGCCCAAAGCTCCGGAGCTCGAGAAGCGAGTTCCGGTGAGGGTAAAAGTAGCGGATCAAGATCCCGTATGAACAGGGAGCGCGTTCCCAATACATCGGATCGAGGTTCCTATTTAACGGGAGCGCTTTCCATGACAAGTGGGATTGCGTTCACAATTCATTAGGATCGTGGTCTCATCGACAACAGGATTGCGCCCTCATCTAAGAATGACCGTGTTCTTATTTGGAAAGGATTGAGCTCCATTCAAGGAAGGATCGCGTTCTGTGCATGATTAGTCCACGCTCCATGGCAGAACTCCACTTTTATTAATTTGGCTTAAAATATTATTAATTTATTTTAAAATTTAATTTTATTTAAGAATTTTCTTTTAGGATGTTTCGGGAAAATAGGGATCGAGTTCCATAAATGTAGGGATCGTGTTCCTAAAACTCTGGGAGCGGGGATCTAATTATTCAGGAATGAGATCCTAAAATTTAAAGAACACGTTCTGTGTAGTATCATGAGCAAGCTCCATTGTGAATGGAATAGAGAATCCTAAAACTAGGAGTGAGCTCCCAAAAAATAGAGAACGAGTTCCGATCAAGATCCCAGCTACAGAGCGCCGGAGCTGGGTTCCGGAGCTGAAGTGCACCCTAGTTAGGCGCTCCTGGTAACTATTATGTTTTATAACAATAGCCTATTGTTCTTTTCATAGACTGGCAGGTAGACCTTTAATTTTCTCAATAGATGCAAAAGGGTTTCTTTGACCTCCACCATCCATTTAAATAAGTCTCTTGACATGAATTCACATGATAAGTACGTAGTAGCTGAATATTGTAGTCTTTGTCTCTAGATATGACTTGGAGATGCAAATGGTCCATTGCAGCGCAGATGGACGAATTGCCGTAGTTGCAGTGATCTATAAAGTTGGGCTGCAAGATCATTTCCTATTGAAGGTGAGGTGATTTAGATTTACTAATGCCTCTCTGGTTTCAAGTGGGCATGAAGATTTGAGTATTTGTTTATACTAATGTTTCTGTGTGTTGGTTGTTGGAAGGTGATGGATGAGATTGACGATATCGACGATGAAAAGTGATCTGAAGAGCAAGTTGGATTAGTGAACCCGGATCATGCAATAGATTTGGAGAGAGAATCATACTATTGATACTTTGGTTCCCTCACAACTCCTCCGTGCGATGAGGGAGTCACTTGGACTGTCATAAAAGAGGTAAACATACCCTAAGGAGGCTATAATTGCTTAATTGGCTTGCATCTTGCTCCAAGTGCATGTAGATAGGCCTAGCAACGGGCCATGCTGCTCAATCCGGCCAGTCCTATGCCCGGGTCAATACATGTGATCGATTAGGCCAGGATTGGTCAAGGAATTTCATAGCTCAACTCAACTTGAGTGGTGTATAGTGTGTCATGGCCAAGAAAGTCGTAGTGCCTCAGGCCCACACTGCTTTGCCCTTTGCCCAGCCTATATGTAGCAATGTGATTAAATAATTGATGAAAATCTTTCTATACTTCCCCTACTGTAGAGAAGTTATATATTTCCCATTTCTAGTGGTCCGATCTGAATAGAAGGCTGAGATGGACCTGATCACAATGTCACTTCTCTACACTGTTTTATTTTTAATTCCTTTCTACAAAATATTTTAACGTCAAATTTTGGGTGTCCACACCTCTCTTAAACTCATGCCTTGAAACATATAAAAATATATTCCCGATAAAATAAAAAAGACTAAAATACCCCTAAAAGTTTCAAGCGTATTTTTGGTTATTTTAGTTTTAAAAATCTATTCTTTTAATATTTTTTAGGTTCATTAAGATGATGACACGTACCAAATTTTATGGGGAAGTATAGAAGGCTTACCCAATAATCAAATACAATGTTAACTATTTGTAAAAGTGATTTGATAAATTCTCATGAAAGAAAAAAAGTTATAAGATCTTAAACTCATCTCCACCTTTGTCACAACTTACACTTTCGGTTAGGGCACGGGCTCCTACCTAAAGTTAAGACTTATGTGAGGGCTCCTACCTAAAGTTAAGAGTTATGTGAGGTTTCAATAGTGGAGATGAGATGGGGGCATTATTGGTGACCTTATATGCATGAACTAAGGAGTCGTTTAATGGCAAAAGGCGAAGACTTCTCATTTTTCTATATACTTGTTACAGGTGAAGACCATATCAATGGCGCAGCTGGGAAAGTTAAGGGCCGCTGTTGAAGAAGTGAGATATTTCATTTAGCTCATACCTTAATAACCAAGAAAAAAGAATTGAAAAATTCTCTAGACTGATGCTGCTTTTTTTTCTTTTTTGTAATCGACAGGAATTTGAGAAGAATGCAAGACCTATACAACCCCTGAACCAGGGACAAGCGTACATCTTCAAGAATGAGTCTTAGAAAGTGACACAAATATTATGTCGTGTTTTCTGTTATCTCGATTTTAAAATAAGTATATGGGTAGGTCTTTTAACACCCATTGATTAGGTAGGAGGCTGCAATTTATGTATGCAGTACTTTGGTTTCAAAAGGCAAGTACCATCAGATAATTATTATTTATGAATAAATTATTATATTTACAGGTTTATATAATGTAATTTCTCCTTTAATACTGCATAACAAGCCTGTGCAGTGGTGATAAAGTAGAGGAATGTATGCTAAAATAGTTTGATTTTGGACCACTCATTGAACACCTCCACAATATTTTCGTGGTTTTATGATCCAATATCCTGAGATTGCAAAAACACTCCGAAATAAAATCTTTTTGCTGAGGATATACATGCATAATATGATACATTGGGAGCACTTTTTGAGGCATACTACATTTTATTGAGTTGGGCAATCCTGTTCTAGGAAACCATTAAATCATCTCCATGTTTCTGGTTTTTATTTTATTTTTAAATTCTTTTAGGTTTTTTAGCAATCCAACTTAGGAAACGCGATAGTTGGACAAGTACCGGAATGAGTCCCTGTTTGATTTTGGGTGGGGTGTTTTGAACTAATGCCTCCCGGCAATTAATTTCATTTTTGTAGTCTTTCCTTGAAGGCTAAAATTGCACTCCATGCAAATTGTAGAAACGTGTGTCCCCTAATGTATTAACAACTTTTCCTTTTAACAAAGTGCATATAATGTAAAAATAAATTACATATTTACAGATTTAAGAGCCTGAAAAACATATAAATCTTTTTGGATCGTTGTTCATGATTACTGAAATACTAGAATATAAACAGTAGACCAAAACATACATGCCATGACCAAGCAATAAAAGAAAACAACAGTCTTCAGGGCCCCCCATAGAGAAATAGGCAAATTTGACTTAAAAACAATGCTCCTTAATTGACTATTCTCTGTAGCCTTTCTCTTGGAAAGTTTCCTAGCCTAGAAGGCCACAACATAAAATATTCTCACTAACATTTTCATATTTCACATTACACACATGAAGGGATAAAAGAGATTAAACAAAAAAAAAATCAAAATTTATTTTATAGAGACCATCACATAATTTTTCAAAACCCACAATATACTTTCTATGAAATAACAAGAAATTTATAGGGAAAATTACATTAAAACTATAAATATCTAATTTTCATACTAATATAAGATTATGCCCAACAGTTGGTACATAAACAGTATCTTTCAGGTCTATTACAAAACTACCATCAAGAGTTAACCTAACTACTCCTATTATCTTAATCAAGCCTTCATTATCCATCAATGAGTCTCTGATTGTTGATGGATATCTTTATTTTTCAACTGCTTCTTATATTGAAAGCAATCTCTCTTCAAATGCCAATTTTTTCTGCAAAAGAAATATTTTCTTTCCTTTTGGTCATTTTGTTTCTGAATTTGAGGAGTAGTCCCCTTTGATTGATAATTTGCATATGTCCCATAACCTTTATTTTCTAATGCTCTAAAAGTTACTTTTCTACTTGAGATAGTTTCTGCTAAATAGGCAACTTCTAGCTTATTTTGATTTAATCTTTCTTCTTCTTGAACACACATAATTTGAACGTCATTCAAATTCCACTTTCTTTATGAGTATTATAAGCAAGTTTGAACTAATCATACTGTGCATGCAAAGACGAGAATGAATTGCACCAAAAAAACCTTCTGAGATCTCCATGTCCATAGACATCGATTGATTTGTGATATCAATCATCTGCATAATATGGTCCCTCACAAAGCAATGCCTGTCATCCCTTATGGTCTGTAACTTTGTCATAAGAGTGATCACCAATGCCTTAATGGGACTTACAAATTGTTCTTCGTCCTTGCTCATGAAACTCTCAGCATTATCCTCATCAGGAATAGCACCACGTATAGTCTTACCTAGAGACCTTTTATAATCAAAAGGCTCATCCTGTTTAGTTTTTTATTTAGTAGCACTCTCATTGTTGGGTTTGGGATGTTCATCTTCAAGTAAGGTTAAATCAAGATCCAAAATGCCTAGAGTGATCTCAATCTTTTGCTTCCAATCAGAGAATTTAGATCCGTTTAGAGTTTCAATCCTGGCTAAGTATCCAGTAAGTGCAGAGGAATTTAGACCTTCCATGCTTTTAGAACAAGCTCACAAAACTGTATTTACCCATAAAACTGAGTAATTAACATTTCATTATCTTAAAATCAAGAACTTTTAGTAAATCGATGCATCATCGCAAGCCCTCCTATGGGCCGAAATTATGACACTTAAACGGTCTATTGTTAGTGAACAATCAATCCTTATGTCTTTTATAGGGCTGGTTGATCACAAACAGTATAGATAATGAAGACATTACTCATTTGAGTTTAACGTCATCTAAGTCTGCAGTACTCACACCAACCACCCTATTCCGCCAATTTGTAGGCTCCCTGATGATTCAAACCTCTTTTTTTTATTATCAAAATAAATAAATAAATAAATTATTATTAAGAATCATCAAATATTTTAATACCATCCAAGTTCTCATGATTGTTGCGGTTACACAATCACTCCAACTTATTTGGTTTAAAATAAGGATTACACACCCTTAATTGACTAAACCAATTTAACCTAGCTTTTACATATTTACTATAGGAAAATTTTAGTTTGCTAATGGATAAGTGATTACACAAGAAACAATAGCAGATAAATTTGCAATCCATTTTAAAACGAAAATTCACATTTTCTAAATACTGCGATACCTTCTATCAGTACAGCCAAAACACTAATTGATATCTCATAACTGAAGAAACCATATAAGAAAAACATATTTTACATAAGAATCTTTAAAACGGAAACCCAAGATAAAGTTAAAAGAGCCCAAAAGGCTAATGCTCGAGAAAAATATTAACATTTCAACACAATTGCTAGAAGCATAAACCAACCTACTACATGACGATGTTATTGTTGCATGTTCTCAACCATGGACTAGTGGTTCCCCAACACAATATGAACAATACAATAAAAAAAATTTGCGCAATCAAAACACTTTTTTTTTATTGCATTGTGCGTAATCAAAAACATTTACGCTCAAAACAAGCACTATGTGTGCAATCGGAGAAAAGTTTAGAGACAGAGAGATGAAGAGGATCCCAGGAGGAAAAAAAACAGAAAGATGACAACACGTCGTTTTTTAAAAAAATTTAAAATTTTAAAGAAAGTGCACATAAAGCCAAAATAAGGAAGGAGTGAAATCTCAAATCTTTAGAGAGAGAAAGAAAGGAAAACCCTTTCCAAAACAGGAGAGATAAAACTTTAGATTTAGAAAATGCAGGGTTAAGCACGGACTTAAAATGTAAAGAATGCGGCTTGTCCGTGGCCTACAGGAGATGGTTAGAATTTGACGCCATTAAAAATTGCATATGAAAACTTATTTTCAGTGTTTATGAACAGGCCAATCATTGCTATGATACCACATATTACAAATTTACAGATTTAAAAACTTGAAAAACATGTAAATCTTTTTAGATCATTGTTCATGATTATTGAAAAACAAGAATTAAACAGTAAATCAAAACATACTTACCATGATCTAGCAATAAAAGACAATGGCTTGTCGTTCTAGTCTTCAAATAAGGAGATCAGGCTTCACCTCTTTTCTACTCCAAGCTTTCTTTTCTACTACTTCTTTAAGGAGAATGAGCAACATCACCTTATATCTTTTTCTTATTATATTTCTTTCTTTTATCCTAACCTATCATAGGTAGTTATCTTTAAGAGAGAGTGGAGGTGATGGTTATCATTAACTTTTATCTTAATATTGGATAACCAATTCACTTAAATTATGAACAATATTACCCATATATAATTATCGTTAGACTATAAATGAGAGATATTTTCTAATACATAAAAGACTATTTTGCAGAGTCCAAATCCAGAATCGCCTGCTCGGACTAGGAATGGACTGAGATTGAACTGGTTTTGGGAAGGTATGCATATATATAATCTCTCTTCTACTTTCCTTTCTCTATTTGCTTTTTTCTTTTCTCTCTCCTTCTCTCTTGCCTTCTCTTTCTTAACTGGTATGGCAGCCTGAGCCCTTTCCCAAGTGATGGGCTCAGCTGCTGTCCCTGTTTTACTCTCTTCTCTCTCTTGCCTTCTCTTTCTTGACAGAGACGGCAGCCAGAGCCCTTTTCCGAGTGGTGCGCTCAGCTGCCCTTTCCCAAGTGATGCGCTCAGCTGCCGCCTCCGTCTTTCTCTCTCATTTTCTCCCTTCTTCTATCTTTTATCTTCTCTCATTGATTGAGACGGCAGGCCGAGCCCTTTCTCAAGTGGCGAGCTTAGCCACCGTCTCTATCACCTCTCTTCTTTCTCTTAGTCTTCTCTCACTAACTGAGACAGCAGAAGAAAAATAAAAGAAGAGATAATCATTTATTTCTACAAAATAGTCATATAAACTTGCCTATGAGAAACAAAACTTCATTACCGAAAAACCCTACTTATAATATTTTATTTTAGCACTTGCTGCAAAACCTTGGTACTCTCTCTTTCGCTCTATTTTCACTCGCCTACTACCAAATTGAAGACGTTAACTACAGGAAACCCAAACCCAATCATAAGGCTATAATCTTTAATCAAAACGAACAGAAATAATTAATTAGTTATAATATATAATAGAATTCAGTAATAGTAATATAAAAATAAAACAAAGCATAAAATGACGTTTTAATAAATTATATTACTGCTAATATAATATTATTAATATGATAATAACATATAACCATAATAATATAAATCAACCATATACTATAAATTACAATAAAATAAAATTAATGTTATAATAATAATGATAATAATAATAATAACAACCATAATAACATGATAACATTAAGCATCAAAATGATAAATTAAACCAATATATCCTTTAGAAGTTGCTTAAATAATAAAATGAAAGAATGACTTTTTATTTTTTATTTTAATGTTAGATTAAAATAAAAACAAATTCATAATATTTTAGAAGTCGCTTAAATATTAAAAATAAAAATTAAATTTTCTTAAAAAAAATTCCTTTTTCTAATGTTATAATCAGAAATGAAAGCATAAAATATTGGGAAAAATAAAAATAATGGACATAATTTTGAAAACTATTTAAAAAGTCACAACTAAAAAAAATTCAAAATTCATCAAAAGCATCTCCAATGCATGAAGTGATGTACTTAAATTAAAATATTGAGAGTTAAAAGAAAATCAGGGTGGTTGTTTGAAATATTTTTAAAAATAAAAACATAGAAACGATTATTTTGGAAATTGTAAAAATTTTATCCATAAATAAAAAATAAACAGTACAAAACCAAATAAAGGAAGGCCTAAAATATTTAGACACAAATTTACCAAGCTTAATTTAACATAAAAAAGGAGAAAAAATTTATTGCATAAAGATAAATTATTTTCTTAATGCACAAAGAATCTAATGAGAGGCTAATAAAAAATACTGACTAAATAGAAAAAACGATACATCTTAATGATTGGAAATTCTATAGGAAATCTTTACGGTTAAATTTTAGTGTTCTTATAAATGTGCATTGAACATGATGGAAAACCCAATGAAAGGATAAAATAGCTATAGATCATTTAAATTAATAAATCTAAAATTGTAAACTCAGAAAAAATTAAAAAAATATGTTAATTACATAAATAAATTACCAAACATTTCAATTTAAAGCTAAATATAAATATAAAAAATTAGCTCAACACCTAAATTATTAGTGTCATCACCTAAACTAATAGCTCTATATGTTCTATGGACCTTAACATTATATTAAAATAAAACACGTCAGCCTATATTGTAATAAAAGAGCCTATGTTAAAAAAATATGTTCTACCAAATAATTTGTTAATATATTTGTTTGCATCACATAAATTAAAAAGCAAAAGGTCAAAATGGAGTTCATTTTAAAAATATAAATTTATGTAATGCATGCCAAATATCGAGAAGAAATCTATAAAAAGTCTTTCTAGTGCCAATGTTGACGAATTTTGATCCCTAAAATGGAGTAGAATACTTCTATAACAAAAATTATATATCAAAGTATAATACAAAAAAATTAGTATAAAAATAAATAATACCAAATAATGAGTAAATTGTTTTTAAAATAATATGTTTAAACAGAAACCATAAAGTCTTTACGACCTTCAATATTCATTTACAATCAAAAGAGTTAGATAATTACCATGTATTTTTTTATCAATAGACAAGAAGCCACCATAAAAAATGAAAAATAATAAATATTAGAAAAAAATTAACTATACATTGACATATTAATTTTGTGCTTCCTTTAACAAGCATCTATATGTGCTTCCTTTAACAAAATCTTTATGGCTCTAACAGTGGTGGGCACATGAGGGATTATCATATATAACTCTTTCAAAAACTAACCATACCTTGTTGATTAATGCATCTTCTTTGATTGGGCCAATACATACTGTGATCATATGCTGTACCATACAAAAAAAAAGAAAAAAGTTAGCTGAATCTGTGTAAGAGATGATGGAAAACTATGACTTAGAGTTTTAACTAATAATTCCATAAGCATAAATTGATATAATCAATTGTCACGATGCAAAACATTGAGATTCTCATACCGTATCAACTCGAAGTTATGCGTGATACACATAATACTTAATGTAAAGCATACCTTATTAACTCGACGCAATGCGTGATACTCCAAATGGAAAATTTTATTAAAAAATTGGGTGAAAAATTGGTAGCTCCTATAAATTTTTTAATATCTTCTATTTCATGTCTATCTTGCAAATTAGAAAGAATATCTTCATCTATTTTATCTCTTATTGCACAACTCTTTTCTTTCGATTCTTTCTTGAATTATATTGGGATATATCTTTATACTATTTTTTATTTATTTTCTTTTTCATGTGTATCTTTCAAATTAGAAGGAATACCTTTCTATAATTTCTCTCTATCGCACAACTTCTGACCTCCTTGGATTATTCAGAGGTCTATATAGAAATCCATATACTCCTAAAATTTGTAGGTGCATAGAAATCCATGTAGGCCTCCTATTATTTGTGCGTACTCTCTCTCTCTCACATTCACAAACATTTGCGTTATATATAATTAATGCAGTGTTTTAGAAACGTGGCCTCTCTCTAAAATTTAGGATTTCTCCCTATCTCTTTAGATATATACCTATAATTTAGGATCTCTCTCTAGGTACAAAAAAGAAACGTGGCCACTCTTTAAAATTTAGGATTTCTCACTACTATCTCATTAGATGCACACCTATCATTTAGAATCCCTCTCTTTAGATATACGCCTACTCATTATTTTTGGGAGAGTATTCTCTAAATTACACAAATGAAACCGACACTCTCATATATATATATATATATATATATATATATATATATATAGGGATATTATAAACTTCACAACCTTTCAAATTACAAAGGTTCAAGATAGAGAGTTTTGTGAAAGGTGGATTTATTAATTTTGTAGTCTATTTTTTTAAAAAAGTTACTTTTATGGGGCAATTATGTAAATATTACTACGAAACAAATGGTACTTTTGTCATCTCCATAATGGGTAAAATTGAAATTTAACTAAAGAACAATGGCACTCTACAAATAAAATTCTAGAACACTAACTTCCAAAATGCCATTGTACTTTTAAAAAATTTTCAAATTTGTCCTTGCTTAATGGTAAAGTTACCTATTTAAATAATTTTTTAATAAAAAAGTAATGATTGTTTTGTTTAATACACCCACCACAATCCCTGCTAGCTTGAACCTTTGTATTTTGAGGGGTTGTCAACTCTAGACAAACCCATATACAAATTCTAGATTGTTAAGAGCCTAAGCTCTATATAAACGTTTCCCTAGATATATATATATATATATATATATATATATGGAATCATTTATATAGAGCTTAGGCTCTTAACAATCAAATTAGAGCCTACCTCAAAACTTTCACTATAAGAGGTTGTTTTGTTGCCCAAATATCATCAAATTGATCATCTCGACATCAAGATACATGGACATGAGAAAAGAAATGGATATTAAGTTATGGAAGTACTGCATCTAGTAATGCATTTTGGGACCTTAATTTTCAAGATTTTCATGTTTTCACATATCATCTTGATCTACACTATTTTTTAAGCTTTAAATTTTATAATTAAAGATAAAAATATATTTTAAGGCTATCATATATATATATATATATATATATATATATATATATATATATATATATATATATATATATATATATATATATAGGCATAGTTTTTATAGAGCCAATGCTCTAAACAATCAAAGTAAAGCAAACCTTCTAAAAATGTGGTTTCAATAGGAGAAATCTTTGTGATAGCCATTTCATCTGTAAACGCCAATGGCCCGGATTGAATATGGGCTGATCTGACGATCACAGATGTCCGGTAGTGTTTGAATTTTAATTATTTTATTTTACAAATTCAAATCAGTTAAAATTTTTGCGGTTTTTTTTATTTTTCAAAATAGGCGAATGTACGAAAAATATCAGAAAAATATTTTACATGAAATAAATTGACCAAAATACCCCTAAAAGTTTTAGGGGTATTTTGGTTAATTTGTTTTCATGAACTATGGTTTTTATATTTTTATTAGGTGTGCCTTGATGATAAGAACACACGCCTAAAATTTAAAATGCTTTGGATTTATAGAAAAAAAATTCAAATTCAAACACTATCTGATATTCGTGATCGTCAGATCGGCCCAAATTCAATCTAGGCTGTTGGCGTTTACTGTAGGTGTACGCCATGGGTTTACACAATCTTTTTTGATATATATATATATATATATATATATATATATATATATATATATATTAATTAATTAAGTTTATCTACTATTTTTCTAAGTCCCCCTAAATCACAACTGCATAAACTCCTATTTTAATTTTTATTTACTTTTTATTTTTGTGGATTGCGACCGATTTGAACCGATCCTTTTTATTTTTATTATTGAAAGGTCAGGTGTACAATGTGGCCCACGGATCCCAACTTCTCTAACATTATGCACTTATAAATACAATAAGTTATTTTAGACAGAAAATCACGAATCCGACCGGTTGCGAAAACTCCAAACAAGGAGAATCACTAAACACCAAGAACAGACTAAAAGATTTCTTATCGATCCTTACGACAAATATGGAAGAATTGAAGGGCACTTCTTTATATTTGCATAAAATTTAATGTGAACTGGTAATCTAGTATAATGTTTATTGTCCAAGTAACAAATAAATTACATGCCCTAAAAGAATGAACAAAAGAAATTGAAGGGTACTTCTTCAATGTTGGTATATGTTAAAGTAAAAAATGGAGAGCAGGTGAAAGACGCCTTGGAGTGTAGAGGTCAACAACTCGTTTGTTGATGGGCTGCGTTGGCCTCGCGTTCGCCTCAGCTTCCTGTAACATAATTAGACACAATTGGTACTATTTATTTAATAGGCATCATGCAAAATAAATGGATCACTAAACTAGATAAATCATGCAGTAAAGTATATATATAATTATGAAAGTTGAAAGGCTTACATCATGAACCGCAGCCCTCAAGAGCCTCAGCTGCTCTCTAGAGACCGTCCTCACCTGAAATTAACATTATCAAAATTTAAATTGGAGTGATTTACTTACTGACAATAAAATTTATGTAAAATACGAAATGCTCAGCATATAGGTGAAAATTAAAGTAAGTTGGTCAACCCATATTTTGTTTTTAAAAAAAAAAAAATTGCCCTTCGATCGATCTGAATTTTCATTATTTCTTTTTTTAATTATTTAGTTGGTAGAGCTTGGGTAGTGCCCTGCTAACAAACAAACTAGTCCTTGCTTATGCTTGGCTACATTAGAGAATACCAAAAGAGGGGAGAGAGAGAGGTAGCAAGAGAGAATCAGTGTGCGAGCTTTGAACAAAGTCAGGTGGAAAGGGGCCAACATTGGGTGCAAATCCTGGTAAATCTCGATAGAGAGAGGAAATTGCAATAAAACATATTTAGGACGAAGATTTAGAGAGAGAGTCGCAAACCTTCTTGACTATATTCCATGCAACGCCTTGTGTGCATGGTGGAGTGGTAAGAGAGCCCATATATCTGTAATACTTTCTACTACCCATCTTTATGTGCCTTGGATCCACCACGCCCACTTGTGCTTCAGCATTTTTAGAATCCGCAATAGATGATATATTACCCATGAGCTGAAATGATCAAAGAACCGAATTCTTTTATTTCTTCAATCGCACACAAAATCGTCACAAATTTTGTTAGTAAAGCAATGAAGAGAGAGAAAGAAAAAGGAAAAGCATGTCGACCAACGTAGATAAATTTGGGATGGAGAAAGAGACGATGCTACATACTGTGTTTTCCAGTTATTTCTCTCCCTAATTGAAAAATATTAAATTTTAAAAACGGTGCTGCTCAAGCAGATCTATAACGATTCAATCTTTAAAATAGATGGTCTAAATAATATGTTATAAAATATCATAAATAAGTTGGATTTTGAATTTAAAATTTGAAAATCTAAACTATGATTTGCATGAATCTGGAAAAAAAAAGTTAGTGGCGCGCGAATCACTTTTCCATGGAAAAGTGTTTAGGGAAGCATTGGAAAAGAGAAAGGAAGCAAAGTAAAAAGAAGAGCATTGAAGTTTGTAGGCCTACCGCAGACGGATAAGAAGCCTTAACAAAAACGGAGAGAAATCCTATTTTTAAATGGATTTTCGGCTAGAGACCATTTATTTTTTGGAAATGTATACGAGATCATTTATTTTTATTACAAGGAGCTCACAACTACTATTGATCATTAGATGTAAAATCGGGTGGTTAAGAATGGGCCACTAACTAGACACAATGTCCAAAATAAAAACTTTCAAATGTTATGACACATTTCCATCCATTAAACATTACATCCAATAGCTAGTAATGATTGTGACTTTTTTATATAAAAAATAAATAGTCTTCGGAAGGACGTCGACTTTTGCACTAATAAAGAGAAAACACTGTTAGACAATTAATTACCAAATAAAACACCGTTAGAGAGTGAGCATGATTACCTCCTTAAGAAAGGTATCAGGTCTGCCAATTTTATAGGTAATCCCAACCACCGCATTCTTCCCATCTTTGCTTTGGTGAACCAAGTGCACCTCTAAATGGTATCTTAATCAAACAACCCCCAATTTTTTCCTTCAATTGGGAAGTAAATGTGAAAAGCCCTAAAGTTTTGCAATAAGTGCGCGACAGGACAAAAAGGTCACAGAAGGAATGATGTCAAAAGGACAGAGACCCATGCATTGCATAATTGATTAATTAATTTACCTTGAACCATTGAAAGTGTGCTCGGAGGGTGAATGCCAATGACATTGCTTCAGAACATACTCCGTTTGGTTTATTTCAAGTGTTCCAGCTCCACTTTTCCCCCACTTAAGCTGCCACATCAATTTATAGTTACACACATAAACAAGTAGAGAGAAAACAATGTTTAATTAAGTTCAAACAACACAATAATGTTTAATTAAGGCTGCGGTTTCAATAAAGTTGCAACCTTAAACAATCCAATTTAGGCGTACTTCTAAATTTTATTACAACATGTAATTTTGATGTACAATTTTTTAGGATTATCTGAAAATGTATTTTCATATCTAATAATTAAATTTTAAATTTAAAAAATAGTTAAAATCATGTAGATCTATAAACATGTGAAAATCTTGAAAATGGACAGTTTAGATAATGTGTTGCAAGATGCATTATATTTGCGACTCAAAATTTCCTTTTTTTACACATTCATACATCTCGATATCAAGATGATCAATTAGAACGTCTTTTAACATTAAAACAACCTTTTTCGATAGATTTTGGAGGTGCATTGTACTTCTACAGTTGCAACCCTATATAAAGTTTTCCCTTGATTAAGTTCAAACAACACATATAGAGAGAGAGATACCGTTATATCATGGCCTCTGTAATCGCCCCAAATTTGGCAGAACCTCCACCCTTTCGTGAAGCAGGTCAATGGGAGACTGCATATCCCCATTGCTACAAGCCCTCCATTCGGGATAGAGCTCGCCCCAGTGCTTTGGCCCCCTTTCACTGTCTTCCAAATAATCAAATTCTCTCTCATCCTCTACCATTCATCAAACAAAAACTTCATATGAGAGAGAGAAAACATCATGTGAGAGAGGATACAAAAGTAAAAACCAGAAATAAATTAGATTTAGAAGGAAGAGAGGAACAGAAGAAATTGCAGGACGTTAAAAATAGAAGGAAAACAAAAACTGCAGTATATAAAGACAGAGAGAGAAAATGGGTAGCAAAGATTACCAACTTCCTGTGAAGCCGAAGGAACGGATTGTGTTATGATGAGAAAAATAATGACAGAAGACATGAAGCAAAGGGTAGGCCTGCATAGATCCATGCCGATCCTCTCTCTACACAATGTGTCTCTCGCTCTAACTCGAACGAATTTGTAAGCATTTATAGCCTCGCCCTTGAGCATGTAATGCATATATGCCGTGCACAAAGATTTGGTCGGCGGGTTCTTCTTTCGTAGACGAGGAATTGATACCGATAAAGCAACAATAAACTATGATAGGGTTTTCAAAATCCGTACCACCCGTGATGACTTCAATGAATTCTCTATTATTGTTCTTTTGTTCTTTTCTTGTGTTGGGACTAATAGGGTATATCTTTCAGGCTTTTTTTTTCTTTTAAAAAAGTAATTCAATGGGGAAAGTGTGAAACCATGCCATCTAAATGTAAAAGGTGCAGTAGTGCCGAGGCTCTAAACAATTAAAGTAAGACACATTTTCAAATAGGGTCGAGAAATCTTACTCTGGTCCTTGTGCTAATACAATAGTCAATGAAGTAGAAGCTAGCGGTTTATTGGAGGGAATTAAATTGCTTTTAAATTTTGATACAGAAAAGGTTATTAAAGGGGATTCAACGAATATTATATCATTGTGTAATATAGAAGCGCGAGCTCTTTGGAGACTCTCTTCCCTTTTTCATGAAATTGGTGACGTTCTTCAGTCACTTGATGTTGAAATACTTCATTGTTACCATGAAGCAAATGCTGAAGCTGATTCTATTGCCAAGGGTGGTCCTTTTCAATCCTCATTGGTGATTACCAAATTTGTGTGATGTATCTTTATGTATTTCGTTCCCCTTGTAATTTCACTTTTTTCCATAAAAGTCATGTGTTAATGTTAAAAAAAACTAGTTTAAATATTGGAAATATATGTAATAACCTTAAAATATATTTTTTATCTTTAATTATAAAATTTAAAGCTTCGGAAATGGTCTAGATCTAGCAGATCTATAACAACATGAAAATCTTGAAAATTGATGGTCCAAAAATGCGTTACAAGATGCACTATTTTCGAAACTTGAAATCCATGTTTTTCTCATGTCCATGCATCTTGATGCTGAGTTGATCAATTTGAGGATATTTGGGCATCAAAACAACTTCTTCTAGTGAAATTTTTGATATGGGCTCTAATTTGATAGTTCAGAGCTTCGGCTCTATAGGAACTTTTTTTAATTGTAAAAGCAATAATATAAAAAATAGGGAGATTTACATACATACAGGGTTAAATTTATAGAATTACCAAAATCTACTAAATTACTCTTTGATCGATATTTTTAGAATTTACATTGAGATTCATCTTTTTGTATTGAGTGGAAATCAGTTTGGAAGACTCTTTGAACATAGAAAAACTGATGTTTTTTATTTCAATAAATATACCCAAGTAGTATGAAGACAATCATCAATAAAAGTAACATAATGTTTACAACCATCATAAGAATCGACTGGGGTTGATCCCCACACATCAAAATGTATCAAATAAAGTGGTTCCTTTAAAACATGTACAGAAGACTAAAAAGGAAATATTGTATGTTTTGAGACTTTTGAAACTTAACAAGAATGAGAGTTTAAAGATAGAAAATGCATTACGATTTTTCAAAACTTTATCTGAAGGGTGTCCAAATCTTCAGTGCCACAATTTATTAACATCAAAATTATCTTGACTGGCAACCAAAGCCTTATTCTCTTGATTAAATGATTTTTGCCCATGAGACAATCTTCCTTCACCAATCTTCTTCCCTGTGGCCCGGTCTTGGAAAATCACAGAGTTGGGAGAAAAAATAACATTGCAATTCATGCTTTGAGTAATTTTACTAACAGACATCAAGTTTGAAGAAAATGATGGAACAAAAAGGACTTCAGAGTTTTGTGACTTGGAGAAGAAATTGATCTTACCAACACTATGGATATGAATTAAAGAACCATTAGCAATAAACATAGGATTTATATTTTTATTATTTTTTAGGTTAGATAGACACTACAAATTACCAGTCATATTAATTGTGGCCCATGAGTATACTATCACTGAACCAGACAAAGGTTCGATGGGAACAAATCCAGCTATGGAGTTATCAACGCTCAGCAATAAAACAACCTGCTCTAATACCATGTAGAATTTACAATAAAAGAAATAGTGTTGAGAGAGAATAACCAACAATACATATATATGGTTCGGCCGTGATGCCTACGTCACCCGGAAGTAAACCAGTATCTCTGATTTACCAAAGATTTAGAAAAAATTCTCATTACAATAGTAATCCCACAAAATAAAAAAACTCAATAATAATTCCACGAAATAAAAAAACTCAATATATCTTGTAATATACGAGATAGAAAACACAATATATGGTTTCTATAACTGTGAACAAAAGCCAAGGGAGGAGGAAAGATGGCGTAGGTTATGGTGTTGAGCTACTCTTGCAACTATCGCTGTTCGGATTCTTAGAGAGAGAGACACACAGAAAAATCAACTTTGGACAATTCATAGGGCAAAAGCTACAGGTCAAACATGGGAAATAGTTATCGGGCCTGGGGCAGGCCATTGAAAGCCCCGCCATTATCGGGTGGGCCTGGCTTTTAAAGGGCCGAACCAAAATGCGCATAAACATTCTTGTGTCTCTCTTTCAAAAATGGGTTTTGGAGAGAGATGTGGACTGGTTTTTGGAGAGAGAGATGGACTAGAAAATGGGTTTCTAATTGGATTTTTGAGAGAGAGAGAGCGGGGACTTGGATGCCTTGACGAGAGAGAAAACCGAAAATCTCGAATTTAATTATGAGATAAACAACCTTTTTAGTATTTTCATTCCTCAAAGGGGTTTTAAATTTTTTAAAAATTAATTAGTAAAATAATAATAATAATAATAATAAAAACTGGGTCAAGCCTGGAATGGTTCGGGCTAGGTCCAATAGGCCTAGTAGGCTTTCTTGTCTGGCCAGGCTTTGCATAAAATTCAAAGGCCTTACCAGGCTGGGCTTGGTTTCTAAATGAATTTCCGTCGTGAACGGGCCATTACCGCTTTTATTTCTATTCCGGGACTTACCGGGCTAGCCCAAAACAGTTTTGGGCCTTTTGGTAGCCAGCCCGGCACACTGGCAGCCCTAGCGTGGATAGGAGCGTTCCAATGTATGGCCAACCATGAGTTGTCTCGGTTCTAAACCGATCGTCTTGATACGACAACTAACGAAATCAAAACGTTCCCTCTGCGACAATCTGAATATTACCTTATTTATCACATTCCTTTAATACCTCGCGATTAACCAAAAAAAAGTCACATTGAACCGGTTTAAAAAATTGGTGACCCGATCTGCTGGAAGATATAACCATAAACGATAGGAGCCTTCCAATGTAGGGCAAACAATGTGTAGTCTCTATTCTAAACAATCTTCTTCATACGAACTAACGAAATCAAAACGTTCCCTCTACGACAATCTGAATATTACCTTATTTACCACATTCCTTTAATACTTCGCCATTAACCCAAAAAACAATCTGAATATTACCTTATTTACCACATTCCTTTAATAGTTCGCCATTAACCCAAAAAACAATCTGAATATTACCTTATTTACCACATTCTTTTAATACTTCGCCATTAACCCAAAAAAACTCACATTCAACCGGTGTTTAAAACATTGGTGATCTTATTTGGAATAGATGATGTCACGAATCAACATTGCTACACAATAAATTGTAAATTGTGATTCTGACGTCATGACTTTTTAAATGGGATATATATTTTCTTTAAACTTTAGTGACCCACTCAAACCACATGGCTTTGCCACTTCATCATACCCTGCTACTGCTTGAAGAGATTGAGTAAGTTTTATAGGGTTTTGCACTCCTACTATTTTTCGAAGTGGGACAATGTTGTTTGGGTGCCATGCATTTAGACCATGCATTTATATCGCTTTGCATTATTTAGGGCGCCAAGAGCATCTATTTATATGAATATGCATTTAAAGACGCATTAATTAAAAGATTTTATTTAAAATATTCCTCATATGTCCATGCTTTTATACCTCTGTTTCCTACTATAAGGTAGGTTTTAGAATACTATTTAAAGCACTATAAGGTAGGTTTTAGAATACTATTTAAAGCACCCTGCATTTATACGATAAGGAAGGTTTTAGAATACTATTTAAGGCACCCTGCAATTATACGATGCATTTTTATAATCTTATTATTGGAGCATATTCACTAGTATTTTAAAATTTTCCTCATATGCATTCAATGGTATTGTAACAATTTTTTAAATCACGTTTATTATAGTAGTATAACTAATAATTATGTATTGATGGCTACATCTTGTGTTTTATTTATGGTAAAAGAAGGACGGACATGAGAAAAGATAAATTTCAAGATTTAGAAATTGTGTATTTTGCAACACATTTTAGACCGTTAAATTTCAAGATTTTCAAGCGTTCATAGATCTGTCTATCTACATTATTTTTGAAGCTTTAAATTTTATAAATAAATACAAAAATATATTTTAATTCTATCACAAAGATTTTCAATATTGAAACCATGTTTCTTGATACTATTTCAAGGTAGGCTCTAATTTGATTGTTTAGAGCCTTGGCTCTATACAAACTGCATCCTTATGGGAAAAGTTTATATAGAGCCGAGTTTCTAAACAATCAAATTTGAGCCTATCTCAAAAATTTCACTAGAAGAGGTTGTTTTGATGTTCAAATATATTCAAATTGATCATCTTGACATCAAGAAGCATGGACATGAGAAAAACATAGATTTCAAGTTTTGGAAATAGTGTATTTTGTAACATATTTTAGACCGTTAAATTTCAAGATTTTCAAGCTTTCATAGATCTGTCTATCTACACTATTTTTTAATTTTAAACTTTATAGATAAATATAAAAATATATTTTAAGACTATCACAAAGATTTTCAATATGGAAACGACGTTTCTCGATACTATTTGAAGGTAGGCTCTAATTTGATAGTTTAGATCCTAGGCTCTATACAAACCGCACCCTTTATTTATTAACTTATTTGTATTACAAATTATGCAATGCATTATTTTTTCTTATAGTTGTAAATAAGATTTTTTTCAATTAGATGATATTATAATACACTTAACATTTGTTCTTATTTGTGTATTAAACAATTATAAAATATAAATAAATAATTTCAATTTCAGTAACTGATATTATAATTAGCTAGGTTCTGATAATTTTGGATGAGTAAAGAAATTAATAAATGTTTGATACTTTGATGTGAAACTAATTTTACATAAATTATTTTTTTAATATTTTAATATAAAAGTGTTTTTTTATATTTTTAGTTATTTTGATACAATATTATAATGGGCAATGATCTTATGCAATGGTTATATTATAGTATAATGCAACCACACTTCTAGAAAATCATGTTTGTGGTATTTATATGACCTAAAATTTTGCACACACACTCTCTTCATCTCAATAATCAATAAAAAAAAAAACAGTTAGATTTGAATCCTAAATAGGGTCAAAATGACCTCCTTCCAACAACGAATCTAAACTATTCATTTGGTGAATTTCAAGATCTTAGCTTTTACAAACTCAAAATCATTTTTTTCTTTTTTAACATTGTTCATCTAATGATAATAAAGCTATTTAAAAAATTGGAAAAGAGCTAAATTCCTTCTAAGGCTAGATGTAAACATCTTATCAAAATGAACGGCCTATGTTAATTGGGCTAAAACAATACTTTTTATACTCGATTTTCAAATTATTATTTTTTTGTGATTTTTCATTATAATGAAAAGAGTGTATATTTCAAAATTTAGATCAAACTAATGATCCTAACATAGTTTTTGAAGGTTGTTGCATTATATTATTATGCAACTGTTGCATGAATCACTGCCCTATTATAATATTATATTATAATTAATAATTATACAAATATCCAGACAGGAAAACAACGTCGCAATATTCACCTAGTTTTACAAAGTAATAAAAGTACATAATGGACCAATCGTAATTTTTTTTAGAAACTAAAAAAACATTATTTTTAGAGATTTATAGTAATTTTTTAAAAAAACTTTTGAGGTAAAATTTACCAATTCGACCCATTCTTGAATCCGATCCATCCTCCACGACTATGGATGTGAATGATTCGCATCGCGGACGAGCTTTTTTCAACCTTGCATTCAACAAAACCAACGACCCGTTACCACCACACAAGCTATTTATTATTACATGCCTTGAAATCCAAAACATAAAGTTTTTTTGTCCGCGGACTTTAGGATAAGTTTTCTATGAGTCAATAGAATTAAATGAGTCCTCTCTCCTAAATTTTGGATTCAAATGTTTAAGGAATGGAAATCTCAACCATGTTCATAATATTTTGAAAAATAAATTTTAAAAATAAAAATAAACACTTTTTAACATAATTTGTGCATAATCGACATTAGAACTTTTAGGGGCCACCATTTTCTAACACCCATCTCGAAGATGGATGTTAAAAGCTTCGGGGTACCATACTGTAGGAGTGCGTCCCTGTAACACGCACTACTTTCCCTCTTATGTTTATGGATTTAGAAACTCTCGAATAAATTGAGGTAAATTAGGTCGCATAGTTGCACAGTAACCATTGCCCCAAATTACCGTCCCCAAAAAAGAAACAACAGAAAAAAATAGAATAAGCAGACCAAATGACAAACAGCAATAGAGAATAATTGTTTCATGCGGGCTGACATACATCTTAAACTTGTGTACAAATAGGCGGTCCATCAAAAAACAATTGAAATGAGGAGTCTACATGTTTTCTTAATAGAATTATCATTTTTTGTTTTCAAAATTTATTTATTTTTCATATTTTGATCTTTATGTTAAAGATTATACAATCTCTAAAAATTAGGAACGAATTATATTTCAAAAATAAATTTATTAAGGGGCCCGTATTTCTACCTATGCGGGTTTGGCCGCATTCTAATCACGCTTCATCATTCAATTACCAAAAAAAAAAAAGCAAAAATAATAATAATAATTCATTGTAGTCGTCACAGCTGGTATGGACTTTGACAATCCTTTCCTATTTTATTATTACTATATCTATGTCAATTCATATTCCGAGAATGAAGAGACCCACAATCAAAACTCCTATATATATTACAAGCCCAATGGCGAGGCAACACATACTATTCGTCAGAGATAGAGCGAGATAATGAGTAATACATTTTGTAGAGAGAGGATCGCAATGGATCTATGCAGGCCTACCCTTTGCTGCACGTCCTCTTTCATTCTTTTTCTCATCATAACACAATCAGTTCCTTCGGCTCCTCAGAAAGTTGGTAATCTCTGCCACCCATTTTCTCTTTTTCTTTATATACTGCAGTTTTTGTTTTCCCTTTTTTTTCCGGTCTTCCTGTAAGTTATCTCTTCTCTCTCACATATGAAGTTTTTGTTTAATGGGTGGTAGAGGATGAGAAAGAGTTTGATTATTTGGAAGGCAGTGCGAAGGGGCCGAAGCACTGGGGCGAGCTCCATCCCGAATGGAAGGCTTGCAGCAATGGGAATATGCAGTCTCCCATTGACTTGCTTCAGGGAAGGGCTGAGGTTCTGCCAAATTTAGGGCGTTTAAAGAGAGAATATAAGCCTGCCGAAGCAATCCTAATGAACAAAGGCCATGTTATAATGGTATCTCTCTCTCTCCCCTCCTCTTTATGAGTTGGTTGAGTAAATCTACTTTTCATCTGGCTCATTGGGTCAGTGTGTGTGCTTCATGAACAAAAATGAAATTTAGTAACTTTCTTTTTCAGTTTTTTTTTTATCTCTTTTTCATTAGTATGTCTTAGAACACAAGTGGACAATCATCTCTCTCTCTATACTTACTATTTGAACACAACTTTTTTTGTTTGACCAAATGATTTCTCCCTCATAACATACAATCAATTTCCTCCCTCGGGCAAAATACACGTTATGGATACTTTTCAGATCTCAAATTTTGGGACGTAATCTTTAAAATGCATGTAATAATCTTGGCAAAACTATTTTTCACAATAAACTATTTACGCCTCAAGATTGAATCAAGACGGTCCAATTTTTAAGGGCTAAATCCAAGTGTTACAAAACTTAAAATTCAAATTCCTTTCTGTAAAAAGTTATTGTACAGTAATTATTATGTGTTTTCCATAATTTAGACTAAAACATATCTCCTGAATAGATGTTTTGAGTGAGGGAGGAGATTCACGATATGAGCAGAAGCATAGTATATGCGCTCCTTCCTTTATTAAGTGTGTACTTTTTTAAGCGCAGTTGTACATTCATCTATAATTGTAATCGAACATTATAATTAAACATTGTTCTCTCTCTACTTGTTTATGCGTGTATAAATTATTGTGGCAGCTTCAGTGGGGAGAAATTGGAGCTGGAACAATTGAAATAAATCAAACACAGTACGTTCTCAAGCAATGCCATTGGCATTCACCCTCAGAGCACAGTCTCGATGGTTCAAGGTAAATTAATTAATTAATTATGCTATACCTGGGTCTCTGTCTTTTGCACTTTAGATTAATTAATTTCAATCATATCGTTCTTTCTATTGGAAACTAAATAATTTTTTTTGAAAAACCTAATATATGAGACAACAACGTATACTCTCTATATTTGGGGATACCCCATTTTTATGGGGTGTGAATCCTTAAGGATCTGGTAGCACGTGACCCATAGGAGATAGACTTTTTCACGTGTAAAATAAAGGGCATAGATAGGTGGGTCTCACATATGTCTCTTTTGATCTTTCCTCCTTACAAAAGTAGTTGTCGCAAAGACAGAAAATATATGAAAAAAAAAGATGCAAAGAGAAAATTAAAGAAAAATGGTAAGTTTTTTATAGTAATTTGGTTGGGTGTTTTAACGAGAGAAAAATCATATTTTAGGGCTTGAGCGAGCGCTTATGATCTATTATATTCTTCACATGATTGTTTCTGATTAGTGGAAGAGCACGTTACTAGACATAGCCAACTTGCCAAACCATGTAAATCTTTGTACCTTGCTTGTATAATTTTTTTGCATTATTTTTTTCCCATTAATTTTCCAAACCTTGGTTGTTTTCGTCTATGATCAATATTAGAGCGTTAAGATTTAAGATCCTCGCTGAGCACAAGATTTGTGGCAAATCGCAAATATTTGCAATGGCTTGAGGAAGTTCAACTATATATGAAACTCTAAAAATTTGACAGTTGAAAGATGGTTGTGTAGTATCTTTAAAAGACAGAGAAAATAAACATGAAAAGTTTGATGATTTGGAATTTGATGAGAATGATGAATTGACCAGAGCAAATATTTTCTTGGTTCTTGATGCGTTTGTTTTAATCAATGTCTCTTTATAAACTACTACGAAAGATTTATGGGTTAGGCTGAAATGTACTTATAAAGGTAAGTCTCTTTCTAAAAAACATTTTTTTAAACAAGAACTTTTACAATCTCAAGATGAGCGATGGCATATCTTTAAAGGGGCACGTAAAAGATTTTAATGCCTCGATTAGCAAGTTGATGTGACTAGACGTAAAAATTGATAAAGAAGATAAAAATATATATATTTCTTTATTCTACGCCGAAATTATAGGTTGGATTGATCGTGAATCTCAATTGTATGAAATCTCTTGAATTTAATTATATTGTTTCAACACTTCTGATGTAGGAGTCTATGTGAAAGTGTTCACGCGCCAGCCGATGCTGATCTCTGGGATGAGATCAACTCAAATCTTTGTAAAACTCAGTTAAATTATGGAAAAATAAAGAACGTGGGATTGCTTAAATTATGGGTTCAAGAACGACACAGATCTATTCATATCCGATTCTTTACTAAGTCCATTGGCAGCGCCAGCTTCCATATCTGTTTATATTTCTTCAAAAACTATTTTAAATTTTACTGACTAATGAATCACCCAAAATTATAGAAAAATAAACTTGATTAAAGAAGAAAAATATACTAAATTAAGTAGAGAAAAATATTTACCTTCTAGGGACTTGAAACCTAAAGTTTCGGGTTTGGATCAGTCCGCTCTTCTGGTGCCACCATCTTCTTTTTTAATTTCTTTGCTTGCTCTAATTGGTAGACAAAAGTCCTTTCACCTAGATTTAGGATTCCTAAGGTTTGGAAAAAATTAGGGATATTTAGATAGAGTCTACCTTGGCTTTGCTTGGGTTTTGAGGAAGTTTTTTTTAGTTTTCTAATGTTTTGGGGATCTCCTAATGTAAAATCTGAATATTGGATTTTTTTGGGATTTTTTTACCATTTTTAGGAATTTCCTAAAGATTTTTCTTTCTTTTAAGTAATTTTTTAGTATTTTCCTAATTTCGAAATTTCTTTGATTTTCTAAGGATTTCCTAGGGAATTCCTAGGATTTTTTTTATTTGAGGGGGTATTTATAGGTTGAACTAGGGTTAAGGTTGAAATTAATCAACCTAATCTCCTAGTTCAATTAGGATTAGATTTATGCCATTTTTCTTCATTTTTTAGAATTTTTCAGATTTTTCCACAATTAAAATGGTGTCAAAACACAAAGTTTAGACCATCAGGCCACGTTTGGGCTTGCCGGGCCGTGCGACATGGGCCATGGCTCCATGCACAATGCACAGAGCATCCTATGGACTGCGTGACACATGGAGTGCCAAGCGGGTCTCTCACGCGCATTTGCAGTGCAGTTTGGTAATTCTAGCCCCTGAAGCTTCTAGGGCTTGTATCTTGTGATCGGGAGGTTCGATTTAGGTAGTTCTTAGACCATGTGTTGGGTTGGTTTGGGACAATTCTACTGGATCTAGGTTGTCAATGGTCTACTGAGGTTTCTGCAGTCATTTGGACTCGAAATTAAGTTTATTAAGAATTCCCTTAGCTAGAATTTTGAGGGGTTATCTATAGTTTCCCCTCTATGGTATTCACCTAGTGTAACGAGTGAATGGCAAAGAAATCCGAAGCAACATTTAACAGGAACCGTGCTGTTTTTTAGCCGGTGACACTCATTGTTGTAACGTTCGCAATACTACCTGGGACCCAGGGTAGTCATCTTTGACTTTAGACCATTTTTTTGAGATCTAGTTCTCTAATCGAACATGTTTCTGATTTATAAGAAGTGATGATGTGATGAATTCCCAGTTATTTGAACTTCTTCTTTATCTTTTATTCTAATTCTTGGAGTCCACAGGTTCAGCCTTTTGCTTTGGGAACCTATAATGTGATTTATCTTTCCTAAGGGTTTGCAAGCATGGCAATTTAGGATCTGGTGGTGGCAGAAATATCATGTCCCTGCCTCCTTGAAACTCCTTCATTTTTTAATACATTTTAGAAGATTTTGAATATTGGTAAGATTTTAAAACGGATACAGAGTTTTGGGTCACTTTTTAACCAAAGAAAATAGTGTTTTTAAAAACTTCACAAAACATATGAGGGAATTTTGATGATAGGTGAGAATTTTTAATTAACGGGTTTGATAAGCATTTTAGGTTCATGCTACCATAGAGCTTTGTTCTTCTTCTTTTTTTCAACATGAGCTTTTCAAGCCCCTACTTGGGACCTTTAGGACAAGGAATCATCAAGTCCCTTTTCATTTTGCAATCTTGACTCATGTGTTGTAATTTAAGGGAAAATATTTCTTGAAGTTTATGGGAAAACCAATATCTTGGATAATATGAGATATTGCACCTGATTACTCCGGATCTCCTTGGACTTCAAATTTTATCCCTTCACTGCTATTCCTTTGAAGTTTGGATAGTTGATGTTGTTCTGATTTAGCTTGGAGCCTTAGACTGATGCCTTTCGTATTTCTTTCACTTTTGACACTATTTCGACTTAAGAAGATAAGTTGAGGAGAATTTCTAGAGATTTTGGAGAAGAGACGAAGAGATAAAGTAAGTTTTTTCTTTTTTCTTCTATTAGGTCGGGGTCCCTTTCGGGAGTTTAACTTGGTGCCCATTTTTCCAACACTCGAGGTTCCTATCGGATTATCAGCCCGACATGCTTATTTTTTATATTTTCTTCATTGCCCCCAAAGTTCTTTTCAGATGTTCAGCCTAGTGATCATTTCCAAATCTCGAGATTCATTTCTGATTTTCACCCCAACGTATTTCCTTTTTCTTATGTTTCTTTTTTCACTTTTTGAAGAAGATGACGAAAGAGGAGGAGAAGAAGTAGAGGGTGGTGGAGGAGGAGGAGGAGGAGGAGGAGGAGAAGAGGAGGAAGGAGAAGGAGGAGAAGAAGAAGAAGAGGAGTTAGGGGTGTTTTTCCTTCTTGGCACTTTGGCCGGATAAGAATTTGATCATTCTTCCTTCTTTCAGGTGATAGTGAGGTTCTAGTCTTGGTTAGCTTTTGGATTTTTCTTATCTCTGGTTGATATTTAACACTTCTTTGACAGTGGTTGCTAAATTCCTATTGAGTTTTTCCTCTTTGAATTTCTTCATTCGAACCATGATCTTTAGACTTGGAGTCACTCTGAGCTCCTAGTCCTTCAATCTCCTGCTAAATTAGCTACGCTTATTTTATTTTTTTTCTTTTTTTGCACTAACTCCTTAGACTGCTGATGCCATAGAGTAGGATGTCTAAGCAGAGTATAGATGCCCCACCTGGCTTATTTGAAAGAGAGGAGCAAGAGTTCACCCTACTCCTTTTCGATAATATTTTTTTATTCGCAGCTTCATTTTTCTCTTAAGGGATTGATGGCCTCGAGGCATGTTGGGAATCGTTGGATAAGGTGTGGGCCTCAACCAATACAAAATCATTATACTCTCTTCCAAATAATTGAGGAAAGGGTTTCCTTTCTTCGTTTAGTCCCAATCATGTGAAGAATGTGTTGTGCATTTTTGAAAGAGAGAACCATGAAGATGGGGCAGGTTTTGAAAGGTTAGATCTCATTTCAAAATTTGAATTTCAAAAAGTGAAGATCATTATATGCTCCCGTAGGAGCAGACTGTACATTAACTTCCTCAGATGAAAACCCTAGCTAGGATTTTTGTTTAGGAACCCAAATTTGGGGGATGTAACCTATTCAACACAGTGGGAAAGAAATGATGCACTATATCGGCCTGAAAAAATGGGTTATAGGTTTGAATAGAGATCATCCAATTTTTAGACAGTGAAATCTTAGTGTTTAGGGGTCCAAAGGCATAATTTTTTCATTGAAAATACGCATATGGTGATTCTGAAGTGGAAAAATTTCAATTCAAATAAATCCTCCTAAGTTGGTCTTCTTGCCTAAGGGATCAAGTATAAAATCTTCTTTGGCAGTGAGGATGCCCCTCTCGCTCTCTCTCTCTCTCTCAACCCCACCATGCATTTACATAAGTTTGCTGACATGAATTCATATTACAAGTACCTATGCCTTTGCCCGTAGATATGACTTGGAGATGCATATGGTCCATCAAAGATCAGATGGACGAACAGCCGTAGTTGCAGTGATCTATAAAGTTGGGCTGCAAGATCATTTCCTATTGAAGGTGAGTGACTGAAAATACTAATGCCTCTCTGGTTTTAAGTGGGCCATGGGATTTTGAGTATTTACTTGTACTAATGTTTCTGTGCGTTGGCTGTTGGAAGGCGACGGATGCGATTGAGGATATCACTGATAAAACAGGGTCCGAAGTGAAAGTTGGATTAGTGAACCCGGAAGATGCCATAGATTTGGAGAGAGAACCATACTATAGATACCTTGGCTCCCTCACTACTCCTCCCTGCGAGGAGGGAGTCATGTGGACTGTTATAAAAGAGGTAAACATACCCAGAGGAGACTATAATTGCTTAATTGACATGCAACATGCACTTTTATATGAACTTAGAACCAAGTGCATGTAGATAAGCCTAGCAATGGGCTGTGCAACTCAACCCAGCCAAACCGGAGCCCTCGTATATGTGACCGATCAGGCCAGGGCTGGTCAAGGGATTTCATAGCTTAGCTCTACGTTGGCGGCGTACAGCGTGTCATGGCCTAGATTGCCTAGTGGCCCAGGCCCAGGCCCAGTCTTTAACAAGCCTTCCTATCACATTGTCCACTCACCCTCAAAATCCCAGCCACTATCCACTTTATCACTTTCTAAAAGAATGAACACTTTGCCCCCCTGTTTTCGGACTACCTCTTCCCTTATCTCAAGGGAGAATTAGTAGTAGTACATTTTTTTATAGAAAATGTTGTAAGGTGATGTAAAAAAAGGAAAATTTAAAAGATGAATTATGTTATATTTCAGTATTGTTAATTAATTTTAAAATCTAATTAAAGGGCAGATAAAGAACAACTGGTATTTTATGTGTGATTTGATAAACAAAAAAAAATATGTTGAATAGGTGATAATATAGAAGTGATTTCATAAATACTTGTGAAACTTAAAAAGTAATAAGATCATCTCATCTCCACCCTTGTCACAACATATACTACCTTCCAGCTTACAGTATTTGCTCCTACCTAAGCTATGAATTATGTGAGGTTTCAGTTGTGGAGATGGGGAATTATTGGTGATCGATCTTATATTCATCGAGAAAGGAGCTGTTCTTTTTTTGTGTGTGTCGTAATTTGAAACTTAGATCCCCCCAAATAGCCTTCAAGTTGTTTTAAAGGCAGTCCCCTCTTATTAATGGCCAAAGTCGAATACTTCTCAATTTTCTTTTGCCTTATTGTAGGTGAAGACGTTCTCGAAAGAACAACTGGAAAAGCTGAGGGCTGCTGTTGAAGATGTGAGAAATTTCATTTAACTCGTACTTTTATCACAAAAATAAAATGAAAAATACTATAAACTGATGTTACTTGTTCGTCTATTTGTGACAGGGATTCGAGAACAATGCAAGGCCAATACAACCCCTGAACCAGAGACAATTATACATCTTCAACAAGGAGCGGTAGAAAGTGAATCAAATATTATTTTTGTAATATTTTTATATATTTTAGAAGTTCAAAATAAGTTATGGGTAGGTCTTTTTGCGCGCATTGAGTGATATATAGTCACAAATACGATTGTTGGTGTCCACAAGCGTGTAATGAATGCAAAGCTTTGATTTCAAGAAGTTAATACCACCTGGCACATGAATTAAAATCATAATGTTCAATCATAATGTCGTGCAATACTTTGATTTCAAGAATTATATATGATGTAAGGGTGCGGTTTGTATAGAGCAGAGGCTTTAAACAATCAAAGTACAACGCACTTTCAAATAGTGTCAAGAAATACGATTTCAATATTGGACATCTTTGTGATCGCTTTAAAATATATTTTTATCTTTAATTATAAAATTTAAAGCTTAAAAAAAATGTAGATCTATTGAAAATTAACAATAAAAAAATGTGTTACAAGATGCACTATTTTCAAAACTTGAAATCCATTTTTTTCTCATATCTATGCATCTTGATATCAAGATGATCAATTTGAAGATATTTAGACATCAAAACAACATCTTCCCGTGAAATTTTTGAGGTTTGCTCTAATTTGATTGTTTAGAGCAGCCCTATATAATCGTTTTCCATATATAATGGAGTGGTGGTAAATTAGAGGAATGTATACTAAAATGGTTTGATTTTGAACCCTTTATTGAGCACCTCAACAATTTTTTATTAGTTTTATAATTAGATTTACTTAGAAGGTGACACTTGTTGAATTGTATCGAAATGTAATACAAACCAGAAAATGCGATATCGTGGTTAAAAAAGTACACTGCCACTGGATTATGGTACAAACAATGTAACAAGAGCTATTTATTTAAAGGGTGCAGTTGGCATATGGATGCATCCGTAGGTGTACAGGTAAGGTGTAACTTCAAAGTATATAATTGTGATGTAAAATGTTTTAAGGATTATCTTAAAATTTATTTTTATATCTAACTATAAAATTTTAAATTTTCAAAATGGTTAAAATAAAGTATATCTATAAACATATGAAAATCTTGAAAGTGGATGGCGTAGATAATATGTTTTAAAATGCACTATTTCTGAGACTTAAAATCTTTTTATTTTTCATAGTTATACATCTCGATGTTGAGATGATCAATCAAAAAAAATTTCAACATTAAAACTACCTTTTTCGATGGATTTTTTAGGGGCATCCATGGTTTAACACTATAAAGTAGCATCCTTATATAACCATTTTCCTTCTTTAAATATTTCAAAAAAACTAATGGTCATACATCACATTTGATCCCTTAGGCAAAATCCTGGTTATGAGTACTATAGGACCCAAAATTTTGAGGATGTGACCTACTCGGAATAGTGATCAACATAAAAAATGAAAAGAAACTTAAATACCCACCCTGGAGCCACAAGAAAAAATGACATGTTAGAATTGCAGACCAACTATTCCAAAGGTTTAAGACTTTTGTTTTTCCTTCCCAGGCCGAGGTGAAGCAATTTGTGTTATATATATATATATATATATATATATATATATATATATATATATATATATATATATATATATATATATATGTGTGTGTGTGTGTGTGTGTGTGTTGAAGATGCTAAGGTGAGTCCACTAGCTGACAAAAAAATGAGTCCAACGGCTCAGATTGAATCTGGGCCAATCTAACGATCACATGTATATGATTGTGTTTGAATTTTAATGTTTTTTATACAAATTCAAATCACTTTAAATTTGGAGAGTATGTACATCAAAAATAGATGAATTTTATAAAAATATCAAAAAAATATTTTCCATGAAATAAATTGACAAAAATACCCTTGAAATCTTTAGGGGGTATTTTGGTTTTGTTTCACGAATTATTTTTTTTATATTTTTATTAGGTGAGGATTGATGAGAAGAACATATGCCTAAAATTTAAGTGATTTAAGTTTTGTAAAAAAAAATTAAAATTTAAACACTACTAGACATCTTTGATCGTCAGATCGGCCCATATTCAATCTAGGCCGTTGGGCTCATTTTTTCCTGTGAACTAATGGGCTCACCCAAGCTTTTTCCTATATATATATATATATATATATATATATATATATATATATATATATGGGTTTGTCTAGAATTAAAAACCCCTCAAAATACAAAGGTTCAAGTTAGAAGGGGTTGTAATGGGTATATTTATCAAAAAAATCCTTAATTTTTTATTAAAAAAATATTGAAATAGGTAACTTTACCATCAAGCAACGGCAAATTTGAAATTTTCAAAAAAATACAATAGCATTTTAGAAGTTAGTGCCCTGGAATTTTATTTGTAGAGTGCCCTTGTCCTTTAGTTAAAATTTTAACTTTACCCCTTATGGAGATAACAAAAACACCATTATCTTGTAGTAATATTTACAAAATTTCTCCACGAAAGTAATTTTATTTAAAAAAATAAATTAATAAATCCACCCTTCACAACTCTCTTTATCTTGAGCCTTTGTAATTTAGATCATATATATATATATATATATATATATATATATATATATATATATATATATATATATATATATATATATATATATATATATATATATATATATATATATATATATATATATATATATATATATATAATGATCCTATGAGACCCAGTGGATCTTAACTCGGCTTTTGATGCCTCATCATGGTAGATATGGAGGATGGAGAAGAAGAGACAGGGGAGAGTGGTTTTGAGAGAGATTCGGTGGTTAACGTGAAGTTCGATTTGGCTTCTGATCTTTTTGTTGAGGTTCATTTTCCAGTGGTGGGATCTTTTTCCCCACCTTCTACCAACATTTTTTGTTTGAACGATTGGGCTAGAAGGGGATGGGGTCTTTCTTACCCTCCTATCGTCAAAATTTTGGGTCCTAATAAGATATTTTTCTTGTTACGATCCAAGCAGGACACTGTGGTAGCCTTGGGAAATCATTTTGTTCGTGATCGAGGTAAGCTTTTACCTTTAGATATCTGGAAAGCATCATCTCATTTGTCTTATGTGCAGAGACAGAGTCTTTGGATTTGTCTTTCTGGCATTCTTTTCCATTCTTGGACGTTGGATACAATTCGAAAGGTGGCTAACTGTTGCCGAGAATACTGCGATCTTGATAGAGCTTCTTTTGAGGGGACTGATCTGAGTATGGTCAGGTCCGTATCTGGAAGCTCAGAGGTGCCTTTCTCCCCAAGTTTGTTAGACTGGTTGTTGGCCATGATTCTTTTGCCATTGAGGTGTCCTTGGTAAGAATGAGAAGGCCTCTAGGGTTCTGAAACCTAATCCTACTGTTGAAGGAGAGTAGAAGATTGTCCGCCATCGTAATTTGAAAGGGCGAAATGGGGTGTCTGCCTCGGAATTGGAATTTTTGGCGACCTTCCGTAGGAAAAAGCGGAGGAAGTTGATCAATGGTTCAATGCGAATGACGTTTTGAAATTTCAAAATTTGAAAATCAGGAAACAGTGGATTCCGGTGGGACATTTCACTGATTTTTTAGCTTCGGCTTTGCCTAGCGTTTCCAACAACGTTGAGGGTGCTTTTCGTCGTGGTGATGGTGCGGGGTCACCTCCACTTCGTAATTTGAAGATTGACGACATATCCTTGCATGATAAGGGTGCAGCACAATTTTCGGAGCTGGTGAATGCGGTGGAGGCTTCCTCGGCCTTTACGCCGGTGGGTGCAGAGTTGCCATCATTGTGGTCGTCTTCTCCTGCGTACAGGTTGAAGGCGGTGAGCCCTTTTCTCGGTGACAAGCTGGCTATTTCATCTAGCTGTCATTGGAGCTGGTTACTGTTCTTCTCTGCCTTAGTTTTTCTTGGCCATCATCTGTGCTCCTCGCTAGCGATACAGACTATTCTGGGTTTTTTGGGCAAGATGCTTCCCTTGTTGCACAGTCATGCCACACATCAGATTCGTTCCTCCCCGAGACCTTCATTCGATCCTTTGGGGGTGGATCCGATGGCTATTGTGTTGATTGAGGAGGATGAGGAACCTCAGGTGCTGAATGTAGACATTGTGGCTCAGAATCCCCTGATAGAAGTAGCGGAGGGTGCTTCGTTTATGGAGGAGAGAATGGATTTGGTTGTGGTCATTGATGATATCCATCCTCCCCTCAATGTGGTTCCCCAGGAGAATCATCCATTGTTGCTTCACTTTACTGCTGAGTTTCCACTGGAGGTGGTGGAGAAGGAAGATATTGCTATGGGGGCCTTTGTTGACCCTGAGGTCCAGAAGATTAGCAATTTGGTTGCTGATACTGGTATGGATTTCAATATCTCGATTAGAGTAGTGTTTCAAGAAATTATTGCCAAGAAGAAACTGAAGAAGCTTGAGGCAATTGCGAAACAAAAGTTGAAGCAAGGAGAGGAGAAGATTGGTTAAAAAGCACAGGTTGAGGAGGTGGTGCCTAATACCCCGCGAGCTAATGTTCGTAAAGCTAAAAGTAAAGGAAAAGGGGTTGTCAAAGGTACCAGATCGTTTGCACAGTTGCAGGCTCATGGATGTATGCCCTTGAATGCTGCGGCGAGAGGGGTTGTTATAGCTGATGATCAGGTGATGGAGAGCAGCTCTGGATCTTCGGTTGATGAAAGAATGCTGGGGGATTGCCTGAGGAAGCTTTGCTCTCGAAAGATGCCTAGTTTGGCTCGTTTAAGGATGGTCCAGGTTCATCCTCTGCCCGCCTCCTAAATGAATTTATTATCTCGGAACGTACGAGGTTTGGGCGACCTCAAACAGAAAAAAAGATGTCTGGTTTTTTGTTACTAAGTTTAGACCGTCTATGTTAATCTTACAAGAAACTAAACATCGTAGCCTCACTCTGCCTGGTGTCCGGGAAGTTTGTGGTTCTGGGTCTGTGAATTTTGTGGGGATTGAGGTTGTTGGTGCTTTTGGGGGACTGTGGATTCTTTGGGATCCTACAGTTCTACATTCTTTTTGTGTGGTGAAAAAATCTAACTTTTTGTTAGTTGGTTTTTTGTGTTCTCTTTCTGCTTTTAGATGGGGCCTGATGAATGTTTATAGTCCTCATGTCTATGCTTTGAAAGATGCTTTTGTCAATGATATGTCAGAAGTTATTCAGTCCTTTGAATTTTCGATTTTTCTGGGGGCGAGTTTTAACTTTACTAGATGGCCTGATGAAAGTAACTATGGTAGTACTGTTACACACGCTATTCGTCTTTTTAACCGTTTCATTAAGTCCCATGCTTTAATTGATTTGCCTATATCTGGCCCTGCCTTTACCTAGACTAATGGGAGTGTGGTGAATTTGTATATATCTAAACTTGATAGATTTTTTATTTCTGGCGAGTGGTCTGAGGTTTTCCCGTTAGCCATAGTTAAAGCTTTTCCTAGGCTATTTCCTGATCATACCTCTATTTTGTTGTGTACTAAAAACGTTTCTAAGGTCCTACACCTTTCCGATTGAAAATCGGTTGGCTGTAGGAGAAAGAAGTGGTCGATTTAGTCATAAGTACATGGGAGAACACAATGTTGTGGGTTCGATGGATTTTCAGCTTCACAAGAAACTGATCAATATTAAACACAAGTTGTTGGAGTGGAAAATAAATAATCATGTGCATATTAGGGGTATGATTGATGATGGTCTAAGAAAAATTGAATTGGTAAATGCTGTGGTTGAAAACACAGGGGGTGTTCTCAAAAGAGTTGGTATTGGAGAGAGATCGTTTTGTATTAAGGAGTTATAGGAGCTCAGGAGGCTTGAAGAAGTGTATTGGAAACAACGTTCCCATGTTAAATGGCTAAAAGAAGGGGACCTTAACACGAAATTTTTCCATGCTATGGCCAATACTTGTAATAGACAGAATGACGTGTGTGGTCTCTTAATCCAAGGTGTGGACCCTGATGATAGATAGGGGATGTCCAGTGCTATCATTCGTCACTTCCAAAGCACCTTTGCCTTTGAAGTTAGGATAACACCGAGGCTGGATAGGGTAGGTTTTAAAGTCCTGCCTATTCATTTGGTTACCTTTTTAGAAGGGGGTGTTTCGATGATTGAACTTAAAAAGGCGGTGTTTTTTTTACTTGGTGATAATGCTCCTGGTCCAGACGGCTATCGTCTTATTTTCTTCCATACTTTCTGGAATTTGGTAAGTAGTGAGCTTCTGGAAATGGTTAGAGGTTTCCTTAGGAGAGGGGAGTTGTTCAGAGGTGTTAACCCCACGCTTATCGCCCTTATTCCTAAGAAGTGGATTATTGCTAACTTGAGCGATATAAGACCTATTAGTCTTCTTACTAGCCTTTACAAAATAATTGCTAAACTGCTTGCGGAGCAGCTCAATGTAGTGTTGTCGTACATTATTACAGGCCCACCGTCAGCCTTCATTAAAGGATAGACTGATCACTGATAGCGTCTTGGTTACCCAGGAATGCATTCATTCAGATGTTTTAAATGGGTTTCCTGGACTAGTGATTAAATTGGATATGGAGAAAACCTATGATAGGGTTGAGTGGAATGTGCTTTTGGAGATTATGAAGAATATGGGTTTTGGGGACAAGTGGAGGAAGTAGATTTCTAGTTATCTCTCATTGGCTCATTTCTCAATTCTGTATAATGGTAGCCCTATGCGTTTCTTTAGTGCTTCTAGCGGTATAAGACAAGGTGACCCTCTATCCCCTTTCTCATTCACTATTTATGCAGAATGATTTAGCATGATTGTTTCCAAAGGACATTTCGTGGGTTTACAATTGCCTAATGCTGATCCTTGTATTTATCACCTTCTATATGTTGATGATACGTTGTTATTTTGTGAGGCAAAAGTGGATCATGTTTCCAATATTGCTATGTTCTTAAAATGTTGTGAAGTGGCTTTAGGTCAGAAAATCAATTTTGAGAAGACAGAGATGATTGGTATAAATTGTGAGGATTTCCTAGTTAATACCTTGACAGAAATATTGGGGTCTAAGGTTGAACATTTCTCAATTATGTTCTCAATTATGAACATTTATACTAATGTTTTTGTGTGTTGGTTGTTGGAAGGTGATGGATGAGATTGACGATATCGACGATGAAAAGGGATCCGAAGAGCAAGTTGGATTAGTGAACCCGGATCATGCAATAGATTTGGAGAGAGAATCACACTATAGATACTTTGATTCCCTCACCACTCCTTCCTGTGATGAGGGAGTCACTTGGACTGTCATAAAAGAGGTAAACATACCCTAAGAAGGCTATAATTACTTAATTGGGTTTGCATCCTCTACTTTTACATGAACTAATAGCCAAGTACATGTAGATAGGCCTAGCAATGAGCCGTGCGACTCAACCTGACAAGTCCCGGGGCGGGGTCAATAAATGTGACCTATTCGGCCAGGACAAGTCCAGGGATTTCATACCTCGACACAATTTGCAGTGGCTTAGGCCCACACTGCTTGTTCTTTGTCTAGGCCAACCAACCACTATCCACTTGATCAATTGCTCCTTGTTTTCGGACTATCTGTTCCCCTATCTCATGTGAGTTGTTTAATGGCAAAAGGCGTAGACTTTTCTTTTTTCTATTTTCTTGTTGCAGGTGAAGACCGTATCAAAGGCGCAGCTGGGAATGCTCAGGGCCGCTGTTGAAGAAATGAGAAATTTCATTTAGCTCATGCTTTATTCACCAAGAAAAAACAATGGAAAAATTCCTTAGACTGATGCTATTTTTTTTTTGGTATTCGACAGGAATTTGAGAAGAATGCTAGGCCTATACAACCCCTGAACCAGAGACAAGTATACATCTTCAAGAATGAGTCGTAGAATGTGACACAAATATTATGTACTGTTTTCTTTTATTTCGATGCGTGTTCAATTTTTTTTTTCTGTGTAATTTTTTTGATTAATAAATTCAGTAACATTTGTCAAAAAAATGATGTATGTTTAAAATTTTAAAATAAGTAATGGGTATGTCTTTTCCCACCCATTAATTAGGTAGTAGGCTGCATTCTATGTATGCAATGCTTTGATTTCAAAAAGCAAATACCACAAGATACATTCATATGATTATTATTTATTGCAAAACAAGTTCGTAGAGTGGTGGTAAAATAGAGGAATGTATGCTAAAATGGTTTGATTTTGAACCATTTATTGAACACCTCTACAATATTTTTTGGTTTTAAGATTAGATGTCCTTGGAAGTTGATGCTTGTCGAAGTATGAACATATAACAACGTACAATAGCAACCAAAAAATGTAATATCCTGGTGAAAATGGAAAACTGCCACTAGATAATGGTACACGTTAGGGAATTAGATTTATTTGTTTGAATTTTTTAAAACAAAAATGCGCGCTAAAGCAAATTGCGCATTTCCTCTCTAAGGAAAAACCCTCATTAGAAGTATTTAGGACCCCTTGTTTTGGGGATGTGACCCACTCAAACCAGTGATCAACATAGAAAAATTGATAAGCAAAAGTAAATTCGCACCCGATCTACATGAAAAAAGACATGTATTGCATACCGACCATTTCAGTTTTGGGCATTTATATATTGGTTTTAGACTTTGGTTTTCCTTTCAAGGCTGAGGTAAAGCAATTGTATATATATATATATATATATATATATATATAACATAGGCTAGTGGGCCTACAGCTACATACGAGTTGAACGGTCTAGATTCAATCGGGGCCTACCCAATGATCATGATTGTATTTCATATTTGAATTTTGGGATAGTGTCTATGTCCGAGATATCGGATCAAGCCACTTTAGAGCATTCTGATATTGGAAACATTAGACTACCTCATCATTTGAATTGGGCGTCAGTTGTCCGAAACATGGACCATTTTCATTTATCAAAGAAGAAAAACTTGGGTGGTCTGATACTGTTAACATCGAACCCCGATACTCCCTCTATTTCTAATCCGGATCCCATGTAAAATATTTGGATCCTATCGGATTCAACCATTCTGATCCAATTAAATCCAGATCCCATGTTACTTTTCAGATCCAGATTAGGATCAGGGTGGATCCGGACCCTCTAAATTCTCTGCCCTATTACCACTCGGTTTTTAATGTTCGAATATTTCAGTCAATTACGTCGTTATACTAGTTTTATTTGGCAATCAGTATTAATTTGACAATTAATCCATATTGGAGTGGTTGTTTAGTCATTTAATGTAAAGCACAAAAGTATGAAACCCGAACCAAAGCCTCTTATAAAAAAGAGGAAAATTTACGTACGTATCATTTTTTCCCAATTTATTATAGTACCCTCCATATTTTTTGAAATTTACATGGACACCACTCTGCCAACCCACGTCCTTTTTCCAGTTTTGCCTCCAGCCTGGTATTTCCAATATCAGACAGGTGAGAAATTCACTCTTGTTTTTTATCTTATAACTTTTTATTTTCAAGGCCTATTGGCAATCAGAAATGCAGAACACCCCTATTTCTTTGTCTTCTTGATATTGATAATGTTGGATAGCCCTAAAACCCACAGCACATTCGACTTTAATGATACCGGACATCTCCAAATGTTTTCCTTTGAGTTGTTTGATATTTTCAACACCTCGAAGATTTCTCTTGCAAAGAAACGAGGTGTTTGGTGTTAGCAACATGAATCAGCCAAGCATTTCCAAATCCATGCCTTTGAGTGATTAAATATTTTCAACACTGGTCAGGTACTCTTGCCAAGGAACATGGTGTTCGGTGTTAGCAACATCAGATAACCTAACATACCCAATTCATTCCCCTTGGCTGCGCGATATTTTCAACACTGGGCAAGCCTCTTGCTGAGGAATGAGGTGTCGAGCATTCGCAACATTGGACAACCTAAAGGCAAAGAATTAGGGATGTTAGACATCGCTAACATCGAACACACCATGGTTTTAAGGTTCCGACATTTTCCTTTGGGAGTGTTGGACAGGGTACAAATCTAGGAAAAAAAAAGGGTGCGCTGATGTGGGTGGTGGTCTTACATTTTTCAAATGATAATGATATGTTATCAATAAGTTCACAATGTGTAGTTTCTAGGTACAAGAGCCTTTGACAATAATTAAGTGTTTTAGAAACTGGATTAGTGGGATACAACCGATCACCCGTTTGTTCTGAGTAAGGTATCCAAGACTTATTTTGTATTATGAATAATAAAAAGGCAAAAAAGGAACGAGGGAGAATATGTGGGAAGCGGGCAAGACTAGGGTAATCACACTCCCTTATTCCAATCTTGCTTGGGTGATTTTGACAGGAAAGTTCTTTTGTGAGTTGGGGATGCATACATCCCCGGACTATAGCACGTCAACCAAAATAGACAATGCAAAAAAAAAAAAATTAATATATTTTGGAAGTTTAAAATTTTATTTTCTCATTTTCATTTTCATTTTCAAGATCACCCTAGGGTAGAACATGGATGTCTGAAAGTTTGAGTTGATGGAACCCGTCTTTCTTAAGAGTGGAGATGCCTTCATCTTTTTTTTTTAAAAAAAAAAAAAAATTATTATGATTAATCTTGAAATGACAAGGACTGTTTGGAGATTCTTATATCTAATTTTATTTAACAATCATTATATGAATATTTTGTTAATGAGTCAGGTCTTTGAGTTGTCAATTAATAATAATATGGAAAGCTGAACTAGCGAGTAATCTCCCCTTAAAATATAGGGGCCAGCGACCCAGATTAGAAACCAAATGTTTACTAAAACAATATGAGTCCCTAAATTGAAGTTGACTGTGCATAGAAAGCCCATCCAATTAGGAATTACGATTGATAAAATATATTGAAATATGGAAAAAATTGTGTTTCTATGTGAGCTCTCCTCTCTTTGTGCGTAGAGAAAGGTACTGTAGTCAATCTAGAAATTCACAATGAGTTACATTCTATGGAATAAGGCTTCATAACCAACTAAACTTAACGACCAAGAGATAAGATATGGAGATTGTCAAATTAATTTTTTCAAAATATGTGAAGTGTTGACAAATAAATTGTGTTTTGTGTAGGGCAATTTTAGTAGTCGAGATGGACCTCACCATTTCAGAAAGTGTGGCATCTAGCACATGGTCAGAGTATAACAACATGGTGGATATTGTAGAGGTTGTCACAAGGTTTGTTAAGGAGCACAATCACAATCTTGTATCTCCAAGGAAAGCTCGACTCATCAGTTCTCACCGAACAATATTGGATGTGACAAAGTTAATGATAAACTCCTTGAGCTCTGCTTTGGTAAAATCTCATAATATCTATGATATCTTATTAGAGCAGGTTGGAGGGATTGGTAATTTCCCTTGCTCCCAAAAAGACATCGAAAACCAATTACGAAACAAGAGAAGACACTTCAAAGGGGAAGATGACAATCGTGCAATGGAATGGTTAATCGATATGAAGAGATCATATCCATCTTTTTTCTACAGTCAAATTAGATGAAGAAGATTACATCGTCAGCCTACTATAGGTAGATGCCATGTCAAGGGTGTTCTACCATCACTTCTCGGATGTGGTCACCTTTGATACTATAGTTTCATCTTGGAAAAAGTTTATATGAGATTTCAACCACATATTATAGACGTGAGGCGAACCTAAAAAACCCATCCAAAAAAGTTGTTCAACTCTGAAAAACTCACCAATAAATCATGTCAACTTTGAGATGTTGGATATGAATACGGGCTCCAAGTCGTGAAAATAGTACATCTTGTGAGCACCTAATCTAGATCACCTGTTTATTTCATAAGGCTCTTTGATATACACTACATTCCCAACAATTGAAAGCCTGCTATTGAAGATTGGACCACTTACATGGCCAATCTGCATATTGTAATTTTCTGACCTACAAATGTTCTACAACTACAGCATGAACCATTTTCTTACTTTCAACTATAACATTAAACGTAATAGGAGAATGAGTTGAATTCCACAATAGAAATAATTACATTAGTAAAAAAGGAACACAAAAATACTATAACATATTTTGAATAAGGACTACAAATATAAAAAACATGAGCGCAGGCAAGCACACATTTATTATACACAAGAAATACAATAATTGTTGCAAATGCCCAAGGGGCACAAAGTAAAAATTGTTGTAGACGCCCTATGGCACCGAGTACCGTATCATGGCCAATACTTGTTTCTTGATTGACCATGACACGTCCTTGTGATTCATGCATTGGATTCCACTGTTGTGTATTGCGATGCCTTAAATTGACATTTTGCACAGTGGTAACATATTCATCACACCATCGGAAGAACCCACATAATAGAAACTTATAGTACATCCTATTTGGGTTAATAGGGCTTGTCGATGCTTTCGTAGCACAATCTAAACTGTCTTTAGGGCAATGTCGAGGTGTATATCCTCGATTACTTGTACAATTTGCAAATGCAAAGCTAAATATGAAAATATTTATTGACTTCACTATATGTATATCGTTGTGTATAGCAAATGCAAGGTTAAAGATAATGAAGGGACCAATAACACATGCGGTGAAATATTAGAAGCCAAAAATGAAATTTAAAATTTTAACAAGAAGCCCTATTTCGTCATTCACAATCATTCACCTTCAAATCTCAAACTACAAAACTTGACCTTTGTTCCAAAATGATGATAATGCCAAAGGATGTACAACGTATTATTTATCAACATACATACTGAAATTTCCTTGGAAGAAAAATACAGATCTACCTTTCAACTTTAGTCCAAAAGAATGGTATCAAATAATAGTGACCCATGAGTAGTCGTATTTATCTTTCTTTTGATTGATAATCTTTTAAATGGAGTTATTTTTACCACACATTTGAACCTCCTCTTATAAAAGTTCGGATGCACCCAAGATGAGAGAGATAGAGAGAACAAATGTAGATGGAGATTTTGCAGAGATAGAGCTGTGATGGCAAAGCAAAAGCAAATGTTGGAATCGTTTGCAGGTAGTTTGGAGAGAGAGAATGGTGAGGAAATATAGGTAAATAAATCATATTAAATGTACAAGGCGAAGAAATAATTAAATTCATAAAAATTTCAACCTAAATCCCCAATATTTGCTAAAGGTGTACTTGATTTTGGGCATCACAATCAAAATAATCGGAAAAAAATGCATAGTAAATGTACAAGATGGAGAAAAAAATAAATCCATAAGAATATAAACCTAAACCCCAAATATTTGTTATTGGTGTTTCTCATTTTGGGCTTTACAATCGAATTAATCGAAATAAGATAATACAAAATATACAAGACGAAGAAAAAGTTAAATCTATAGGAATTTAAACCTAAATCCTCAATATTTGCTGAATTAATTGAAATAAGATCATACAAAATGTACAAGATAAAGAAAATATTAAATCCATCAGAATTTAAACATAAATCCCCAATATTTGCTGAATTAATCAAAATTAGATCATACAAAATGTACATGAAGAGGAAAAATAAATAAATCCATAAAAATGTAAACCTAAATCCCCAATTTTTGTTGAATTAATCGAAGTCAGATCATACAAAATGTACAAGACGAAGAAAAAAATAAATCTATGAGAATTTAAACCTAAATCCCCAATAGTAGCTACTGGTTTACCTGATTTTGGGCTTCACAATTGAAATAATCGAAATCAGATCATATAAAATGTACAAGGAACACCAAAAAACTATCATATTTAGATCCATAATAATTTAAACCTAAAATCCCCAATATTTGATCATGAAAAATGTACAAGACAGATAAAATTAAATCCATGAGAATTTAAACCTAAATCCCCAATTTTTGCTGAATAAATCGAAGACAGAGCATACAAAATGTACAAGATGAAGAAAAAAATAAGTCCATGAGTATTTAAACCTAAATCCCAAATATTGGCTACTGGTGTACCTGATTATGGGCTTCACAATCGAATTAATCGAAATCAGATTATACAAAATGTTCAAGGAACACACAAAACCTATCACCTTTAAATCCATAAGAATTTAAACCCAAAATCCCCAATATTTGATCATAGAAAATGTACAAGACGAAGAAAAAAGTAAATCCACAAGAATTTAAACCTAAATCCCCAATATTTGTTGAATTAATCGAAATCAGATCATACAAAATGTACAAGACAAAAAAATAAATAAATCCAGAAGAATTTAAACCTAAATCCCCAATTTTTGCTGAATTAATTGAATTCAGATGATACAAAATGTACAGAATGAAGAAAATAATAAATCCATGTGATGCGCAATGGCCCAGCTTGAATCTGGGCCGATCTGACGGTTACGACCTCATTTCGTGTTTGAATTTTATTTTATTTTTTTGCAAATCCAAATCACTTGAAATTTTTGATGTGCCTTCTTAAAAATAGGTGAATCTAATAAAAATATCAAAAAAAAATATTTTACATGAAATAAAGTGACCAAAATACCCATGAAGTTTTGGGGGTATTTTAGTTAATTTATTATTTGTGAACTTTTTTTGTGATATTTTTATAAGGTGAGCCTTGATGAGAAGAACACATGTAAAAAATTTCAAGTGATTTAGAGTTTTAGAAAAAAAATTAAAATTCAAACACAAAATGAGGTCATGGCCATCTCGAGACCATCAGATCGGCCCAGATTCAATCCGTTCCATCGGGCTTATTCTTACAGGTACACCCCTTGACGTACCGTAGCATATATATATATATATATATATATATATATATATATATCTAAATGGCTCCACTGGACCGTCAGATATTGTAGTTCGTATACGAGAAAAGTGATCTGCTAATCCGGTTACCCTTTCTTTTGTTGTAAACACCTTCTCTCTCTCTTGAGGGCCTGCTTCTTTGTCGAACCCTGCTCGCTCCTCTCACATGAGTTCGAGTGTTGAAGTGCTCACAAGGTTTGATCGAGTAGACTGCCAGAATGGGCAGGAAGGTGGGTTGCTGGCCTTATCCTCTTCATTTGATCTCTCTCTCTCTCTAATATAAAAATGATGTCGTTCTCTTAAAGTTTTTTTAGGGCTTGGGTCCTCCGTAAAATAAATCTGGCGTCGTTCACTCAAGGTTTTTTTTTGGATTTGGAAGTAAAGTATGTGAATGGCCTGAGGTATTTGGGATTGAAGATTTGGGGTAGAGAGATGTAAAGGATATGTGAGATATCCTCTCAATCTGATGAACTCTCTCTATTTAGGATAACTAGATTAGTATCTGTAACTAGCTTGATGATCTCTCTTACTTCCTCCTCCTTTGAATTTCTCACTAGACCATTAATTAAAACGCCCAAAGCCGCCAAATCAAGAGCCTTGTTCTTGTTAATATGGTCCTTGAACCGTTCATGTGCAAAACCTAATCATCTATTTCATAGGGAAAATGGAGAAAAAACATGAATGAGAAATCTATATGGGAACCACCCTTTTTCGCCATCTCTTCAATTTCTCTATTTTTACAGTAACAAATCAGCAGCAAATTAATTAATGACATTGGCCGTTTTCCTCCATCCCTTGCATCTTTGCATGCACTTAAAGAGCATTGAAGTAATCTACAGGACGATAGATTCCATATTCATCCTGCTAGTAAGTGGTTTGCTCCACCATTTTAGCTCGACCATAAGAGATAATAAGGCTATGTTAGAACTTCTGTGATTTGATATAAGGATTTTTCCTCTTGTTTTTATTAAGATTCGATTTCAGATAAACATCGGGCTTTGGTAAGCTACCTAATCAATAGATCCATCTAATACCGATCCCTAACTACGCTTGCTAGCTCAAGAGTTGAGTTAAAGATCTCAATGATTTGATTAGGGCTACTCAAAGGGCGAAGCTTCGATTTTGCCGAGTTGATCAACAATGGGTTTTTGAGGCATTTTCAATAAGAAAGCAATCATGGGAATGCATTGCTCAATGTTTTCTATGTTGTTAACCCTAGGAGCTGTTGGAGTTGTTGAGTGAAATGGGGGCAGAAAGTGCTACAATTTCAAAAAATTAGATCTCAAAATCTTTTTGTTTTCGGGCATGTAGGAGGGTTTTCTCAAAACGATATTTGCCCCCTTTCAATATAGTATTTGATCTGGATAAGGAGAGCAATTGGTACTCGAGATACATGAAAACATACATGTATTTTTAAATGTTTCTAAAGTCTATGCACCTGAACTTGGAACCCATATAATAGACACCAGAATCTTGATAGTTTAGAGAGAGAAATAGACAAAATCAAGTAAAGAGAGAGAGTTTAGCCCAGTGGTTTCCTTGCTGGAATTGAAGAGACGATATGTTGTTAAGATGCTCAATAGTTGTTCTAAGTATCTTTCTCGTATGGGATACTTTCTATATAGAGCTATAAGGTGGATGCTCATTAATGAGCATCCACCTTAATGAGTATCTTTCTATATAGAGCTATAAGGTGGATGCTCATTAATTGTAGTGGTGGTTACATGTATACCAATAGCTACATGTTACATGCAGCCCCTTAACTCACTTTTTGTGATGGTTACATGTACCATCAACGACTATAAGTTACATGCACTTTAACTCTCTTGGTTGGATTTTTTTGTTCTTTGTATTTTGTTGCTAGGCTTTCAAGAACTTCACAATTGTGGTGACATATTTCTTATTTGTACTTGCAATATGTCCATGATTCTAAATATTGGATGACTTATTGAATTTTATTTGCAAATACAACGATGTTGTTTTTTTTTTTCGCATTAACTTGGTGTACCTCAATCTATAATTACAAGGAGTGAGAAACTAGACTAATTATATGATTAGAGAGAGAGAGTAATGTAAGGGAGAAAGAGAGATTGAGAAATAAGAAATTATAACTGCAAAATATAGAAAGACAAAGCGAGAGACGAGAACAATATCTATAGGGAGATAGACAATGAGAGAGGAACGAGAGATAAGAAATTCTAACGGCACGATGGAGAGAGAGACGAATTCTTACAAAATCTTAAAAAAAAATATCCAATGGTTTTTTCCTAAAATAGTCCAAAAACGTTATTGTTATTCTTTTAGAACCTAAATGTTTTCTCGATTGCTAATAACTTCGAACATGCAAGTATAGACGCTGGCAATGAGCCGGTTAGTCCAGCTCGACTGGGCCTCCAAGCCCTAAAACCATAGCACCTTAGATTCAAAATGGGGCTAGAGCGCCGAGCCAGTCAAAGGTTAAGTTTGTGACTTGGCTGGCCCGGTTTGGGGCAGCCCCACCCTTTTTTTATTTAGTTTTTCTTTTATTCATTTTTATTGTAATTTTATTTTGCGTGGCATACCTGGCCAAGACAAGGCCAATGCCAAGCTTGGACCAAGCCCCTACGGCTTTGTTAGGGCTTGGCCAACCGGCCGCTTGGGGACTAGGGATGGCCCCTAGGTCCAGGGTCGCCCACTGCCCATTGCCACTCTGATCCAAGTACATCTAATGGTCAAAATTGATTGCAACCACCTTATACCAAAAGTTAAAGGAAAAGGTTTATACTCACCCCTAAAAAATAAAATTAAGATGGACCTCAAAAATTCACTGGAAGATTTTGTTTCGTTGCCAAAAAATCCTCAAATGGGTCATCCCGACCTCAAGATGTACGGACATGAAAAAATATATATTCAAGTATTGAAATAGTGCATCTTGTAATGCATTATGTGTACCACTAATTTTCAAGATTATGGTTTTATAGATATGCTTGATCTACACAATTTTTGAAGTTTTAAATGTCATAAGTAGATATGAAAATAAATTTTTAGGCAATCACAATGATTCCTAGTATTCAAACAACATTTTTTGATACTACTTGAAGGTGCGACTTAGTTTGATTGTTTAGGTTTTCAGCCTTACAAAAACCGCACCCTTAAATGATTATGGCCATGTAGTATTAAACTTGTGCTAAGGTACGGGTTTGAATATCGTGCTCACCTATAGTACGGAATACATAAAATAAAGGGACAATTATAAGTAACCCTAAGACTAGACTTTCTATGCTTACCCCCAACCAATCTTTTTGTCTCACTTCCAAAATATACTTTTTTAGCAAATATCCCCCAACCCAAAAAAAATAAAGAAGTCTAAACTACCCTCTTTTATTTTTACCCCGTCCTTTCTTTCCTCTTTCCCACGAAAAGGCGGTCCGGCATAATCTTAGGGCGGTCCGGCAGTATAATGTCGGTCCGAAAAATAAGAGTGGCGGTCGAACAGTACAAGTGGCAGTCTGGCATTGAGAAAGAACGGTCTTGCAATAGGCCCATGCGATCTGGCACTATCAAAGGGCGGTCCATCAATAGCCCTATGCAGTCCAGCAACAGGCCCATGCGGTCCAGCAACCGGTCGAATGTGCGGTCCGGCAATGTCAAAGAGTGGTCCAGCACTTTTTTAGTTTAACGGGGTCCGGAAATGTCAAAGAGCGGTCTGCCAGCCCATGTGAGCCCACATGAATGTCCGGCCAAAATTAAATTTTTATGTACGAAAAATGGTGTTTTCATAAAAAAATATACCTCTTTTTACTTGGGGAATATTTACTAGAAAAGTGTATTTTAAGGAAAAAAGTGAGAAAAAAAATTTGGTTGGAGGTAGATCTCATAGAAAGTCTAGTCTGGGGGGCTTTTATTAATTTTCCCAAAAATAAACACCCATTCCACATTATTAAATTATTTTGGATTTTCACCAAATTAGTGAAAAGTATTAAACGCGGGTGTTTAACCATATTTATCTAATTGGAGAAAAGTATCAAACACGTGCTTCTGTCGAAGGTTGAGGGGGATGATGATTCCCTCGTGTATTATACCTATTTTTCTCTTGGGCACGTGTACTATGATCCCATAGGACCAACCTATCCATTTGCTCCCTCAGGTAAAATATATGCTTGGATAATTTTTCTGACATGAAAATTTGGAATTCTCTTAAAAATCAACAGTTGATTTTTTTGAAAAAGAAAATTGGAGTTTGAGCTATTAAATACTTAGATTTTGGTGTCATGGAACAATGTAGGTTCAATTTTGGGAAGTTATTTTTTGTCTTGCTCATACATTGTTTGTTAGAACTCTCTCTCTCCCTCGTCCTCTTCTTGGAGTTGATCTCTAAGTCCTCCTAGAGGATAAATTCCCAAAGATTTGGGGTCCTAATGATACCCCTAGCTTACTTTTTGTTGAAGAGAGTGAAGGAAAATTGTTTCATGCAGGTTGGACCGCATTTCTATATATGTGGTCCACATATTATAAAGCATCCATCTTAAAAACAGATGCAAGTAGGTGTTCCACCTAAAAACAATGGAAACTAATGGTTCGAATGTTTTTTTACTAGAATTATTATTTCTAGTTTTTAAAATTTATTTATTTATTTATTCATATTCATGATCTCTATGTTAGAGATTACATGTCCTTAAAAATTAAGTCTTAAAATCCATCTCAAAAATAAATTCCTTAAGAGGCCCGCATTTCTACATATGCGTGCTTGGCCGCATAGAAACCGGGTCCGAGAGTGAATGGGATGTAAGCTCTTTCAGGAGCGCAAAATCATTTGGCTTTTCTTTTTGCAAGGCTTGACCATTGTACCTAATGCTAATGCACGTGTAACATTGTAATATTTTAGAAATAATGAACGAAAGGCAATGAATCCACTTTAGTAGTTTGCTTACGAAATGCAAACGTACTCACAAAGTTTATTGTTACTCGAGCAAAGAGACATGGAGTGTTTAGACTTATTCGAAATAGAAACTTTCAATGTAACTCTTTTCCACACAAGTTTGTTAGGACTTAGGAATGGAGATTAACATGCAAAACCAGAACGAGTACAAAGATTTCCTTGTGTTTTTTCCTTTTTTTATGGATTTTTGATAGAAGGGCTTTTCTAGAAACAATACGTGTTTGAAATAGTAGAAAATATCGCCATGTTGTAATGAAAAAATCACCCAATGAACCTTCTCTAATTCTTAATTAATCTCCATAGAAAACTTTGGTGGCTTGTCATACTTTTTCCGGTTACCGTGTGGCTAAAGTCACCTCGTACTCTACAACCTCTCCTCTTTATAAATAAGAAAGAGATCAACTGTAACCTCACTGTAAGCTTTCGTGAAAACAATAAGCTTTTGTGTTAGACAGATGAATATGAAGCTCTCTTCTTCCTTCATAATTCTCCTTTTCTTTTATCCTTTCCTGGTCTCCTGCGATGATCATGGTAATCAATCGCATGGTTTTATTACTTAGTGGAATATCCATTAAAGCCCTCCATATTCTTGGTTGTGATTCTCTTATAGCCCTTGTTGATTTGCCATTGCTTCACACCCTCTTCCACTATATATTTTGGCTAATTTCTAATCTCAAAACCACGAAGTAGTTTCCCTTTTATTTTTTTTATTTTTTTCTATTTTTTTGACAAATGGAAATGTCTACAAAGTTCTCTTGTAGTTTTCTCTGATGCATTAATTTACAAAATTAGTCAAGGAACCACTGATCCCCTGAAAATGATTCTTACAAGTCAATATTCAAGATGATCATATTATTCGAATGCCCACTAGAAAAAATCTCTCCTGTCTCTCTCCCTCTCTGTGTGGGGGTTTTTTTTTTTTATTTTATTTTTTTGCTTCTTTTAAATGAGTTGAAAAGAACAACAAAAACCACAACAGTTTCTTCAGTATATTTCGATCTCAGTTCACCCTCCTATGCGATAAGATAATATTCATTTATTATTTTGCATCATTTTCTTCTTCTTTTCTGGTTTATTTTCATTGTGTACTTTCTTTTTCTCAATGCTTCGCTAGAAATGCAAAGTCAAAATGATGTGGTTTGATGATTTTGCAGTTGAGAAAGCTGAGTTCAGCTATGTGGAAGGTAGCAGGAATGGACCGGAAAATTGGGGCAGGCTCCGCTCTAAATGGGTGGCATGCTCCAAGGGCGCCATGCAATCACCCATTGATATCATTCATGGAAATGCCATATACGACCATAGCTTATAGAGCCTAAAGGCTCGATATGAGCCTGCACAGGCCAAACTTCCTAACTCTGGCCATGGCATTGGGGTGTGAGAATCCAAAATATGATTGAGATGATCCGCTATCTTGGTTTTCATTAGTGAGGGGCAAATGTTGACTTGAAACAATGTTTTTTACAACCTGGAAAATGAAGGTCTTTTACTTATTGCTCGCCTTTTCTTTGGGGTAAATACAATGGGGAATATAGGCCTCTACAAGGTTTTTTAAAATCCGTAGTAGTTTTTGAAGTTATCAGCGAGAATAGAAGCTACAACGTACTATTAAGAGATAGGGGATGCTACCATCACGACCCTAACCCCTTTTCCCAAAAGGTAAGTCAGTGGGGATTTAGGCCCCTACTATTTCATAAGAATAGAGTCAGAGACTTCATCATGGGGCTTGACAGTAGTACCGCCAAAGCCCCATCCCATTCTCAAATTTGTTGTTGTTGACCTTTTCATCAAAACTTTTGGACGCATCGGTTGGCCAGGTTTCTTTATTTACTTCCCCCTTTTTTACCCAAATCCATATCCAATGTATTAACCCAAGTACGCATCAGCACACCCACAAGTGCCTCACCTTGGGTGAGAATAATTGATTAAAACATAAAAAATTCAAGATTTAGCCAAATTCACAAGATTTTTTCATCCTTTTCATTACAATTAATTAAAATCAACTTCCCATACATCAAGATTTTTTCATCCTTTTCATTACATGTAATTAAAATCATTTTCCCCTACATCAAGATTTTTTTATCCTTTTCATTACATGTAATTAAAATCATTTTCATGGATATTCATAGAGTTTCCATGTTTTGGTTGCTGACAATAGTTGGGATGGGAGAAAGGCAGTGCTGGTGGGATACACATCAATGGAACCCAATTCGTACTTGGGGAGTTTCACTGGCATTCTCCATATGAACATAGTTTAGATGGTTACTGGTCTGCCCTACCGCAGTTCTTCAAGTTTTGAGTTGCTTTTTGTTCGATATTTACAATTTTAATGGCACTATTGCTGAAACAACCACCACCAACCTCTTGTTTATTTAATGTCTTTAAAAGCTATGAAAGTATAGTATCGCCCTGGTTAAACTCGTGGTAATCTAACGGGAGCGGGAGCGGGAATGGCTCTGATTCCGAGTGTAGGAGCATCGAAGCGACATCTGTCCAAAGCTCCGGAGCTCGAGAAGCGAGTTCCGGTGAGGGTAAAAGTAGCGGATCAAGATCCCGTATGAACAGGGAGCGCGTTCCCAATACATCGGATCGAGGTTCCTATTTAACGGAAGCGCTTTCCATGACAAGTGGGATTGTGTTCACAATTCATTAGGATCGTGGTCTCATCAACAACAGGATTGCGCCCTCATCTAAGAATGACCGTGTTCTTATTTGGAAAGGATTGAGCTCCATTCAGGGAAGGATCGCGTTCTGTGCATGATTAGTCCACGCTCCATGGCAGAACTCCACTTTTATTAAAATTTGGCTTAAAATATTATTAATTTATTTTAAAATTTAATTTTATTTAAGAATTTTCTTTTAGGATGTTTCGGGAAAATAGGGATGGAGTTCCATAAATGTAGGGATCGTGCTCCTAAAACTCTGGGAGCGGGGATCTAATTATTCAGGAATGAGATCCTAAAATTTAAAGAACACGTTCTGTGTAGTATCATGAGCAAGCTCCATTGTGAATGGAATCGAGAATCCTAAAAATAGGAGTGAGCTCCCAAAAAATAGAGAACGAGTTCCGATCAAGATCCCAGCTACAGAGCGCCGGAGCTGGGTTCCGGAATTGGAGTGCACCCTAGTTAGGCGCTCCTGGTAACTATTATGTTTTATAACAATAGCCTCTTGTTCTTTTCATAGACTGGCAGGTAGACCTTTAATTTTCTCAATAGATGCAAAAGGGTTTCTTTGACCTCCACCATCCATTTAAATAAGTCTCTTGACATGAATTCACATGATAAGTACGTAGTAGCTGAATATTGTAGCCTTTGTCTCTAGATATGACTTGGAGATGCAAATGGTCCATTGCAGCGCAGATGGACGAATTGCCGTAGTTGCAGTGATCTATAAAGTTGGGCTGCAAGATCATTTCCTATTGAAGGTGAGGTGATTTAGATTTACTAATGCCTCTCTGGTTTCAAGTGGGCATGAAGATTTGAGTATTTGTTTATACTAATGTTTCTGTGTGTTGGTTGTTGGAAGGTGATGGATGAGATTGACGATATCGACGATGAAAAGTGATCTGAAGAGCAAGTTGGATTAGTGAACCCGGATCATGCAATAGATTTGGAGAGAGAATCATACTATTGATACTTTGGTTCCCTCACAACTCCTCCGTGCGATGAGGGAGTCACTTGGACTGTCATAAAAGAGGTAAACATACCCTAAGGAGGCTATAATTGCTTAATTGGCTTGCATCTTGCTCCAAGTGCATGTAGATAGGCCTAGCAACGGGCCATGCTGCTCAATCCGGCCAGTCCTATGCCCGGGTCAATACATGTGATCGATTAGGCCAGGATTGGTCAAGGAATTTCATAGCTCAACTCAACTTGAGTGGTGTATAGTGTGTCATGGCCAAGAAAGTCGTAGTGCCTCAGGCCAACACTGCTTTGCCCTTTGCCCAGCCTATATGTAGCAATGTGATTAAATAATTGATGAAAATCTTTCTATACTTCCCCTACTGTAGAGAAGTTATATATTTCCCATTTCTAGTGGTCCGATCTGAATAGAAGGCTGAGATGGACCTGATCACAATGTCACTTCTCTACACTGTTTTATTTTTAATTCCTTTCTACAAAATATTTTAACGTCAAATTTTGGGTGTCCACACCTCTCTTAAACTCATGCCTTGAAACATATAAAAATATATTCCCGATAAAATAAAAAAGACTAAAATATCCCTAAAAGTTTCAAGCGTATTTTTGGTTATTTTAGTTTTAAAAATCTATTCTTTTAATATTTTTTAGGTTCATTAAGATGATGACACGTACCAAATTTTATGGGGAAGTATAGAAAGCTTACCCAATAATCAAATACAACGTTAACTATTTGTAAAAGTGATTTGATAAATTCTCATGAAATAAAAAAAGTTATAAGATCTTAAACTCATCTCCACCTTTGTCCCAACTTACACTTTCGGTTAGGGCACGGGCTCCTACCTAAAGTTAAGACTTATGTGAGGGCTCCTACCTAAAGTTAAGAGTTATGTGAGGTTTCAATAGTGGAGATGAGATGGGGGCATTATTGGTGAGCTTATATGCATGAACTAAGGAGTCGTTTAATGGCAAAAGGCGAATACTTCTCATTTTTCTATATACTTGTTACAGGTGAAGACCATATCAATGGCGCAGCTGGGAAAGTTAAGGGCCGCTGTTGAAGAAGTGAGATATTTCATTTAGCTCATACCTTAATAACCAAGAAAAAAGAATTGAAAAATTCTCTAGACTGATGCTGCTTTTTTTTCTTTTTTGTAATCGACAGGAATTTGAGAAGAATGCAAGACCTATACAACCCCTGAACCAGGGACAAGCGTACATCTTCAAGAATGAGTCTTAGAAAGTGACACAAATATTATGTCGTGTTTTCTGTTATCTCGATTTTAAAATAAGTATATGGGTAGGTCTTTTAACACCCATTGATTAGGTAGGAGGCTGCAATTTATGTATGCAGTACTTTGGTTTCAAAAGGCAAGTACCATCAGATAATTATTATTTATGAATAAATTATTATATTTACAGGTTTATATAATGTAATTTCTCCTTTAATACTGCATAACAAGCCTGTGCAGTGGTGATAAAGTAGAGGAATGTATGCTAAAATAGTTTGATTTTGGACCACTCATTGAACACCTCCACAATATTTTCGTGGTTTTATGATCCAATATCCTGAGATTGCAAAAACACTCCGAAATAAAATCTTTTTGCTGAGGATATACATGCATAATATGATACATTGGGAGCACTTTTTGAGGCATACTACATTTTATTGAGTTGGGCAATCCTGTTCTAGGAAACCATTAAATCATCTCCATGTTTCTGGTTTTTATTTTATTTTTAAATTCTTTTAGGTTTTTTAGCAATCCAACTTAGGAAACGCGATAGTTGGACAAGTACCGGAATGAGTCCCTGTTTGATTTTGGGTGGGGTGTTTTGAACTAATGCCTCCCGGCAATTAATTTCATTTTTGTAGTCTTTCCTTGAAGGCTAAAATTGCACTCCATGCAAATTGTAGAAACGTGTGTCCCCTAATGTATTAACAACTTTTCCTTTTAACAAAGTGCATATAATGTAAAAATAAATTACATATTTACAGATTTAAGAGCCTGAAAAACATATAAATCTTTTTGGATCGTTGTTCATGATTACTGAAATACTAGAATATAAACAGTAGACCAAAACATACATGCCATGACCAAGCAATAAAAGAAAACAACAGTCTTCAGGGCCCCCCTTAGAGAAATAGGCAAATTTGAGTTAAAAACAATGCTCCTTAATTGACTATTCTCTGTAGCCTTTCTCTTGGAAAGTTTCCTAGCCTAGAAGGCCACAACATAAAATATTCTCACTAACATTTTCATATTTCACATTACACACATGAAGGGATAAAAGAGATTAAACAAAAAAAAAATCAAAATTTATTTTATAGAGACCATCACATAATTTTTCAAAACCCACAATATACTTTCTATGAAATAACAAGAAATTTATAGGGAAAATTACATTAAAACTATAAATATCTAATTTTCATACTAATATAAGATTATGCCCAACAGTTGGTACATAAACAGTATCTTTCAGGTCTATTACAAAACTACCATCAAGAGTTAACCTAACTACTCCTATTATCTTAATCAAGCCTTCATTATCCATCAATGAGTCTCTGATTGTTGATGGATATCTTTATTTTTCAACTGCTTCTTATATTGAAAGCAATCTCTCTTCAAATGCCAATTTTTTCTGCAAAAGAAATATTTTCTTTCCTTTTGGTCATTTTGTTTCTGAATTTGAGGAGTAGTCCCCTTTGATTAATAATTTGCATATGTCCCATAACCTTTATTTTCTAATGCTCAAAAAGTTACTTTTCTACTTGAGATAGTTTCTGCTAAATAGGCAACTTCTAGCTTATTTTGATTTAATCTTTCTTCTTCTTGAACACACATAATTCGAACGTCATTCAAATTCCACTTTCTTTATGAGTATTATAAGCAAGTTTGAACTAATCATACTGTGCATGCAAAGACGAGAATGAATTGCACCAAAAAAACCTTCTGAGATCTCCATGTCCATAGACATCGATTGATTTGTGATATCAATCATCTGCATAATATGGTCCCTCACAAAGCAATGTCTGTCATCCCTTATGGTCTGTAACTTTGTCATAAGAGTGATCACCAATGCTTTAATGGGACTTACAAATTGTTCTTCTTGCTTGCTCATGAAACTCTCAGAATTATCCTCATCAGGAATAGCACCACGTATAGTCTTACCTAGAGACCTTTTATAATCAAAAGGCTCATCCTGTTTAGTTTTTTATTTAGTAGCACTCTCATTGTTGGGTTTGGGATGTTCATCTTCAAGTAAGGTTAAATCAAGATCCAAAATGCCTAGAGTGATCTCAATCTTTTGCTTCCAATCAGAGAATTTAGATCCGTTTAGAGTTTCAATCCTGGCTAAGTATCCAGTAAGTGCAGAGGAATTTAGACCTTCCATGCTTTTAGAACAAGCTCACAAAACTGTATTTACCCATAAAACTGAGTAATTAACATTTCATTATCTTAAAATCAAGAACTTTTAGTAAATCGATGCATCATCGCAAGCCCTCCTATGGGCCGAAATTATGACACTTAAACGGTCTATTGTTAGTGAACAATCAATCCTTATGTCTTTTATAGGGCTGGTTGATCACAAACAGTATAGATAATGAAGACATTACTCATTTGAGTTTAACGTCATCTAAGTCTGCAGTACTCACACCAACCACCCTATTCCGCCAATTTGTAGGCTCCCTGATGATTCAAACCTCTCTTTTTTATTATCAAAATAAATAAATAAATAAATTATTATTAAGAATCATCAAATATTTTAATACCATCCAAGTTCTCATGATTGTTGCGGTTACACAATCACTCCAACTTATTTGGTTTAAAATAAGGATTACCCACCCTTAATTGACTAAACCAATTTAACCTGGCTTTTACTTATTTACTATAGGAAAATTTTAGTTTGCTAATGGATAAGTGATTACACAAGAAACAATAGCAGATAAATTTGCAATCCATTTTAAAACGAAAATTCACATTTTCTAAATACTGCGATACCTTCTATCAGTACAGCCAAAACACTAATTGATATCTCATAACTGAAGAAACCATATAAGAAAAACATATTTTACATAAGAATCTTTAAAACGGAAACCCAAGATAAAGTTAAAAGAGCCCAAAAGGCTAATGCTCGAGAAAAATATTAACATTTCAACACAATTGCTAGAAGCATAAACCAACCTACTACATGACGATGTTATTGTTGCATGTTCTCAACCATGGACTAGTGGTTCCCCAACACAATATGAACAATACAATAAAAAAAATTTGCGCAATCAAAACACTTTTTTTTTATTGCATCGTACGTAATCAAAAACATTTACGCTCAAAACAAGCACTATGTGTGCAATCGGAGAAAAGTTTAGAGACAGAGAGATGAAGAGGATCCCAGGAGGAAAAAAAACAGAAAGATGACAACACGTCGTTTTTTAAAAAAATTTAAAATTTTAAAGAAAGTGCACATCAAGCCAAAATAAGGAAGGAGTGAAATCTCAAATCTTTAAAGAGAGAAAGAAAGGAAAACCCTTTCCAAAACAGGAGAGATAAAACTTTAGATTTAGAAAATGCAGGGTTAAGCACGGACTTAAAATGTAAAGAATGCGGCTTGTCCGAGGCCTACAGGAGATGGTCAGAATTTGACGCCATTAAAAATTGCATATGAAAACTTATTTTCAGTGTTTATGAACAGGCCAATCATTGCTATGATACCACATATTACAAATTTACAGATTTAAAAACTTGAAAAACATGTAAATCTTTTTAGATCATTGTTCATGATTATTGAAAAACAAGAATTAAACAGTAAATCAAAACATACTTACCATGATCTAGCAATAAAAGACAATGGCTTGTCGTTCTAGTCTTCAAATAAGGAGATCAGGCTTCACCTCTTTTCTACTCCAAGCTTTCTTTTCTACTACTTCTTTAGGGAGAATGAGCAACATCACCTTATATCTTTTTCTTATTATATTTCTTTCTTTTATCCTAACCTATCATAGGTAGTTATCTTTAAGAGAGAGTGGAGGTGATGGTTATCATTAACTTTTATCTTAATATTGGATAACCAATTCACTTAAATTATGAACAATATTACCCATATATAATTATCGTTAGACTATAAATGAGAGATATTTTCTAATACATAAAAGACTATTTTGCAGAGTCCAAATCCAGAATCGCCTGCTCGGACTAGGAATGGACTGAGATTGAACTGGTTTTGGGAAGGTATGCATATATATAATCTCTCTTCTACTTTCCTTTCTCTATTTGCTTTTTTCTTTTCTCTCTCCTTCTCTCTTGCCTTCTCTTTCTTAACTGGTATGGCAGCCTGAGCCCTTTCCCAAGTGATGGGCTCAGCTGCTGTCCCTGTTTTACTCTCTTCTCTCTCTTGCCTTCTCTTTCTTGACAGAGACGGCAGCCAGAGCCCTTTTCCGAGTGGTGCGCTCAGCTGCCCTTTCCCAAGTGGTGCGCTCAGCTGCCGCCTCCGTCTTTCTCTCTCATTTTCTCCCTTCTTCTATCTTTTATCTTCTCTCATTGATTGAGACGGCAGGCCGAGCCCGTTCTCAAGTGGCGAGCTTAGCCACCGTCTCTATCACCTCTCTTCTTTCTCTTAGTCTTCTCTCACTAACTGAGACAGCAGAAGAAAAATAAAAGAAGAGATAATCATTTTGTTCTACAAAATAGTCATATAAACTTGCCTATGAGAAACAAAACTTCATTACCGAAAAACCCTACTTATAATATTTTATTTTAGCACTTGCTGCAAAACCTTGGTACTCTCTCTTTCGCTCTATTTTCACTCGCCTACTACCAAATTGAAGACGTTAACTACAGGAAACCCAAACCCAATCATAAGGCTATAATCTTTAATCAAAACGAACAGAAATAATTAATTAGTTATAATATATAATAGAATTCAGTAATAGTAATATAAGAATAAAACATAGCATAAAATGACGTTTTAATAAATTATATTACTGCTAATATAATATTATTAATATGATAATAACATATAACCATAATAATATAAATCAACCATATACTATAAATTACAATAAAATAAAATTAATGTTATAATAATAATGATAATAATAATAATAACAACCATAATAACATGATAACATTAAGCATCAAAATGATAAATTAAACCAATATATCCTTTAGAAGTTGCTTAAATAATAAAATGAAAGAATGACTTTTTATTTTTTATTTTAATGTTAGATTAAAATAAAAACAAATTCATAATATTTTAGAAGTCGCTTAAATATTAAAAATAAAAATTAAATTTTCTTAAAAAACATTTCTTTTTCTAATGTTATAATCAGAAATGAAAGCATAAAATATTGGGAAAAATAAAAATAATGGACATAATTTTGAAAACTATTTAAAAAGTCACAACTAAAAAAAATTCAAAATTCATCAAAAGCATCTCCAATGCATGAAGTGATGTACTTAAATTAAAATATTGAGAGTTAAAAGAAAATCAGGGTGGTTGTTTGAAATATTTTTAAAAATAAAAAGATAGAAACGATTATTTTTGAAATTGTAAAAATTTTATCCATAAATAAAAAATAAACAGTACAAAACCAAATAAAGGAAGGCCTAAAATATTTAGACACAAATTTACCAAGCTTAATTTAACATAAAAAAGGAGAAAAAATTTATTGCATAAAGATAAATTATTTTCTTAATGCACAAAGAATCTAATGAGAGGCTAATAAAAAATACTGACTAAATAGAAAAAACGATACATCTTAATGATTGGAAATTCTATAGGAAATCTTTACGGTTAAAGTTTAGTGTTCTTATAAATGTGCATTGAACATGATGGAAAACCCAATGAAAGGATAAAATAGCTATAGATCATTTAAATTAATAAATCTAAATTTGTAAACTCAGAAAAAATTAAAAAAATATGTTAATTACATAAATAAATTACCAAACATTTCAATTTAAAGCTAAATATAAATATAAAAAATTAGCTCAACACCTAAATTATTAGTGTCATCACCTAAACTAATAGCTCTATATGTTCTATGGACCTTAACATTATATTAAAATAAAACACGTCAGCCTATATTATAATAAAAGAGCCTATGTTAAAAAAATATGTTCTACCAAATAATTTGTTAATATATTTGTTTGCATCACATAAATTAAAAAGCAAAAGGTCAAAATGGAGTTCATTTCAAAAATATAAATTTATGTAATACATGCCAAATATCGAGAAGAAATCTATAAAAAGTCTTTCTAGTGCCAATGTTGACGAATTTTGATCTCTAAAATGGAGTAGAATACTTCTATAACAAAAATTATATATCAAAGTATAATACAAAAAAATTAGTATAAAAATAAATAATACCAAATAATGAGTAAATTGTTTTTAAAATAATATGTTTAAACAGAAACCATAAAGTCTTTACGACCTTCAATATTCATTTACAATCAAAAGAGTTAGATAATTACAATGTATTTTTTTATCAATAGACAAGAAGCCACCATAAAAAATGAAAAATAATAAATATTAGAAAAAAATTAACTATACATTGACATATTAATTTTGTGCTTCCTTTAACAAGCATCTATATGTGCTTCCTTTAACAAAATCTTTATGGCTCTAACAGTGGTGGGCACATGAGGGATTATCATATATAACTCTATCAAAAACTAACCATACCTTGTTGATTAATGCATCTTCTTTGATTGGGCCAATACATACTGTGATCATATGCTGTACCATACAAAAAAAAAGAAAAAAGTTAGCTGAATCTGTGTAAGAGATGATGGAAAACTATGACTTAGAGTTTTAACTAATAATTCCATAAGCATAAATTGATATAATCAATTGTCACGATGCAAAACATTGAGATTCTCATACCGTATCAACTCGAAGTTATGCGTGATACACATAATACTTAATGTAAAGCATACCTTATTAACTCGACGCAATGCGTAATACTCCAAATGGAAAATTTTATTAAAAAATTGGGTGAAAAATTGGTAGGTCCTATAAATTTTTTAATATCTTCTATTTCATGTCTATCTTGCAAATTAGAAAGAATATCTTCATCTATTTTATCTCTTATTGCACAACTCTTTTCTTTCGATTCTTTCTTGAATTATATTGGGATATATCTTTATACTATTTTTTTATTTATTTTCTATTTCATGTGTATCTTTCAAATTAGAAGGAATACCTTTCTATAATTTCTCTCTATCGCACAACTTCTGACCTCCTTGGATTATTCAGAGGTCTATATAGAAATCCATATACTCCTAAAATTTGTAGGTGCATAGAAATCCATGTAGGCCTCCTATTATTTGTGCGTACTCTCTCTCTCTCACATTCACATACATTTTCCTTATATATAATTAATGCAGTGTTTTAGAAACGTGGCCTCTCTCTAAAATTTAGGATTTCTCCCTATCTCTTTAGATATATACCTATAATTTAGGATCTCTCTCTAGGTACAAAAAAGAAACGTGGCCACTCTTTAAAATTTAGGATTTCTCACTACTATCTCATTAGATGTACACCTATCATTTAGAATCCCTCTCTTTAGATATACGCCTACTCGTTATTTTTGGGAGAGTATTCTCTAAATTACACAAATGAAACCGACACTCTCATATATATATATATATATATATATATATATATATATATATATATATAGGGATATTATAAACTTCACAACCCTTCAAATTACAAAGGTTCAAGATAGAGAGTTTTGTGAAAGGTGGATTTATTAATTTTGTAGTCTATTTTTTTAAAAAAGTTACTTTTATGGGGCAATTTTGTAAATATTACTACAAAACAAATGGTACTTTTGTCATCTCCATAATGGGTAAAATTGAAATTTAACTAAAGAACAATGGCATTCTACAAATAAAATTCTAGAACACTAACTTCCAAAATGCCATTGTACTTTTAAAAAATTTTCAAATTTGTCCTTGCTTAATGGTAAAGTTACCTATTTAAATAATTTTTTAATAAAAAAGTAATGCTTGTTTTGTTTAATACACCCACCACAATCCCTGCTAGCTTGAACCTTTGTATTTTGAGGGGTTGTCAACTCTAGACAAACCCATATACAAATTCTAGATTGTTAAGAGCCTAAGCTCTATATAAACGTTTCCCTAGATATATATATATATATATATATATATATATATATATATGGAATCATTTATATAGAGCTTAGGCTCTTAACAATCAAATTAGAGCCTACCTCAAAACTTTCACTATAAGAGGTTGTTTTGTTGCCCAAATATCATCAAATTGATCATCTCGACATCAAGATACATGGACATGAGAAAAGAAATGGATATTAAGTTATGGAAGTACTGCATCTAGTAATGCATTTTGGGACCTTAATTTTCAAGATTTTCATGTTTTCACATATCATCTTGATCTACACTATTTTTTAAGCTTTAAATTTTATAATTAAAGATAAAAATATATTTTAAGGCTATCATATATATATATATATATATATATATATATATATATATATATATATATATATATATATAGGCATAGTTTTTATAGAGCCAATGCTCTAAACAATCAAAGTAAAGCAAACCTTCTAGAAATGTGGTTTCAATAGGAGAAATCTTTGTGATAGCCATTTCATCTGTAAACGCCAATGGCCCGGATTGAATATGGGCTGATCTGACGATCACAGATGTCCGGTAGTGTTTGAATTTTAATTATTTTATTTTACAAATTCAAATCAGTTGAAATTTTTGCCGTTTTTTTTTTTTTTTCAAAATAGGCGAATGTACAAAAAATATCAGAAAAATATTTTACATGAAATAAATTGACCAAAATACCCCTCAAAGTTTTAGGGGTATTTTGGTTAATTTGTTTTCATGAACTATGGTTTTTATATTTTTATTAGGTGTGCCTTGATGATAAGAACACGCGCCTAAAATTTAAAATGCTTTGGATTTATAGAAAAAAAATTCAAATTCAAACACTATCGGACATTCGTGATCGTCAGATCGGCCCAAATTCAATCTAGGCTATTGGCGTTTACTGTAGGTGTACGCCATGGGTTTACACAATCTTTTTTGATATATATATATTAATTAAGTTTATCTACTATTTTTCTAAGTCCCCCTAAATCACAACTGCATAAACTCCGATTTTAATTTTTATTTACTTTTTATTTTTGTGGATTGCGACCGATTTGAACCGATCCTTTTTATTTTTATTATTGAAAGGTCAGGTGTACAATGTGGCCCACGGATCCCAACTTCTCTAACATTATGCACTTATAAATACAGTAAGTTATTTTAGACAGAAAATCACCAATCCGACCGGTTGCGAAAACTCCAAACAAGGCGAATCACTAAACACCAAGAACAGATTAAAAGATTTCTTATCGATCCTTACGACAAATATGGAAGAATTGAAGGGCACTTCTTTATATTTGCATAAAATTTAATGTGAACTGGTAATCTAGTATAATGTTTATTGTCCAAGTAACAAATAAATTACATGCCCTAAAAGAATGAACAAAAGAAATTGAAGGGTACTTCTTCAATGTTGGTATATGTTAAAGTAAAAAATGGAGAGCAGGTGAAAGACGCCTTGGAGTGTAGAGGTCAACAACTCGTTTGTTGATGGGCTGCGTTGGCCTCGCGTTCGCCTCAGCTTCCTGTAACATAATTAGACACAATTGGTACTATTTATTTAATAGGCATCATGCAAAATAAATGGATCACTAAAATAGATAAATCATGCAGTAATGTATATATATAATTATGAAAGTTGAAAGGCTTACATCATGAACCGCAGCCCTCAAGAGCCTCAGCTGCTCTCTAGAGACCGTCCTCACCTGAAATTAACATTATCAAAATTTAAATTGGAGTGATTTACTTACTAACAATAAAATTTATGTAAAATACGAAATGCTCAGCATATAGGTGAAAATTAAAGTAAGTTGGTCAACCCATATTTTGTTTTTAAAAAAAAAAAAATTGCCCTTCGATCGATCTGAATTTTCATTATTTCTTTTTTTAATTATTTAGTTGGTAGAGCTTGGGTAGTGCCCTGCTAACAAACAAACTAGTCCTTGCTTATGCTTGGCTACATTAGAGAATACCAAAAGAGGGGAGAGAGAGAGGTAGCAAGAGAGAATCAGTGTGCGAGCTTTGAACAAAGTCAGGTGGAAAGGGGCCAACACTGGGTGCAAATCCTGGTAAATCTCGATAGAGAGAGGAAATTGCAATAAAACATATTTAGGACGAAGATTTAGAGAGAGAGTCGCAAACCTTCTTGACTATATTCCATGCAACGCCTTGTGTGCATGGTGGAGTGGTAAGAGAGCCCATATATCTGTAATACTTTCTACTACCCATCTTTATGTGCCTTGGATCCACCACGCCCACTTGTGCTTCAGCATTTTTAGAATCCGCAATAGATGATATATTACCCATGAGCTGAAATGATCAAAGAACCGAATTCTTTTATTTCTTCAATCGCACACAAAATCGTCACAAATTTTGTTAGTAAAGCAATGAAGAGAGAGAAAGAAAAAGGAAAAGCATGTCGACCAACGTAGATAAATTTGGGATGGAGAAAGAGACGATGCTACATACTGTGTTTTCCAGTTATTTCTATCCCTAATTGAAAAATATTAAATTTTAAAAACGGTGCTGCTCAAGCAGATCTATAACGATTCAATCTTTAAAATAGATGGTCTAAATAATATGTTATAAAATATCATAAATAAGTTGGATTTTGAATCTAAAATTTGAAAATCTAAACTATGATTTGCATGAATCTGGAAAAAAAAAGTTAGTGGCGCGCGAATCACTTTTCCATGGAAAAGTGTTTAGGGAAGCATTGGAAAAGAGAAAGGAAGCAAAGTAAAAAGAAGAGCATTGAAGTTTGTAGGCCTATCGCAGATGGATAAGAAGCCTTAACAAAAACGGAGAGAAATCCTATTTTTAAATGGATTGTCGGCTAGAGACCATTTATTTTTTGGAAATGTATACGAGATCATTTATTTTTATTACAAGGAGGTCACAACTACTATTGATCATTAGATGTAAAATCGGGTGGTTAAGAATGAGCCACTAACTAGACACAATGTCCAAAATAAAAACTTTCAAATGTTATGACACATTTCAATCCATTAAACATTACATCCAATAGCTAGTAATGATTGTGACTTTTTTATATAAAAAATAAATAGTCTTCGGAAGGACGTCGACTTTTGCACTAATAAAGAGAAAACACTGTTAGACAATTAATTACCAAATAAAACACCGTTAGAGAGTGAGCATGATTACCTCCTTAAGAAAGGTATCAGGTCTGCCAATTTTATAGGTAATCCCAACCACCGCATTCTTCCCATCTTTGCTTTGGTGAACCAAGTGCACCTCTAAATGGTATCTTAATCAAACAACCCCCAATTTTTTCCGTCAATTGGGAAGTAAATGTGAAAAGCCCTAAAGTTTTGCAATAAGTGCGCGACAGGACAAAAAGGTCACAGAAGGAATGATGTCAAAAGGACAGAGACCCATGCATTGCATAATTGATTAATTAATTTACCTTGAACCATTGAAAGTGTGCTCGGAGGGTGAATGCCAATGACATTGCTTCAGAACATAATCCGTTTGGTTTATTTCAAGTGTTCCAGCTCCACTTTTCCCCCACTTAAGCTGCCACATCAATTTATAGTTACACACATAAACAAGTAGAGAGAAAACAATGTTTAATTAAGTTCAAACAACACAATAATGTTTAATTAAGGCTGCGGTTTCAATAAAGTTGCAACCTTAAACAATCCAATTTAGGCGTACCTCTAAATTTTATTACAACATGTAATTTTGATGTACAATTTTTTAGGATTATCTGAAAATGTATTTTCATATCTAATAATTAAATTTTAAATTTAAAAAATAGTTAAAATCATGTAGATCTATAAACATGTGAAAATCTTGAAAATGGACAGTTTAGATAATGTGTTGCAAGATGCACTATATTTGCGACTCAAAATTTCTTTTTTTTACACATTCATACATCTCGATATCAAGATGATCAATTAGAACGTCTTTTAACATTAAAACAACCTTTTTCGATAGATTTTGGAGGTGCATTGTACTTCTACAGTTGCAACCCGATATAAAGTTTTCCCCTGATTAAGTTCAAACAACACACATAGAGAGAGAGATACCATTATATCATGGCCTCTGTTCTTTAGGATTGCTTTAGCGGGCTTATATTTTCTCTGTAATCGCCCCAAATTTGGCAGAACCTCCACCCTTTCGTGAAGCAGGTCAATGGGAGACTGCATATCCCCATTGCTACAAGCCCTCCATTCGGGATAGAGCTCGCCCCAGTGCTTTGGCCCCCTTTCACTGTCTTCCAAATAATTAAATTCTCTCTCATCCTCTACCATTCATCAAACAAAAACTTCATATGAGAGAGAGAAAACATCATGTGAGAGAGGATACAAAAGTAAAAACCAGAAATAAATTAGATTTAGAAGGAAGAGAGGAACAGAAGAAATTGCAGGACGATAAAAATAGAAGGAAAACAAAAACTGCAGTATATAAAGACAGAGAGAGAAAATGGGTAGCAGAGATTACCAACTTCCTGTGAAGCCGAAGGAACGGATTGTGTTATGATGAGAAAAATAATGACAAAAGACATGAAGCAAAGGGTAGGCCTGCATAGATCCATGCCGATCCTCTCTCTACACAATGTGTCTCTCGCTCTAACTCGAACGAATTTGTAAGCATTTATAGCCTCGCCCTTGAGCATGTAATGCATATATGCCGTGCACAAAGATTTGGTCGGCGGGTTCTTCTTTCGTAGACGAGGAATTGATACCGATAAAGCAACAATAAACTATGATAGGGTTTTCAAAATCCGTACCACCCATGATGACTTCAAGGAATTCTCTATTATTGTTCTTTTATTCTTTTCTTGTGTTGGGACTGATAGGGTATATCTTTCAGGCTTTTTTTTTCTTTTAAAAAAGTAATTCAATGGGGAAAATGTGAAACCATGCCATCTAAATGTAAAAGGTGCAGTAGCGCCGAGGCTCTAAACAATTAAAGTAAAACACATTTTCAAATAGGGTCGAGAAATCTTACTCTGGTCCTTGTGCTAATACAATAGTCAATGAAGTAGAAGCTAGCGGTTTATTGGAGGGAATTAAATTGCTTTTAAATTTTGATACAGAAAAGGTTATTAAAGGGGATTCAACGAATATTATATCATTGTGTAATATAGAAGCGCGAGCTCTTTGGAGACTCTCTTCCCTTTTTCATGAAATTGGTGACGTTCTTCAGTCACTTGATGTTGAAATACTTCATTGTTACCATGAAGCAAATGCTGAAGCTGATTCTATTGCCAAGGGTGGTCCTTTTCAATCCTCATTGGTGATTACCAAATTTGTGTGATGTATCTTTATGTATTTCGTTCCCCTTGTAATTTCACTTTTTTCCATAAAAGTCATGTGTTAATGTTAAAAAAAACTAGTTTAAATATTGGAAATATATGTAATAACCTTAAAATATATTTTTTATCTTTAATTATAAAATTTAAAGCTTCGGAAATGGTCTAGATCTAGCAGATCTATAACAACATGAAAATCTTGAAAATTGATGGTCCAAAAATGCGTTACAAGATGCACTATTTTCGAAACTTGAAATCCATGTTTTTCTCATGTCCATGCATCTTGATGCTGAGTTGATCAATTTGAGGATATTTGGGCATCAAAACAACTTCTTCTAGTGAAATTTTTGATATGGGCTCTAATTTGATAGTTCAGAGCTTCGGCTCTATAGGAACTTTTTTTAATTGTAAAAGCAATAATATAAAAAATAGGGATATTTACATACATACAGGGTTAAATTTATAGAATTACCAAAATCTACTAAATTACTCTTTGATCGATATTTTTAGAATTTACATTGAGATTCATCTTTTTGTATTGAGTGGAAATCAGTTTGGAAGACTCTTTGAACATAGAAAAACTGATGTTTTTTATTTCAATAAATATACCCAAGTAGTATGAGGACAATCATCAATAAAAGTAACATAATGTTTACAACCATCATAAGAATCGACTGGGGTTGATCCCCACACATCAAAATGTATCAAATAAAGTGGTTCCTTTAAAACATGTACAGAAGACTAAAAAGGAAATATTGTATGTTTTGAGACTTTTGAAACTTAACAAGAATGAGAGTTTAAAGATAGAAAATGCATTAAGATTTTTCAAAACTTTATCTGAAGGGTGTCCAAATCTTCAGTGCCACAATTTATTAACATCAAAATTATCTTGACTGGCAACCAAAGCCTTATTCTCTTGATTAAATGATTTTTGCCCATGAGACAATCTTCCTTCACCAATCTTCTTCCCTGTGGCCCGGTCTTGGAAAATCACAGAGTTGGGAGAAAAAATAACATTGCAATTCATGCTTTGAGTAATTTTACTAACAGACATCAAGTTTGAAGAAAATGATGGAACAAAAAGGACTTCAGAGTTTTGTGACTTGGAGAAGAAATTGATCTTACCAACACTATGGATATGAATTAAAGAACCATTAGCAATAAACATAGGATTTATATTTTTATTATTTTTTAGGTTAGATAGACACTACAAATTACTAGTCATATTAATTGTGGCCAATGAGTATACTATCACTGAACCAGACAAAGGTTCGATGGGAACAAATCCAGCTATGGAGTTATCAACGCTCAGCAATAAAACAACCTGCTCTAATACCATGTAGAATTTACAATAAAAGAAATAGTGTTGAGAGAGAAGAACCAACAATACATATATATGGTTCGGCCGTGATGCCTACGTCACCCGGAAGTAAACCAGTATCTCTGATTTACCAAAGATTTAGAAAAAATTCTCATTACAATAGTAATCCCACAAAATAAAAAAACTCTATAGTAATTCCACGAAATAAAAATACTCAATATATCTTGTAATATACGAGATAGAAAACACAATATATGGTTTCTATAACTGTGAACAAAAGCCAAGGGAGGAGGAAAGATGGCGTAGGTTATGGTGTTGAGCTACTCTTGCAACTATCGCTGTTCGGATTCTTAGAGAGAGAGACACATAGAAAAATCAACTTTGGACAATTCATAGGGCAAAAGATACAGGTCAAACATGGGAAATAGTTATCGGGCCTGGGGCAGGCCATTGAAAGCCCCGCCATTATCGGGTGGGCCTGGCTTTTAAAGGGCCGAACCAAAATGCGCATAAACATTCTTGTGTCTCTCTTTCAAAAATGGGTTTTGGAGAGAGATGTGGACTGGTTTTTGGAGAGAGAGATGGACTAGAAAATGGGTTTCTAATTGGATTTTTGAGAGAGAGAGCGGGGACTTGGATGCCTTGACGAGAGAGAAAACCGAAAATCTCGAATTTAATTATGAGATAAACAACCTTTTTAGTATTTTCATTCCTCAAAGGGGTTTTAAATTTTTTAAAAATTAATTAGTAAAATAATAATAATAATAATAAAAAAAACTGGGTCAAGCCTGGAATGGTTCGGGCTAGGTCCAATAGGCCTAGTAGGCTTTCTTGTCTGGCCAGGCTTTGCATAAAATTCAAAGGCCTTACCAGGCTGGGCTTGGTTTCTAAATGAATTTCCATCGTGAACTGGCCATTACCGCGTTTATTTCTATTCCGGGACTTACCGGGCTGGCCCAAAACAGTTTTGGGCCTGTTGGTAGCCAGCCCGGCACACTGGCAGCCCTAGCGTGGATAGGAGCGTTCCAATGTATGGCCAACCATGAGTTGTCTCGGTTCTAAACCGATCGTCTTGATACGACAACTAACGAAATCAAAACGTTCCCTCTGCGACAATCTGAATATTACCTTATTTATCTCATTCCTTTAATACCTCGCGATTAACCCAAAAAAAGTCACATTGAACCGGTTTAAAAAATTGGTGACCCGATCTGCTGGAAGATATAACCATAAACGATAGGAGCCTTCCAATGTAGGGCAAACAATGTGTAGTCTCTATTCTAAACAATCTTCTTCATACGAACTAACGAAATCAAAACTTTCCCTCTACGACAATCTGAATATTACCTTATTTACCACATTCCTTTAATACTTCGCCATTAACCCAAAAAACAATCTGAATATTACCTTATTTACCACATTCCTTTAATAGTTCGCCATTAACCCAAAAAACAATCTGAATATTACCTTATTTACCACATTCTTTTAATACTTCGCCATTAACCCAAAAAAACTCACATTCAACCGGTGTTTAAAACATTGGTGATCTTATTTGGAATAGATGATGTCACGAATCAACATTGCTACACAATAAATTGTAAATTGTGATTCTGACGTCATGACTTTTTAAATGGGATATATATTTTCTTTAAACTTTAGTGACCCACTCAAACCACATGGCTTTGCCACTTCATCATACCCTGCTACTGCTTGAAGAGATTGAGTAAGTTTTATAGGGTTTTGCACTCCTACTATTTTTTGAAGTGGGACAATGTTGTTTGGGTGCCATGCATTTAGACCAGCGTTTTAAAAATCGCCGAGTCAAACCGGACTCGCCCGGTTCGACTCGGAATTCACGAAAAAGGGACCGGATCGGTTCAAAAACCGGGAATCGTCCGGTTCTAGAGAGAACCGGACGATTCCGCACAGTGACTCGCCGATTCACTGTGCGGAATCGGCGAGTCCGTGAAGAACACGGGTTGCACAGTGTTCTTCACGGATTTTTTTCAAATTTGGCATTTTTTTATCATTTTTTTTGTTTTTTTCGGCACGTGATCTGTTTTTCAGGCTGTAAACAGCTTTATTCAGCTTTTTTAACGATTTAATGGTGGAAATATTGGTTGTTTTTGGATCAAGAAAAATTCGGGGTTTAGGGTTTCCGCCATTTCTGAAATTTCATGCCAAATAGGGCATGAATCTTTCAAAATTTGTAGGCATATTGATCTTAAAACTGTGAATCAAAAGATTTTGTTACTAATTTGTGATAATCGTTGAGAAAATTAGACTTTTCTGGAGATTGAAGGCTTCGGTTCACAAAAACAGGTAAGAACTTTGGGTTTTTTTTTTTTTCCGCCATTTGATTTATTTCATGGCATATTTTGAACAAAATGAGTTCAATAATTAGGGTTTTTAATCTTTATTGTGTCTAGTATGATTTAAAATTTTCAATTTTACGTAATATATTCAATTACAGCAAGAAATTTGATATGAACAGTGAGATGTCTGCGGAACCAAATTCCGCTGTTTTTTTTTTTTTTTTTCCGCCTTTTGATTTTGTTTTCATGATATATTAGAAATAATGTGTTAAAAATTTAGGTTTTTGATTCCTTATATTGTTGTTTAATCAGAAAATATAGTCAATTGGATGTAATTTATTCACTTGGAGGTGAATTTTTGAGTTAAAATCGCTTATGTAAAACGACTCTGTGAAGAACAAATTTTTTTTTTTTGTAGCCCATGATAGAATTTTTTGTAATCTATGATCGAATTTTTTGTAATCCATGATCAAAATGTTTGTTTTTTTTTCTTGTAATCCATGATCGAATTTTATTTTTTATTTTTTATTTTTGTAACCCATGATAGAATTTTTTGTAATCCATGATCGAATGTTTTGTAATCCATGATCGAAATGTTTGTTTTTTTTTGTAATCCATGATCGAATTTTTTGTTTTTTGTTTTTTATGTAACCCATGATAGAGTTTTTTGTAATCTATGATTGAATTTTTTGTTATCCATGATGTAATTGTTTTTTTCTTTTTTAGTAATCCACGATCGAATTTTTTGTTTTTTTTTTTTTTTTTTTTTTGTAATGCATGATCGAATTTTATGTAATCCATGAACGAATTTTTTGTAATCCATGATAGAATTTTCTGTAATCCATGATCGACTTTTTTGTAATCCATGATCGAATTTTAGGTAATCCATGATCGAATTTTTTGTAATCCATGATAGAATTTTCTGTAATCCATGATCGACTTTTTTGTAATCCATGATCAAAATGTTTGTTTTTTTTACTTGTAATCCATGATCGAATTTTTTGTGTTTTTTTTTTTTTTGTAACCCATGATTGAATTTTTTGTAATCCATGATGGAATTGTTTTTTTTTGTTCTTGTAATCCACGATCGAATTTTTTGTTTTTTTATGTTTTTTTTTTTTTTTTTGTAATCCATGATCGAATTTTATGTAATCCATGATCGAATTTTATGTAATCCATGATCGAATTTTTTGTAATCCATGATCGAATTTTTAGAAAATTTATGAATTTTTTTTTTTAATCCATGATCGAACTTTTTGAAAATTTGTTAATTTTTTTTTTTAATCCATGATCGAATTTTTTGAAAATTTGCTGTACTTTTTTTTTTTTATTTCTTTTTATCCATGATCGAATCTTTTGAAAAATGTTGATTTTTCGAAAACGATGTGAAAATCGTGATAAAGTTTTGATTATCATGATGTATTAAACATTTAAACCTAATTTTTAATTTTTATTGTTTGAGTTTAGTGTAATTTTTTTTTTTTTTTTTTCATGATCGAATTTTTTGAAAATTGATGATTTTCCGAAAAGATGTGAAAATCGTGATAAGGTTTTAATTATCATGAGGTATTAAACCATATTTTAAATTTTTATTGTTAAAGTTTTTGTTGAAAAAATTGTATGTTTATGGATTATTTATGCAAAAAAATGCATGTTATTATATTTTCAATACAAAACTGTATTTTTTTTATCTGTTGTTCATGGATTTTTAAATTGGAATGACTGATGTTAGCCGGCTCTTTGAAGAATTGTTTTTATTATTAATTTTTTAATGCAAAAAATGTATGTTCTTGATAATTGAGTTGTAGCCATGTTTGGAGCTTGCATTTTGTATTATTCTAAATGTTTGTAATTGATATGTACGAAATATTATTGTCAAAAAAGGTATTTTGCAATAACAAATAACAACGAATATGACTACATGAACTACCGCAACATATTATCACTACATATGGTGATTATTTTTCTTTTTGAACTGTCAGGTTAATTTAAACTTTTTACATCTTAAAACAGTTGAATCATGTCAAGATCTACAGAAGACCCTGCATGGCAACATGGGGTCAGACTTGATCCCAACAAGAAAGACAAAATTATTTGTAATTACTGTCAAAGAGTGATAAGTAGTGGGGTACATAGGTTCAAGCAACACTTGGCAGGGGTTAAGGGAGAAGTTTCTGCATGCACTAGTGTCCCTAGTAATGTAAAAAAACAGATGGTGGCAATTCTTAATGCTAGCAAAGGTAAAACAATTGCCAAACATAGGATGAATGAGGAGATAGCTAGTTTATATACACCATCGAACAGGAATGATACAGAAGAGCAATATAATTATGACCTAAAAGAGCAATATAATAATGAGCTGGACATGGCCATAAGATTGAGTTTACATGAACAATATCAGAGGGAATGTGGGTTTAGAATGCCTGGTGGGTCTAGCTCAGACATGCATGGTGGGCTTAGCTCCGAGATGCATGGTGGGCCTAGTTCAGATATGCATGGCGGGTCCAGCTCGAGCATGTATGGCGAGCCCAGCTCAAATATGTATGGAGAGGTTGTGGCAATATGTATCAAGAAGAATCAGTTGTTGAAGAAATTGTTTCTAAGTTACCTAGGAGTGCCAGTATTGCAGGTCATGGTCGTAAAGACCCATTTCTCTCAAAGCCTAAGTCACAACAGATGACCTTAAAAGGCATGGTTAAAGGTACAAGAAACATGTTAGGGAGATATGTTGGTAAATGGTTCTACGATAAAGGGATTCCCTTTGATGTAGCCAATAGCCCATATTTTCCACCTATGGTTAGTGCAATCTAGAGAGCCGGGCCCGAGGTAAAACCCCCGACGGCATATGAGCTCAGTGGGCCAATATTAGACGAAGAGGTAGAGGAAGTTAAAAAGTGGATTGAAGAATATAAACAGAGTTGGCCAAGGACAGGAATTACTCTCATGAGTGATGGTTGGTTGAATAAAGTTAGCAAAAAGGAGTTTTTAAACTTCTTGGCCTATTCCCCAAAAGGTACAGCTTTTTTGTCTAGCAAAGACGTATGAGGGACGAAGAAGGATGCAAACTTCTACGTACGACTATATGATCAGATAGTGGAGGAGGTGGGCGATAAGCATGTAGTCCAGTTTATTACGGACAATGCGCGTGCATGTGTTTCTGCGGGCAGCAAGTTGATGGATAAGAGGAAGCATCTAGTATGGACCCCGTGTGCTGCACACAGCATCGATCTTATGTTAGAGGAAATCGGTGAGATCAAAATTGTGAAGGAGACTCTAGATGAAGCAAGGTTGGTGTCGAGATTTATATACAACCACTCGAAAATATTATTTCTGTTTAGAGAACACTCTAAGAAAAAAAAGATAATCAGGCCTGCCATAACCCGCTTTGCGACCGATTACTTAGCTGTGGACTCCATTCGACAATCTGAAGGTGCATTAAAGAGATTGTTTACTTGTGAAGAGCGGTTAAATGACCGCCTCTCGAAGTCCAGTACCGGTGTAAAAGTGGATAACATAATCTCAAATAGGCTGTTCTGGTCTCGATGTTCCAGTGTTGTAGAGGCCACTGCCCCTTTGGTCACGGTGTTGAGAATGGTGGATGCTGATAAGAAAGCTACCATGGGTATCCTTTATGAAGGTATTGAGAGGGCGAAATCAGCTATTGGGGAGAAGTGTAATTTTGCTAGCAAAGTGATCGAGATTATAGAAAAGAGGTGGAACACCAAATTCGGATGTCCAATTCATTATGCTGGTAAATATATATTTATATCATTACAATGTTTCAGTTTAAATCATTTTTTTATGAAATTGTAAATGACATTTTTCTACCTATATATTTTTTAGGTTACTACTTCAACCCAAAATTTTTCTATTTGACACCTGAACAACCCCACAAGATTATGGAAGGGGTCAGATACATTATTGCAAGGTTGGAGAGAAGCCATCGAAACCAAGTAGCAGCAATACAAGAGGTATTATTTAATGTTTGGGTAAGAACTTCATTGAGTTGTTATATTTGTGAGGAATAGTGCACTAAAACGTAATATATTTGTTTTAGCTTGCTATGTATAAGGATGCTATAGGATCCTTCGGAACTAGACTTGCCAGAAATTCTCGAACTATGATGGATCCAGGTTATCCCCTCGCTAATATTTTGTTTATTCATATATTTAATCTTATGAATTGTTCTTGCCCTTACAATGCTTTTTACATTTTAATCCAGCTGAATGGTGGGAGATATATGGTACTGATGCACCTCACCTAAAGAGGATAGCAATCAAGGTGCTCTCCCAGACATGTTCTGCTACTGGCTGTGAGCGCAACTGGAGTACGTTCCAATGGTTGCACACTACTAGAAGGAATTGACTCGCTTCTGAGAAGCTTCATAAACTAGTCTACGTTCATTATAATTTAAACCTCAGAGAGCGACAAATAAGAAGGAAGCTTGAAGACTATGGGCCGATAGACTTAGACACAATATTTGTCACAGACACAGCAGACCGATGGGTAGTCGAAGAGGAGGAGCCAGTGTTGCACAAGAGAGCGTTCCTTGAGGCTATCGGTGATGAAGATATTGAAGAAATTGATGAGCGGCATGAAAGAGGAAGCAGCCAGCCAATGTATCCACAATATGTCGATGATATTGCACCTAATGAGGGAGAGTGGGAAGGGGGTCTAAGAGAAAATGAGAGAGATGATGATTCTGAGGCCACCCTATCCCAGCCATATTATTCACATATCGAGTCCCAACAGCAACAGTGTAGGGATGAGCACGACAGTGCAGGTGAGCATGAAGGATGGACAAGCTTCGGGGATTTTGGACTGGGAACACAACAAAACACTAACACTCAGGGATTTGGGAATAGTCAGACGCCCGCTAATATCGATGATTCGTTTTTAGATCGAATCAATGAATTGTCAAACGAATTCAATCAATGGCACCAGCGTGACCAAGAAGAACAACAACGTCGTCTATCATTTTATTTTTAGATCGTATGTTATTAATTTTATGCTTTATTGTAGTCCATGTATGTTGATATACTTATTCCATGATAATTCTATGTTTATCCTTTTGTATGATGTAAATTAAATGTTGAATGGCGGTTCATGCAGGGAAAGAACATATCAATATTCGCATATTCATCCAAAAGCATGAAAATTCTTAATGGAGTACCCTCATTTTTTATTGAATTCCTAAAAAACAATATTTATAATGAATTTTAATAATTTTTTCGGATTTTTTTGAAGCTTTATTCTGACCGATTCACCCGATTCCGATCCGGACCGCCGATTCGCCGATCCGGATCGCCGATTCGCCTATCCGGATCTGTTTTTGAAAAGCCCGATCCGGGTCACCGATCCGGTTTTTAAACCATTGATTTAGACCATGCATTTATATCGCTTTGCATTATTTAGGGCGCCAAGAGCATGTATTTATATGAATATGCATTTAAAGACGCATTAATTAAAAGATTTTATTTAAAATCTTCCTCATATGTCCATGCTTTTATACCTTTGTTTCCTACTATAAGGTAGGTTTTAGAATACTATTTAAAGCACTATAAGGTAGGTTTTAGAATACTATTTAAAGCACCCTGCATTTATACGATAAGGAAGGTTTTAGAATACTATTTAAGGCACCCCGCAATTATACGATGCATTTTTATAATCTTATTATTGGAGCATATTCACTAGTATTTTAAAATTTTTCTCATATCCATTCAATGGTATTGTAACAATTTTTTAAATCACGTTTTATTTATGGTAAAAGAAGGACGGACATGAGAAAAGATAAATTTAAAGATTTAGAAATTGTGTATTTTGCAACACATTTTAGACCGTTAAATTTCAAGATTTTCAAGCGTTCATAGATCTGTCTATCTACATTATTTTTGAAGCTTTAAATTTTATAAATAAATACAAAAATATATTTTAATTCTATCACAAAGATTTTCAATATTGAAACCATGTTTCTTGATACTATTTCAAGGTAGGCTCTAATTTGATTGTTTAGAGCCTTGGCTCTATACAAACTGCATCCTTATGGGAAAAGTTTATATAGAGCCGAGTTTCTAAACAATCAAATTTGAGCCTATCTCAAAAATTTCACTAGAAGAGGTTGTTTTGATGTTCAAATATATTCAAATTGATCATCTCGACATCAAGAAGCATGGACATGAGAAAAACATAGATTTCAAGTTTTGGAAATAGTGTATTTTGTAACATATTTTAGACTGTTAAATTTCAAGATTTTCAAGCTTTCATAGATCTGTCTATCTACACTATTTTTTAATTTTAAACTTTATAGATAAATATGAAAATATATTTTAAGACTATCACAAAGATTTTCAATATGGAAACGACGTTTCTCGATACTATTTGAAGGTAGGCTCTAATTTGATAGTTTAGATCCTAGGCTCTATACAAACCGCACCCTTTATTTATTAACTTATTTGTATTACAAATTATGCAATGCATTATTTTTTCTTGTAGTTGTAAATAAGATTTTTTTCAATTAGATGATATTATAATACACTTAACATTTGTTCTTATTTGTGTATTAAACAATTATAAAATATAAATAAATAATTTCAATTTCAGTAACTGATATTATAATTAGCTAGGTTCTGATAATTTTGGATGAGTAAAGAAATTAATAAATGTTTGATACTTTGATGTGAAACTAATTTTACATAAATTATTTTTTTAATATTTTAATATAAAAGTGTTTTTTTATATTTTTAGTTATTTTGATACAATATTATAAGGGGCAATGATCTTATGCAATGGTTATATTATAGTATAATGCAACAACACTTCTAGAAAATCATGTTTGTGGTATTTATATGACCTAAAATTTTGCACACACACTCTCTTCATCTCAATAATCAATAAAAAAAAAAACAGTTAGATTTGAATCCTAAATAGGGTCAAAATGACCTCCCTCCAACAACGAATCTAAACTATTCATTTGGTGAATTTCAAGATCTTAGCTTTTACAAACTCAAAATCATTTTTTTCTTTTTTAACATTGTTCATCTAATGATAATAAAGCTATTTAAAAAATTGGAAAAGAGCTAAATTCCTTCTAAGGCTAGATGTAAACATCTTATCAAAATGAACGGCCTATGTTAATTGGGCTAAAACAATACTTTTTATACTCGATTTTCAAATTATTATTTTTTTGTGATTTTTCATTATAATGAAAAGAGTGTATATTTCAAAATTTAGATCAAACTAATGATCCTAACATAGTTTTTGAAGGTTGTTGCATTATATTATTATGCAACTGTTGCATGAATCACTGCCCTATTATAATATTATATTATAATTAATAATTATACAAATATCCAGACAGGAAAACAACGTCGCAATATTCACCTAGTTTTACAAAGTAATAAAAGTACATAATGGACCAATCGTAATTTCTTTTAGAAACTAAAAAAACATTATTTTTAGATATTTATAGCAATTTTTTAAAAAAACTTTTGAGGTAAAATTTACCAATTCGACCCATTCTTGAATCCGATCCATCCTCCACGACTATGGATGTGAATGAATCGCATCGCGGACGAGCTTTTTTCAACCTTGCATTCAACAAAACCAACCACCCGTTACCACCACACAATCTATTTATTATTACATGCCTTGAAATCCAAAACATAAAGTTTTTTTGTCCGCGGACTTTAGGATAAGTTTTCTATGAGTCAATAGAATTAAATGAGTCCTCTCTCCTAAATTTTGGATTCAAATGTTTAAGGAATGGAAATCTCAACTATGTTCATAATATTTTGAAAAATAAATTTTAAAAATAAAAATAAACACTTTTTAACATAATTTGTGCATAATCGACATTAGAACTTTTAGGGGCCACCATTTTCTAACACCCATCTCGAAGATGGATGTTAAAAGCTTCGGGGTACCATACTGTAGGAGTGCGTCCCTGTAACACGCACTACTTTCCCTCTTATGTTTATGGATTTAGAAACTCTCGAATAAATTGAGGTAAATTAGGTCGCATAGTTGCACAGTAACCATTGCCCCAAATTACCGTCCCTAAAAAAGAAAAAACAGAAAAAAATAGAATAAGCAGACCAAATGACAAACAGCAATAGAGAATAATTGTTTCATGCGGGCTGACATACATCTTAAACTTGTGTACAAATAGGCGGTCCATCAAAAAACAATTGAAATGAGGAGTCTACATGTTTTCTTAATAGAATTATCATTTTTTGTTTTCAAAATTTATTTATTTTTCATATTTTGATCTTTATGTTAAAGATTATACAATCTCTAAAAATTAGGAACGAATTATATTTCAAAAATAAATTTATTAAGGGGCCCGTATTTCTACCTATGCGGGTTTGGCCGCATTCTAATCACGCTTCATCATTCAATTACCAAAAAAAAAAAAGCAAAAATAATAATAATAATTCATTGTAGTCGTCACAGCTGGTACGGACTTTGACAATCCTTTCCTATTTTATTATTACTATATCTATGTCAATTCATATTCCGAGAATGAAGAGACCCACAATCAAAACTCCTATATATATTACAAGCCCAATGGCGAGGCAACACATACTATTCGTTAGAGATAAAGCGAGATAATGAGTAATACATTTTTGTAGAGAGAGGATCGCAATGGATCTATGCAGGCCTACCCTTTGCTGCACGTCCTCTTTCATTCTTTTTCTCATCATAACACAATCAGTTCCTTCAGCTCCTCAGAAAGTTGGTAATCTCTGCCACCCATTTTCTCTTTTTCTTTATATACTGCAGTTTTTGTTTTCCCTTTTTTTTCCGGTCTTCCTGTAAGTTATCTCTTCTCTCTCACATATGAAGTTTTTGTTTAATGGGTGGTAGGGAGGAGATTCACGATATGAGCAGAAGCATAGTATATGCGCTCCTTCCTTTATTAAGTGTGTACTTTTTTAAGCGCAGTTGTACATTCATCTATAATTGTAATCGAACATTATAATTAAACATTGTTCTCTCTCTACTTGTTTATGCGTGTATAAATTATTGTGGCAGCTTCAGTGGGGAGAAATTGGAGCTGGAACAATTGAAATAAATCAAACACAGTACGTTCTCAAGCAATGCCATTGGCATTCACCCTCAGAGCACAGTCTCGATGGTTCAAGGTAAATTAATTAATTAATTATGCTATACCTGGGTCTCTGTCTTTTGCACTTTAGATTAATTAATTTCAATCATATCGTTCTTTCTATTGGAAACTAAATAATCTTTTTTGAAAAACCTAATATATGAGACAACAACGTATATTCTCTATATTTGGGGATACCCCATTTTTATGGGGTGTGAATCCTTAAGGATCTGGTAGCACGTGACCCATAGGAGATAGACTTTTTCACGTGTAAAATAAAGGGCATAGATAGGTGGGTCTCACATATGTCTCTCTTGATCTTTCCTCCTTACAAAAGTAGTTGTCGCAAAGACAGAAAATATATGAAAAAAAAAGATGCAAAGAGAAAATTAAAGAAAAATGGTAAGTTTTTTATAGTAATTTGGTTGGGTGTTTTAACGAGAGAAAAATCATATTTTAGGGCTTGAGCCAGAGCTTATGATTATATTCTTCACATGATTGTTTCTGATTAGTGGAAGAGCACGTTACTAGACATAGCCAACTTGCCAAACCATGTAAATCTTTGTGCCTTGCTTGTATAATTTTTTGGCATTATTTTTTTCCCATTAATTTTCCAAACCTTGGTTGTTTTCGTCTATGATCAATATTAGAGCGTTAAAATTTACGATCCTCGCTGAGCACAAGATTTGTGGCAAATCGCAAATATTTGCAATGGCTTGAGGAAGTTCAACTATATATGAAACTCTAAAAATTTGACAGTTGAGAGATGGTTGTGTAGTATCTTTAAAAGACAGAGAAAATAAACATGAAAAGTTTGATGATTTGGAATTTGATGAGAATGGTGAATTGACCAGAGCAAATATTTTCTTGGTTCTTGATGCGTTTGTTTTAATCAATGTCTCTTTATAAACTACTACGAAAGATTTATGGGTTAGGCTGAAATGTACTTATAAAGGTAAGTCTCTTTCTAAAAAACATTTTTTTAAACAATAACTTTTACAATCTCAAGATGAGCGATGGCATATCTTTAAAGGGGCACGTAAAAGATTTTAATGCCTCGATTAGCAAGTTGATGTGACTAGACGTAAAAATTGATAAAGAAGATAAAAAAATATATATTTCTTTATTCTACGCCGAAATTATAGGTTGGATTGATCGTGAATCTCAATAGTATGAAATCTCTTGAATTTAATTATATTGTTTCAACACTTATGATGTAGGAGTCTATGTGAAAGTGTTCACACTCCGGCCTATGCTGATCTCTGGGATGAGATCAACTCAAATCTTTGTAAAACTCAGTTAAATTATGGAAAAATAAAGAACGTGGGATTGCTTAAATTATGGGTTCAAGAACGACACAGATCTATTCATATCCGATTCTTTACTAAGTCCATTGGCAGCGCCAGCTTCCATATCTGTTTATATTGCTTCAAAAACTATTTTAAATTTTACTGACTAATGAATCACCCAAAATTATAGAAAAATAAACTTGATTAAAGAAGAAAAATATACTAAATTAAGTAGAGAAAAATATTTACCTTCTAGGGACTTGAAACCTAAAGTTTCGGGTTTGGATCAGTCCGCTCTTCTGGTGCCACCATCTTCTTTTTTAATTTCTTTGCTTGCTCTAATTGGTAGACATAAGTCCTTTCACCTAGATTTAGGATTCCTAAGGTTTGGAAAAAATTAGGGATATTTAGATAGAGTCTACCTTGGCTTTGCTTGGGTTTTGAGGAAGTTTTCTTTAGTTTTCTAATGTTTTGGGGATCTCCTAATGTAAAATCTGAATATTGGATTTTTTTGGGATTTTTTTTACCATTTTTAGGAATTTCCTAAAGATTTTTCTTTCTTTTAAGTAATTTTTTAGTATTTTCCTAATTTCGAAATTTCTTTGATTTTCTAAGGATTTCCTAGGGAGCTCCTAGGATTTTTTTTATTTGAAGGGGTATTTATAGGTTGAACTAGGGTTAAGGTTGAAATTAATCAACCTAATCTCCTAGTTCAATTAGGATTAGATTTATGCCATTTTTCTTCATTTTTTAGAATTTTTCAGATTTTTCCACAATTAAAATGGTGTCAAAACACAAAGTTTAGACCATCAGGCCACGTTTGGGCTTGCCGGGCCGTGCGACATGGGCCATGGCTCCATGCACAATGCACAGAGCATCCTATGGACTGCGTGACACATGGAGTGCCAAGCGGGTCTCTCACGCGCATTTGCAGTGCAGCTTGGTAATTCTAGCCCCTGAAGCTTCTAGGGCTTGTATCTTGTGATCGGGAGGTTCGATTTAGGTAGTTCTTAGACCATGTGTTGGGTTGGTTTGGGACAATTCTACTGGATCTAGGTTGTCTATGGTCTACTGAGGTTTCTGCAGTCATTTGGACTCGAAATTAAGTTTATTAAGAATTCCCTTAGCTAGAATTTTGAGGGGTTATCTATAGTTTCCCCTCTATGGTATTCACCTAGTGTAACGAGTGAATGGCAAAGAAATGCGAAGCAACATTTAACAGGAACCGTGCTATTTTTTAGCCGGTGACACTCATTGTTGTAACGTCCGCAATACTACCTGGGACCCAGGGTAGTCATCTTTGACTTTAGACCATTTTTTTGAGATCTAGTTCTCTAATCGAACATGATTCTGATTTATAAGAAGTGATGATGTGATGAATTCCCAGTTATTTGAACTTCTTCTTTATCTTTTATTCTAATTCTTGGAGTCCACAGGTTCAGCCTTTTGCTTTGGGAACTTATAATGTGATTTATCTTTCCTAAGGGTTTGCAAGCATGGCAATTTAGGATCTGGTGGTGGTAGAAATATCATGTCCCTGCCTCCTTGAAACTCCTTCATTTTTTAATACATTTTAGAAGATTTTAAATATTGGTAAGATTTTAAAATGGATACAGAGTTTTGGGTCACTTTTTAACCAAAGAAAATAGTGTTTTTAAAAACTTCACAAAACATATGAGGGAATTTTGATGATAGGTGAGAATTTTTAAATAACGGGTTTGATAAGCATTTTAGGTTCATGCTACCATAGAGCTTTGTTCTTCTTCTTTTTTTCAACATGAGCTTTTCAAGCCCCTACTTGGGACCTTTAGGACAAGGAATCATCAAGTCCCTTTTCATTTTGCAATCTTGACTCATGTGTTGTAATTTAAGGGAAAATATTTCTTGAAGTTTATGGGAAAACCAATATCTTGGATAATATGAGATATTGCACCTGATTACTCCGGATCTCCTTGGACTTCAAATTTTATCCCTTCACTGCTATTCCTTTGAAGTTTGGATAGTTGATGCTGTTCTGATTTAGCTTGGAGCCTTAGACTGATGCCTTTCGTATTTCTTTCACTTTTGACACTATTTCGACTTAAGAAGATAAGTTGAGGAGAATTTCTAGAGATTTTGGAGAAGAGCTGAAGAGATAAAGTAAGTTTTTTCTTTTTTCTTCTATTAGGTCGGGGTCCCTTTCGGGAGTTTAACTTGGTGCCCATTTTTCCAACACTCGAGGTTCCTATCGGATTTTCAGCCCGACATGCTTATTTTTTATATTTTCTTCATTGCCCCCAAAGTTCTTTTCAGATGTTCAGCCTAGTGATCATTTCCAAATCTCGAGATTCATTTCGGATTTTCAGCCCAACGTATTTCCTTTTTCTTTTGTTTCTTTTTTCACTTTTTGAAGAAGATGACGAAAGAGGAGGAGAAGAAGTAGAGGGTGGTGGAGGAGGAGGAGGAGGAGGAGGAGGAGAAGAGGAGGAAGGAGAAGGAGGAGAAGAAGAAGAAGAGGAGTTAGGGGTGTTTTTCCTTCTTGGCACTTTGGCCGGATAAGAATTTGATCATTCTTCCTTCTTCCAGGTGATAGTGAGGTTCTAGTCTTGGTTAGCTTTTGGATTTTTCTTATCTCTGGTTGATATTTAAAACTTCTTTGACAGTGGTTGCTAAATTCCTATTGAGTTTTTCCTCTTTGAATTTCTTCATTCGAACCATGATCTTTAGACTTGGAGTCACTCTGAGCTCCTAGTCCTTCAATCTCCTGCTAAATTAGCTACGCTTATTTTATTTTTTTTCTTTTTTTGCACTAACTCCTTAGACTGCTGATGCCATAGAGTAGGATGTCTAAGCAGAGTATAGATGCCCCACCTGGCTTATTTGAAAGAGAGGAGCAAGAGTTCACCCTACTCCTTTTCGATAATATTTTTTTATTCGCAGCTTCATTTTTCTCTTCAGGGATTGATGGCCTCTAGGCATGTTGGGAATCGTTGGATAAGGTGTGGGCCTCAACCAATACAAAATCATTATACTCTCTTCCAAATAATTGAGGAAAGGGTTTCCTTTCTTCGTTTAGTCCCAATCATGTGAAGAATGTGTTGTGCATTTTTGAAAGAGAGAGCCATGAAGATGGGGCAGGTTTTGAAAGGTTAGATCTCATTTCAAAATTTGAATTTCAAAAAGTGAAGATCATTATATGCTCCCGTAGGAGCAGACTGTACATTAACTTCCTCAGATGAAAACCCTAGCTAGGATTTTTGTTTAGGAACCCAATTTTGGGGGATGTAACCTATTCAACACAGTGGGAAAGAAATGATGCACTATATCGGCCTGAAAAAATGGGTTATAGGTTTGAATAGAGATCATCCAATTTTCAGACAGTGAAATCTTAGTGTTTAGGGGTCCAAAGGCATAATTTTTTCATTGAAAATACGCATATGGTGATTCTGAAGTGGAAAAATTTCAATTCAAATAAATCCTCCTAAGTTGGTCTTCTTGCCTAAGGGATCAAGTATAAAATCTTCTTTGGCAGTGAGGATGCCCCTCTCGCTCTCTCTCTCTCTCTCAACCCCACCATGCATTTACATAAGTTTGCTGACATGAATTCATATTACAAGTACCTATGCCTTTGCCCGTAGATATGACTTGGAGATGCATATGGTCCATCAAAGATCAGATGGACGAACAGCCGTAGTTGCAGTGATCTATAAAGTTGGGCTGCAAGATCATTTCCTATTGAAGGTGAGTGACTGAAAATACTAATGCCTCTCTGGTTTTAAGTGGGCCATGGGATTTTGAGTATTTACTTGTACTAATGTTTCTGTGCGTTGGCTGTTGGAAGGTGACGGATGCGATTGAGGATATCACTGATAAAACAGGGTCCGAAGTGAAAGTTGGATTAGTGAACCCGGAAGATGCCATAGATTTGGAGAGAGAACCATACTATAGATACCTTGGCTCCCTCACTACTCCTCCCTGCGATGAGGGAGTCATGTGGACTGTTATAAAAGAGGTAAACATACCCAGAGGAGACTATAATTGCTTAATTGACATGCAACATGCACTTTTATATGAACTTAGAGCCAAGTGCATGTAGATAAGCCTAGCAATGGGCTGTGCAACTCAACCCAGCCAAACCGGAGCCCTCGTATATGTGACCGATCAGGCCAGGGCTGGTCAAGGGATTTCATAGCTTAGCTCTACGTTGGCGGCATACAGCGTGTCATGGCCTAGATTGCCTAGTGGCCCAGGCCCAGGCCCAGTCTTTAACAAGCCTTCTTATCACATTGTCCACTCACCCTCAAAATCCCAGCCACTATCCACTTTATCACTTTCTAAAAGAATGAACACTTTGCCCCCCTGTTTTCGGACTACCTCTTCCCTTGTCTCAAGGGAGAATTAGTAGTAGTACATTTTTTTATAGAAAATGTTGTAAGGTGATGTAAAAAAAGGAAAATTTAAAAGATAAATTATGTTATATTTCAGTATTGTTAATTAATTTTAAAATCTAATTAAAGGGCAGATAAAGAACAACTGGTATTTTATGTGTGATTTGATAAACAAAAAAAAATATGTTGAATACGTGATAATATAGAAGTGATTTCATAAATACTCGTGAAACTTAAAAAGTAATAAGATCATCTCATCTCCACCCTTGTCACAACATATACTACCTTCCAGCTTACAGTATTTGCTCCTACCTAAGCTATGAATTATGTGAGGTTTCAGTTGTGGAGATGGGGCATTATTGGTGATCGATCTTATATTCATCGAGAAAGGAGCTGTTCTTTTTTTGTGTGTGTCGTAATTTGAAACTTAGATCCCCCCAAATAGCCTTCAAGTTGTTTTAAAGGCAGTCCCCTCTTATTAATGGCCAAAGTCGAATACTTCTCAATTTTCTTTTGCCTTATTGTAGGTGAAGACGTTCTCGAAAGAACAACTGGAAAAGCTGAGGGCTGCTGTTGAAGATGTGAGAAATTTCATTTAACTCGTACTTTTATCACAAAAATAAAATGAAAAATACTATAAACTGATGTTACTTGTTCGTCTATTTGTGACAGGGATTCGAGAACAATGCAAGGCCAATACAACCCCTGAACCAGAGACAATTATACATCTTCAACAAGGAGCGGTAGAAAGTGAATCAAATATTATTTTTGTAATATTTTTATATATTTTAGAAGTTCAAAATAAGTTATGGGTAGGTCTTTTTGCGCGCATTGAGTGATATATAGTCACAAATACGATTGTTGGTGTCCACAAGCGTGTAATGAATGCAAAGCTTTGATTTCAAGAAGTTAATACCACCTGGCACATGAATTAAAATCATAATGTTCAATCATAATGTCGTGCAATACTTTGATTTCAAGAATTATATATGATGTAAGGGTGCGGTTTGTATAGAGCAGAGGCTTTAAACAATCAAAGTACAACGCACTTTCAAATAGTGTCAAGAAATACGATTTCAATATTGGACATCTTTGTGATCGCTTTAAAATATATTTTTATCTTTAATTATAAAATTTAAAGCTTAAAAAAAATGTAGATCTATTGAAAATTAACAATAAAAAAATGTGTTACAAGATGCACTATTTTCAAAACTTGAAATCCATTTTTTTCTCATATCTATGCATCTTGATATCAAGATGATCAATTTGAAGATATTTAGACATCAAAACAACATCTTCCCGTGAAATTTTTGAGGTTTGCTCTAATTTGATTGTTTAGAGCAGCCCTATATAATCGTTTTCCATATATAATGGAGTGGTGGTAAATTAGAGGAATGTATACTAAAATGGTTTGATTTTGAACCCTTTATTGAGCACCTCAACAATTTTTTATTAGTTTTATAATTAGATTTACTTAGAAGGTGACACTTGTTGAATTGTATCGAAATGTAATACAAACCAGAAAATGCGATATCGTGGTTAAAAAAGTACACTGCCACTGGATTATGGTACAAACAATGTAACAAGAGCTATTTATTTAAAGGGTGCAGTTGGCATATGGATGCATCCGTAGGTGTACAGGTAAGGTGTAACTTCAAAGTATATAATTGTGATGTAAAATGTTTTAAGGATTATCTTAAAATTTATTTTTATATCTAACTATAAAATTTTAAATTTTCAAAATGGTTAAAATAAAGTATATCTATAAACATATGAAAATCTTGAAAGTGGATGGCGTAGATAATATGTTTTAAAATGCACTATTTCTGAGACTTAAAATCTTTTTATTTTTCATAGTTATACATCTCGATGTTGAGATGATCAATCAAAAAAAAATTCAACATTAAAACTACCTTTTTCGATGGATTTTTTAGGGGCATCCATGGTTTAACACTATAAAGTAGCATCCTTATATAACCGTTTTCCTTCTTTAAATATTTCAAAAAAACTAATGGTCATACATCACATTTGATCCCTTAGGCAAAATCCTGGTTATGAGTACTATAGGACCCAAAATTTTGAGGATGTGACCTACTCGGAATAGTGATCAACATAAAAAATGAAAAGAAACTTAAATACCCACCCTGGAGCCAAAAGAAAAAATCACATGTTAGAATTGTAGACCAACTATTCTAAAGGTTTAAGACTTTTGTTTTTCCTTCCCAGGCCGAGGTGAAGCAATTTGTGTTATATATATATATATATATATATATATATATATATATATATGTGTGTGTGTGTGTGTGTATGTGTGTGTGTGTGTGTGTGTTGAAGATGCTAAGGTGAGTCCACTAGCTGACAAAAAAATGAGTCCAACGGCTCAGATTGAATCTGGGCCAATCTAACGATCACATGTATAAGATCGTGTTTGAATTTTAATGTTTTTTATACAAATTCAAATCACTTTAAATTTGGAGAGTATGTACATCAAAAATAGATGAATTTTATAAAAATATCAAAAAAATATTTTCCATGAAATAAATTGACAAAAATACCCTTGAAATCTTTAGGGGGTATTTTGGTTTTGTTTCACGAATTATATTTTTTTATATTTTTATTAGGTGAGGATTGATGAGAAGAACATATGCCTAAAATTTAAGTGATTTAAGTTTTGTAAAAAAAATTAAAATTTAAACACTACTAGACATCTGGGATCGTCAGATCGGCCCATATTCAATCTAGGCCGTTGAGCTCATTTTTTCTTGTGAACTAATGGGCTCACCCAAGCTTTTTCCTATATATATATATATATATATATATATATATATATATATATATATATATATATATATATATATATATATATATATATATATATATATGGGTTTGTCTAGAATTAACAACCCCTCAAAATACAAAGGTTCAAGTTAGAAAGGGTTGTGATGGGTATATTTATCAAAAAAATCCTTAATTTTTTATTAAAAAAATATTGAAATAGGTAACTTTACCATCAAGCAACGGCAAATTTGAAATTTTCAAAAAAATACAATAGCATTTTAGAAGTTAGTGCCCTGGAATTTTATTTGTAGAGTGCCCTTGTCCTTTAGTTAAAATTTAAACTTTACCCCTTATGGAGATAACAAAAACACCATTATCTTGTAGTAATATTTACAAAATTTTTCCACGAAAGTAATTTTATTTAAAAAAATAAATTAATAAATCCACCCTTCACAACTCTCTTTATCTTGAGCCTTTGTAATTTAGATCATATATATATATATATATATATATATATATATAATATATATATATATATATATAATGATCCTATGAGACCCAGTGGATCTTAACTCGGCTTTTGATGCCTCATCATGGTAGATATGGAGGATGGAGAAGAAGAGACAGGGGAGAGTGGTTTTGATAGAGATTCGGTGGTTAACGTGAAGTTCGATTTGGCTTCTGATCTTTTTGTTGAGGTTCATTTTCCAGTGGTGGGATCTTTTTCCCCACCTTCTACCAACATTTTTTGTTTGAGAGATTGGGCTAGAAGGGGATGGGGTCTTTCTTACCCTCCTATCGTCAAAATTTTGGGTCCTAATAAGATATTTTTCTTGTTACGATCCAAGCAGGACACTGTGGTAGCCTTGGGAAATCGTTTTGTTCGTGATCGAGGTAAGCTTTTACTTTTAGATATCTGGAAAGCATCGTCTCATTTGTCTTATGTGCAGAGACAGAGTCTTTGGATTTGTCTTTCTGGCATTCTTTTCCATTCTTGGACGTTGGATACAATTCGAAAGGTGGCTAACTGTTGCCGAGAATACTGCGATCTTGATAGAGCTTCTTTTGAGGGGACTGATCTGAGTATGGTCAGGTCCGTATCTGGAAGCTCAGAGGTGCCTTTCTCCCCAAGTTTGTTAGACTGGTTGTTGGCCATGATTCTTTTGCCATTGAGGTGTCCTTGGTAAGAATGAGAAGGCCTCCAGGGTTCTGAAACCTAATCCTACTGTTGAAGGAGAGTAGAAGATTGTCCGCCATCGTAATTTGAAAGGGCGAAATGGGGTGTCTGCCTCGGAATTGGAATTTTTGGCGACCTTCCGTAGGAAAAAGCGGAGGAAGTTGATCAATGGTTCAATGCGAATGACGTTTTGAAATTTCAAAATTTGAAAATCAGGAAACAGTGGATTCCGGTGGGACATTTCACTTATTTTTTAGCTTCGGCTTTGCCTAGCATTTCCAACAACGTTGAGGGTGCTTTTCGTCGTGGTGATGGTGCGGGGTCACCTCCACTTCGTAATTTGAAGATTGACGACATATCCTTGCATGATAAGGGTGCAGCACAATTTTCGGAGCTGGTGAATGCGGTGAAGGCTTCCTCGGCCTTTACGCCGGTGGGTGCAGAGTTGCCATCATTGTGGTCGTCTTCTCCTGCGTACAGGTTGAAGGCAGTGAGCCCTTTTCTCGGTGACAAGCTGGCTATTTCATCTAGCTGTCATTGAAGCTGGTTACTGTTCTTCTCTGCCTTAGTTTTTCTTGGCCATCATCTGTGCACCTCGCTAGCGATACAGACTATTCTGGGTTTTTTGGGCAAGATGCTTCCCTTGTTGCACAGTCATGCCACACATCAGATTCGTTCCTCCCCGAGACCTTCATTCGATCCTTTGGGGGTGGATCCGATGGCTAATGTGTTGATTGAGGAGGATGAGGAATCTCAGGTGCTGAATGTAGACATTGTGGCTCAGAATCCCCTGATAGAAGTAGCGGAGGGTGCTTCGTTTATGGAGGAGAGAATGGATTTGGTTGTGGTCATTGATGATATCCATCCTCCCCTCAATGTGGTTCCCCAGGAGAATCATCCATTGTTGCTTCACTTTACTGCTGAGTTTCCACTGGAGGTAGTGGAGAAGGAAGATATTGCTATGGGGGCCTTTGTTGACCCTGAGGTCTAGAAGATTAGCAATTTGGTTGCTGATACTGGTATGGATTTCAATATCCCGATTGGAGTAGTGTTTCAAGAAATTATTGCCAAGAAGAAACTGAAGAAGCTTGAGGCAATTGCGAAACAAAAGTTGGAGCAAGGAGAGGAGAAGATTGGCTACAAAGCACAGGTTGAGGAGGTGGTGCCTAATACCCCGCGAGCTAATGTTCGTAAAGCTAAAAGTAAAGGAAAAGGGGTTGTCAAAGGTACCAGATCGTTTGCACAGTTGCAGGCTCATGGATGTATGCCCTTGAATGCTGCGGCGAGAGGGGTTGTTATAGCTGATGATCAGGTGATGGAGAGCAGCTCTGGATCTTTGGTTGATGAAAGAATGCTGGGGGATTGCCTGAGGAAGCTATGCTCTCGAAAGATGCCTAGTTTGGCTCGTTTAAGGATGGTCCAGGTTCATCCTCTGCCCGCCTCCTAAATGAATTTATTATCTCGGAACGTACGAGGTTTGGGTGACCTCAAACAGAAAAAAAGATGTCTGGTTTTTTGTTACTAAGTTTAGACCGTCTATGTTAATCTTACAAGAAACTAAACTTCGTAGCCTCACTCTGCCTGGTGTCCGGGAAGTTTGTGGTTCTGGGTCTGTGAATTTTGTGGGGATTGAGGTTGTTGGTGCTTTTGGGGGACTGTGGATTCTTTGGGATCCTACAGTTCTACATTCTTTTTGTGTGGTGAAAAAATCCAACTTTTTGTTAGTTGGTTTTTTGTGTTCTCTTTCTGCTTTTAGATGGGGCCTGATGAATGTTTATAGTCCTCATGTCTATGCTTTGAAAGATGCTTTTGTCAATGATATGTCAGAAGTTATTCAGTCCTTTGAATTTTCGATTTTTCTGGGGGCGAGTTTTAACTTTACTAGATGGCCTGATGAAAGTAACTATGGTAGTACTGTTACACACGCTATTCGTCTTTTTAACCGTTTCATTAAGTCCCATGCTTTAATTGATTTGCCTATATCTGGCCCTGCCTTTACCTAGACTAATGGGAGTGTGGTGAATTTGTATATATCTAAACTTGATAGATTTTTTATTTCTGGCGAGTGGTCTGAGGTTTTCCCGTTAGCCATAGTTAAAGCTTTTCCTAGGCTATTTCCTGATCATACCTCTATTTTGTTGTGTACTAAAAACGTTTCTAAGGTCCTACACCTTTCCGATTGAAAATCGGTTGGCTGTAGGAGAAAGAAGTGGTCGATTTAGTCATAAGTACATGGGAGAACACAATGTTGTGGGTTCAATGGATTTTCAGCTTCACAAGAAACTGATCAATATTAAACACAAGTTGTTGGAGTGGAAAATAAATAATCATGTGCATATTAGGGGTATGATTGATGATGGTCTAAGAAAAATTGAATTGGTAAATGCTGTGGTTGAAAACACAGGGGGTGTTCTCAAAAGAGTTGGTATTGGAGAGAGATCGTTTTGTATTAAGGAGTTATAGGAGCTTAGGAGGCTTGAAGAAGTGTATTGGAAACAACGTTCCCATGTTAAATGGCTAAAAGAAGGGGACCTTAACACGAAATTTTTCCATGCTATGGCCAATACTTGTAATAGACAGAATGACGTGTGTGGTCTCTTAATCCAAGGTGTGGACCCTGATGATAGACAGGGGATGTCCAGTGCTATCATTAGTCACTTCCAAAGAACCTTTGCCTTTGAAGTTAGGATAACACCGAGGCTGGATAGGGTAGGTTTTAAAGTCCTGCCTATTCATTTGGTTACCTTTTTAGAAGGGGGTGTTTCGATGATTGAACTTAAAAAGGCGGTGTTTTTTTTACTTGGTGATAAGGCTCCTGGTCCAGACGGCTATCGTCTTATTTTCTTCCATACTTTCTGGAATTTGGTAAGTAGTGAGCTTCTGGAAATGGTTAGAGGTTTCCTTAGGAGAGGGGAGTTGTTCAGAGGTGTTAACCCCACGCTTATCGCCCTTATTCCTAAGAAGTGGATTATTGCTAACTTGAGCGATATAAGACCTATTAGTCTTCTTACTAGCCTTTACAAAATAATTGCTAAACTGCTTGCGGAGCAGCTCAATGTAGTGCTGTCGTACATTATTACGGGCCCACCGTCAGCCTTCATTAAAGGATAGACTGATCACTGATAGCGTCTTGGTTACCCAGGAATGCATTCGTTCTCATGTTTTAAATGGGTTTCCTGGACTAGTGATTAAATTGGATATGGAGAAAACCTATGATAGGGTTGAGTGGAATGTGCTTTTGGAGATTATGAAGAATATGGGTTTTGGGGACAAGTGGAGGAAGTAGATTTCTGGTTATCTCTCATTGGCTCATTTCTCAATTCTGTATAATGGTAGCCCTATGCGTTTCTTTAGTGCTTCTAGCGGTATAAGACAAGGTGACCCTCTATCCCCTTTCTCATTCACTATTTATGCAGAATGATTTAGCATGATTGTTTCCAAAGGACATTTCGTGGGTTTACAATTGCCTAATGCTGATCCTTGTATTTATCACCTTCTATATGCTGATGATACGTTGTTATTTTGTGAGGCAAAAGTGGATCATGTTTCCAATATTGCTATGTTCTTAAAATGTTGTGAAGTGGCTTTAGGTCAGAAAATCAATTTTGAGAAGACAGAGATGATTGGTATAAATTGTGAGGATTTTCTAGTTAATACCTTGACAGAAATATTGGGGTCTAAGGTTGAACATTTCTCAATTATGTACCTTGGATTGCCCATCTCTGACGGTCGGTTACGTTTAACTATTTGGGACAGAGTGATTCAAAGGATTCAATTCAAGCTTGATTTTTAGAAGAACAAATATCTCTATTTGGGAGGCAGGATTACATTAACTAAAGCTTGCTTGTCTAATCTTCCTATTTACCAAGTGTTTATTTTGCATATCCCTACTTCGGTTGCTCGTAAAATTGAGATGCTGAATGGGAGATTCCAAAAAATTCCATTTTCTTTTATGGCGTCGGGTGTGTACACCTAAGAAGGAAGGGGATTTGGGTTTAAGGAAAATCAACTTGGTCAATTAAGCTTTGCTATGTAAGTGGTAGTGGAGAAGTTTAAAATTCAAAGATCAGTTGTGGTATAAAGTTGTTGCCACAAAATATGGGGAGGATAGATTCAAGATGTGGATTGGTAGGAGCAGTAGTAATAGAGGTATGTCGCTTTGTTGGAGGGCAGTCAACTACTGTAAGTCTATAATTCATAGGGATATTCGTTGGTTTGTTGGCGATGGGAGTAGTATATCCTTTTGGCACTATAAGTGGTTAGATGATTCCCCTTGAAATACGTATGTCCGCTTGTATTTCAAAAAGTTGAGGATCCAAATGCAGTGATTCAGGATTTAGTGGAAGTTAGAGGGGATAAGGTTGAGTGGCAGATTAATCTACTTTATAATCGAATTCCAGATGAAGTGTTCCTCCAATTTTTTGAGTTATTAGCGGCACTAAATGGTGTATATATCCCACAATTTGTGGATGATGAGGTGGTATGGGATTTAGCCAAAGATGGGGAGTATTCGGTTAGATCCATGTATTGTTTACTTTTTGTGGAGGTGGTCCCTACCATTCATTGCTATGATTTGGAAATGGCCTATACCCCTTAAGGTTCAAGCTTTCCTTTGGTTGGCTGTACAGGATAAGGTATTGACCACTGATAACCTTATCAAAAGAGGTAAGATTTTGCCAAATGTTTTTCTGCTTTGTAAAGGTGATGATGAAACATGTGCTCATATGTTTCTTCATTGCCCTTTTGTTGGTGGAATTTTGTGATGGTTTTTTGGACAGATCGGTGTGCCTTTGGTCTGACCTCTAGACATTAAAGGTATTTTGGGTGTGTTATCTGTTCTTTAGCCGCCATAAACTGGTATGATGATTTGGCAAATTGCTAAGGGAGTAATTCTTTGAGAAGTTTCAAAGGAAAGAACGGAAGAGATTTTTAGGGGACTTGTCTGCCTTTTGAGAAAATGATGGAGAAAATTATGCATTCCATTTGGGAGTTTTTATCGATTTCTAAAGTGGGGAAAGATATTGTGCAAGTGGATGTTAGGAATAATTTATTTAACCTTTTACAACTGGGTTTACGGAAATGAAGGCTTAAGGGTAGTTGGTCTCCACCGTCAAGAGGGTATTGAAATTGAATTTTGATGGGAGTTCTTTAGGGAATCTTGGCCCTACAGGCTTTGGTGGAGTCGTGAAGGATAGGGATGGTAATGTTTTATTTTCTTATGCTGGCCCTTCGGGTGAGAAAATTGCAAACTATGCTGAAATATTTGCACTTCTTTAAAGTCTTAAGCTTTTCTGTGCAAACATTTAGGGTCTAATTGTATTATTGAAGGGGATTCCTTCAACGTCATCAACGGGTGTAACAAGAAGAAGAAGGTTCCTTAGGAGCCCCATTCATTTTTGCTGCAGATTTTAGATATCTTGCAGCTCTTTTTCTTCTCTTTTGTTCATGTTTTTCGGGAGGCAAATGCTCTAGCTAATAATCTTACGAAGTATGGTATTTTTCTTGTCGAGATGCTTATCTCTAAGGATGTAATTTCATTGTTTTGTTGTATTGTCTCTGAATTTCTAATAACATTGTTAAATTTCTCTCAAAAAAAAAAAGATCCTATTAGACCCTCCCTCACCCATGTGTGTAGGACCGCAAAGAATCACCATTAAATTTGTTACAGATCTCTAGAAAAGTAAAGTCCAACACCCAGGTGATAACTTTCCTAAAGATCTGTGCCAAATTTAATGGTGATTGTTTGGGGTTCTACACACATGGGTGTGGGAGGGTCTCATAGGATCATTACTCATATATAAATATATATATATATATATATATATATATATATATATATATATATATATATATATATATATATATATATATATATATATATATATATATATATATATATATATATATATATATATATATATATATATATATATATATATATATAGAGAGAGAGAGAGAGAGAGAGAGAGAGAGAGAAAATTGTGAAGGGTGGATTTGTAGTCTATTTTTTTAAAAAAATTACTTTTTGTGATATCTTCATTATTAAGTAAAGCAATTTTGTAAATATTACTACAGGACAAGGGGTACTTTTGTCATCTCCATGAAAGGTAAAGTTAAAATTTTTACTAAAAGACAAGGGCACTTTACAAAACGCTTAAAAATGAAAATGAACAGTGATTTTGCCTACCCTCATCACCATCAAAAGTTGATCGCACGGTCACGATTGTCCGGTAGTGTTTTATTTTTCATTTTTTTTCTACAAGTTGGAATTACCTGAAATTTGGAACATATGTTCATAAAACATAGCTGAATCTATGAAAAATATCAAAAAAATATTTTACATGAAGTAAATCGAAAAAAATACCCCCAAAATATTATTGGGTGTATTTTGGTCATTTTTTTCATGAACTATTTTTTCTATATTTTAATTAGGTGCACCTCATTAAGATGTATAAACGCTCCAAATTTTAGATCATTCTGAAATGTAGAAAAAATTATGAAAAATAAAACACTACCAGACAATCGTGACCGTGCGATGAACTTTGGACGGTGATGATGGTAGGCGAAATCACTGTTCATTTTCGGCATTGACCAAAATACCCTCAAAAAGTTTCAGGGAAATTTGGTCAATTTATTTTTCACGAATTATGTTTTTGATATTTTTTGTAGATTCATCTATTTTTTATGAACACACTTTCCAAATTTTAGGTTATTCTAATTTGTAGAAAAACAATGAAAAATGAAATACTACTAGTCAATTGTGATTGTGCGATGAACTTTGGACCGTGATATGGGTAGGCGAAATCATTGTTCATTTTCGCCTACAGGCGTTTTGTAGTGTCTTCATATATATATATATATGGATTCTTCCAACCCACTGGCTGACTGCTACAGTGTCAGCCAATGGCCTAGATTCAATCTTGGCTGATTTAACGGTTACAATGTCATTTCGTATTTGAATTTTTATTTTATTTATAAAAATTCTAAATCACTTGAAATTTTAGATGGTCATTCTTCTCATCAAGGTGCACCTACTAAAAATATAAAAAACATAATTCACAACATGTAAATTGACCAAAATACCCCATAAATATTTCGGGATATATTTGTCAATTTATATTTTCTAAACTTTTTTTAATATTTTTCTTAGATTTTTCTATTTTTTAAGAATAGAGGCTCCAAATTTTAAGTGGTTTGTATTTGTAGAAAAAAAATGAAACTTCAAATACCAAATGAGGTCATTACCGTCAGATCTGCCCAGATTCAATCTGGACCATTGGTTGACACTATAGTTATCAGCCCGTCAGCTAACAGAATTTTCCCATATATATATATATATATATATATATATATATATATATATATATATATATATATATATATATATATATATATATATATATATATATATATATATATATATATATATATATATAAGATGCTAGGGTGAGCCCACTAGCTCACATAATAGTATAAACCCAATGGCCCAGATTGAATCTGGGCCGATCTGACAACCGAGAGTATTTGAATTTTAATGTTTTTTTTATAAATTCAAATCACTTGAAATTTTAGGTAAATATTTTTATCATCAAGCCACACCTAATAAAAATATAAAAAAATAATAATTCGCAAAATTAAAATGATCAAAATACCCCCAAAAATTTACAGGGTTATTTTGGTCATTTATTTTCATGTAAAATATTTTTTAAATTATTTTTTGAATATTCATCTATTTGTTGTTATCAACATACATATAAAATTTCAAGCAATTTGGATTTGTAGAAAAAAAATTAAAATTCAAACACTATCAAGCATCAGTAATTATTTGATCGGCCTAAATTCAATCTGGGCCATTGGGCTCATTTTTTCTTGTGAGCCCATTAGCTCACAAAAGCATTTCTCTCTCTCTCTCTCTCTCTCTCTCTCTCTCTCTTTATATATATATATATATATATATATATATATATATATAAACAATCAAATTAGAGCTCACCTTCAAATAGTGTCGAGAAATATGGTTTCAATAATGGAATTTTTTGTGATAGTCTTAAATTATATTTTCATCTTTAGTTATAAAATTTCAAGCTTCAAAATTTGTGTTGATCGAACCGATCTATGAAAACTTGAAAATTTATTGAATTGAATGTCTAAAATGGCGTTATAAAGATGCACTATTTTCAAATCTTGAAATCCATTTTTTTCTCATATCTATGCATCTTGATCTCGAGATGATCAATTTGAGGATATTTGGGCATCAAAACAATTCGTTTTAATGAAAGTTTTGATGTGCACTCTAATTTAATTGTTTAGAGTCTCAGCTATATATATATATATATATCAACTCTTTCCAATTCCTATAGGTGAAATGAATAGTTATTTCGCCTACCCTCATCACCATCCAAACTTCATCGCACAGTCACAGTTGTCTGGTAGTGTTTCAGTTTTCATTTTTCATTTTTTTTCTACAAATCCAAATTACTTGAAATTTGCAGCGTATATACATCTTATTGAGGTGCACCTAATAAAAATATGAAAAAAAATAATTCACAAATATAAATTGACCAAAATACTCCAAAAATTTATTGGGGTATTTTGATCAATTTGTATTTTACGAATTATTATTTTTCATATTTTTATTAGGTGCATCTCACTAAGATGTACATACGCTCCAAATTTCAAATCATTTTGATTAGTAAAAAAAAAACAACATAAAAACTGGAACACTACCGGACAAGTGTGACCATGCGATGAAGTTTGGATTGTGAATGGGGGTAGGTGTTTTTTCGCCTATATGTGTTTTTTAGTATTATATATATATATATATTTCACACCAGTAATCAATTCCAAAGAAATAAAATCACTTCGCGCCATAGAAATTCTAAAAATGAACCCCCTCCAACAATGAATCTAAGCTATCCATTTGGTGAATTTTAAAGATTTAGGTATTTACGAATTCAATGTTTTGTTTTTCTTTTTAACATTCTTAAACTAATAACAGTAACACTATCTAAAAAATTTAGAAAGAACAACATTTCTTCTACGACCTAGATCTAAGCATCTCACTTAAAATGACAACCTATATTAATTAGCTAAAAAAGGATTTTCTGGGTGTGTCTTCAAACTTTAGCTTTTTGTGATTGTTCATTGAATAAAAAGAGTCTATATTTAAAAATTGGGGTCTAATAAATTCATTTCGAGGATTGTTTTGTTTCATTATAGAACATTTGCTTGAAATCACTTTACTATTTATATATATAGGGAATGATCTCAGGTCACGGTGGCATTGTAATACAATGAAACCGCGCTTCTATAAACCATGTTTGTAGCATTTTTATTATCCTAAATATTCCACACACACTATCCTCATCCTAGTGATCAATCTCCACCAAAATAAATAAATCATTTTGCACTCTAGATAGGGTAAAAAATGGGTCTCCTCCAACAATGAATGTAGACCATCGATTTGATGAATTTTAAGATCTGGGCTTTAATGAAAGTACTCAACTGATCATTCAAGAGTGGATGCCAAAATTTTAAATAGAAAAAATACTGCTATATAAATCTTTTAGCTGAGGATTTGAATGCATAATATAATACATTGGAAGCACTTTTTGAGGCATACAACATCTTATTGTATCATGGTATTCTTGGGTTAATTGGCACCAGATAGATAGACGTTGACTCATATTTACAACATTAAAAATGATTTGATAAGGCTACATCCCTATCAAAATAAGTAAAGCCTCATCTCAAACATCATTGGAAATTGTAGTGCTGGCATCTGATAACTTTCAAATTGATCATCTCGGTCTCGACCAATATATTTGTAAAAAAAAATTGGATTTTAAGCCTTAGAAATAGTATATATCGTAAGTCATTATCTAGACCGTCGATTTTGCTATAAAAATAAGTGTTCACGGACTCACAAGATCTTTATCTGTTTTGAGCTTGTTTTATAGTTGGTGTTGGAAATGAATTTTAGAGCCATTGAGATTTCTAATGTCCAAAGTGCTTTCTGAACGAGTATTCGAAGTGAGGCTTTACTTTGGTTTCATTAAGCTTAAACCTTATAGAAACTGCATTCTGACAATATTAATAAACATTATATTGTCAAATCCTTCAAGTATTAATATATAGAATTTCGTTAATATAGATAAACTATATTTTAAAATATTGATAAACGGCATTTTTGTGGTTCTTTGATTATTGGCTGTATTAAAGCTTCATTTCTAGTCAATTGTCCACAACGATCATTCTCACTCTTATACATTAATTAATTCAGTTTAATGGACAAATAAAACTTCCTTCGACTAATTAATGCTTTTTTTTTACTAAGAGTACTTATTTTTTATTCATTGTGAAAATGTAAAGATACATAACTCAAAACCAAATAGAAGAAACAATTAAGGAATCCAACATCAACTCCTTTCTTAGCCGAATCATTAGCAATATCATTAGCTTCACGATAAACATGATGAAAGCTAACCACCATGGCAGAAACTAACTCCTTTAGCCTTAATCAAATGGATCTAAGTTGCCAAGGAGGCTCAAAGAACTTTGAACACCAATTAACGCCATTCCTCAAATCTACTTCAATGATTAAAGAATCCTCAGCCCTCTCTCCCTCCATATCAACAATCCTTGCAACACCTCAGCCAGTTAGCATGATTGGCAAAGACAACTCCACATGGCCCAACATAGCTAAAGACAATAGAACCCTCAGAATTTCTACATACCCATCCTACACCTACATTCTTTGAGTTGCCATAAGATGAGCCATCAAACTTAAGCTTTAGAGATCCCCCCATCGAAGGCTGCCATTTGGAATTTGGTGTCACTTTTAACACTCTGTAATATATGTTATTTCTCAAATTGAAGAAAATATCCACCTTACAAACTATCCAAGTTGAGGAAAATGGCTTCAACTATTACAAACAAGAAATATAATTCTTTAACACTAACATCCACAAAAAAATATAAAAAGAATGCTTAATATTGTGGAAAATATTGTTCTTAAATATCAGTGCAGGTTTCTACCACAAATATCACTACATCAGATAATGTACCAAAATTTTCAAATTTTGTGGAGACTCTTCTAATATTTATCTTAATTTTTTTATTTTTATATATATTTGAAAATTTTGAAATTCGCCTAGATACATTTTATTGTTCCAACTTATGATTATTTGTATTTTGATGAGTTTTTTTATATTGAATATAAAAATAGGAAATTGTTCAGTAGTTCATTTCTGAATGGATATTGATAAATTTTCCTATATATTTTAAATAAGTTTATCATAAAAAAACCTCCTTTTGCGATTAGGCTATAGTGCCAAAGGACTTTCTAAGGCCTACAAATTTAATACATAACATGGATTAAATTGATTTTTTGCTCCCTGGGCGCACAATAAATGCAATGTTAAATTTTTTTGTTTTTTGGGAAAATATCTTCATACCTTCTACTTTTAGGTTTCATTTCTTGATGAACCCAAAGATTCAAAAGATATCTTCTAACCCCCTCGCCACTTTAAACCTATTTTTTTACCTAAACAAATGTGAGAAAGATATACTCTTTCTAAACTCAGTCATTTCTCTCTCTTCACTTACATACCCCAAACTTATCTATTTCTCTCTCTTCCTGCATCTCTCTCTCTCCTCCAGTGTTTCTCCAATTACCTCTTTCTCTCCTCCCGGTAACCTCTCACCTCCATGAAACCCTTCTCTCTCTCTCTCTCGAAGTTTGGGAGGATGACTTTTAGAAAATCCATGTATTTTTAGATTTGTTTGACCTAAAAAAACAAGTTTAATTTAGCTCAGGGGGTTAGAAGAAATAAAATCTATAATTTTTATTCCCCAAGATATATTTTAATGCTTTGGGTCTACTGTGAAATGAAACTTAAAAATATGGGGTATAGAGATATTTTCCCTTTTTTTTTTTTGGGGGGTGAATCCAATGTGAACTTTTTGTTACTCATTTATTAGACCATACCAAGTATTGAGGGAATACTTATCCTGTAGATTTTGCTAGCCATCCCGTACGAGGCCCCTGAAATGGGTCACACCTACGGGTTTCAATTTGGAACAAGGGCTTTGAATTTCGGGTTTCATTGAAGGCTTTTTTCTTTTTTCTTTTTCCTTTGAGCTATAAAATCATCTGAAAATTCGATGTTATAGTTTACTGAAATGGGTCACACCCACGGGTTTCAATTTGGAACAAGGGCTTTGAATTTCGGGTTTCAATGAAGCCTATTTTCTATTTTCTTTGAGCTATAAAATCATCTGAAAATTCGATGTCATAGTTTTTAAAAATCTCTTTAAACGTCGATTCTGGTCTAGGAGGAGTCATGTATCAACTGAATAAGGCATTATGAATTTTCAGATGTCACTTTTTTTTTAAGCTCTTTATAACAACTGCACTATTTTTTTCTTTGTTTCGTTCTACGCAAGTCAGCCAAACTTCCAAGATCTTCCTCTATTTGAACCGTTTTAGATGAAATTTGATTCAAAAATTTCTCAACTCATCACTCCACATTATTGTTGAATCCTATTTACAAAATTGGACCAATTATTATGCAGCTTTGGATGAAAACGTTCAGAGTTTTAGGGTTCCTACTGTTTTCTTCTTTCTCCACATAAAATGAAAAATAATTGAATGGGATGTGTTTGTAATACAAACTTTGTATTGAAATTAATTTAGGGTTTTTGTTCAAGAATGATTTCTCTAGCATCTAAGCTTCATGTCTGAATTTTTTTTATCCCATTCTTTATCTTTCCAGAATTCTTTTGTCTAGGTTTGACTGTTGTTCTTGATTTATTTTTTATATTTGTGTGTGTGTGTGTGTGGGGCATAGTTCGCCATTCTAAGGATATAACAATTTTGAAACAGATTTGTGCAAATTTGGTTCAAAATGATGTTTATTCACCTGTGCACAAATTTGTTATATAAATTTTGTTGATGCAAACTAATTTCAATACAAATCGAGAGCAAAAAAAAATGTGGTATTTATGGGGTTTATATTTGTGCTGAATTTTCAGTTATTTATTGATATATATATATATATATATTTATACTAAGAAAATTTCTTAAAAATACTAGAATATATTAATACATTCTAATATTAATATATCATTTTCTAATTATCAAATTTACAATCTACCATATGTATATATCATGTTTTTTATTAATAATGGATCATTTGGATATTAACATATCGTAATTATGCATTAATAGCACAAATTCTGTAATTTCATAATTATTTTTATATTATAAGATACGTCATGTATGATTTTTTCATTACATATGAAAATGTGAATTTTTTTTTTATATTAGAAGTTATATAAAACAAAGTTTACATGTAATTACTTTTGTATAGTAAATAATTGCAACCTAAGAATCCCAATTTATTATAATATTATGGTATATATGAAAACAAGATTTGATATATTCCATATTAAGAAATAATGTGAATGTATGAATGCAAAATAAATTAAATTTGAAATTAAGTTTCTAAATGAAGATTACATGGTAAGGCATAGTTAGTTTGGTTCCGACACTTGTGAGGTGTACATTGTCAAATAATTATTGAGACAATTCAATGATTGGCACCATCATGATGAAGAGGAAGAATGGCACTTTTATTTTAGCATTAGACTGTTTTCTCTACATTAGACAAAGTATTCATATTCGTGATGATTGTGTCCTCAACAAACATCCATATAGGCAACACAAAGATTAAATATTCACTTATTTTTACAAAATATTAAAAGTATATAATACACAACCCCCATTTTTTTTTAATTGAGAACTCAAAAACACAATTTTTAGGGATTTTAAATGATTTTTTGAAATTTATTTGAGCCCGAAACAACCTGATTCGATCGATTCAATGAACCAGATTGCCAATACACTGATCCGACTCAGTTTTCGAGATGACCGATCCAGGTCACCGATCCATTTTAAAAACCTTGCTCGTACTCCTCGATAATAAATGAGGATGATACAAAATAGGGAAAATATCTCTATAAACATCATTTTCAACTTTCATTTCTTCCTAATCCAAAATTTCTAAACCTATCTTCTAATCCCCTAAATAACTTCATCTATTTTTATTCCAACTTTTAACCCAAACAAATTAAAAAAGATATCTTTTTTCTAACTCTCTCTCTCCTCATGTGTTCTTCCTCTCTCTTTCTGCAACCCATTTCTTTTCAGCTCAACAATGGTGTAAGCTGGGATATTGTACAGAAAATGGACCACCTCATGTCGTCAAGCTTCATGATGGAGCTCTACTTCATCGTCACCATCTTATCCGCCATTGTAGTACAAGAGGCATCTGTGGCTTCTCCTTCACCTTCTTCTGGTTCCTCTAAAGACGCTCTACAAATCCTCTCCTTCAAAGGTATGGATCACCAGGAGACCGTTGATTTGTTGATTTGCAACTCCTCTCCTTCTAAGCCTAATGAAACATCCATGAAGGCGTCTCCATTGATACCTAAAAACTTAGTTTCAGGGTTTGGGAAAGATTCATATTGTAGTGTTTCTGGAAAAGGTGCACCAATAGAACATGGAAAGCTGCCTCTTTCTAAACTCGACTCGAGGGAGTTGTCAGGTCAAGGTGTTAACACTAAGGGTTCAGCCTTGGTATCTGGTAATGGAGATTGAGCATCCGCTACCCCAAGATTGAAATCTTCCCCATTGAGACCTAAAGAGTTAGTTTCAGGGTTGGACGAAGTTTTGTATGGTAGTAGTTTCAACATTGCCATCTGGTAATGAAGATCATAAGATCTCGATCACAGCTTCTTCTATCTCGATCACTGCTTCTTCTATGTTCATGCACAATGTCTTGTGGGTGATTTGGATGCCATCGATCAAGACCTTGGTGGTGTCCACAATTTTTCTGATTGCCCAAATTTAGAGTTCCTTGACCTTTCAAGAAACAACTTTTCAGGTGAGCTCCTTGCTTTAGGTTCCCTGACTCTAAAGAGTTGGGGGAGATAGAGAGAGAGGGGTTTAGGAGGTTGATCGGGGGAGAGAGAAAGAGAATCATGTTAAAAGAGAGAGGGGTTTATAAAACAATGTCTTTTTTAAATTTGGTTGGGTCAAAAAACTTAGTAAAGAATGAATAAAATATGTTTAGGGGGTTAAGAGATATAATAGAGTGAATTTCTATGTAGTAAGATAGGAACCTTAGGTTAATAGAAAAATGAAGGTTGAAAATGGAGTCTATGAAGATATTTTCCCTACAAAATATGCATTTTGACCTTGGCACAAGCTGCCAAAGGATAAACCAATTTATCTACAATTATTTTTGGGATATATCTATACTTATCTGTACGAGTTGAAGCGGTAAGATTGTAAAATACCTTTATTGAGACGCATCCATTCCCTCAAAGGCTATTTTGACACGTCCAGACACCATTGGCACTTTTCTTTGAATTTCTTGATGGTAAGGCATAGAAATATCCATGATATTTAATACTTAGGGGCTACATTCGCCTAATAAAGACTGTACCACAGCTTGACTTTGGGTGTGTAAATTGTCATAATTTGTAACCCAAGTGGATGGAATCAATTCAAGAAATCGTTCCTAGATATCTGTCTTGGGATATAGTGACAAATAGGCTAGGAGTTATTATCAATTTTAATGAGGCAGTATTTTAACATTCAGGGGGTAAAGGTGTGACAATATCAAAAGCATGATTCTGGAGCCTGTACACCATTTGATAATGGAGTGTGGCTACAGATGCAGTTTCAATTTGTCTCGTTCCAGTAATTTGTAATTGAACTTTAAAAGCAGAACTCAAATGGGGGTCTTTGATAGGAATATTGAACTTAGGAAAGAAGGTAACAAAAACGGTGCCAGCATTTAAAGTTGTTTGAACTGTACCGATGCAAGCATGCTGATATTTTAGAAATCTGGTGTCTAGCAAAGCAACTCTGGTTACTGCTTCCATTCCTTTCCTACTATGAAATGTTAGGGCTAGTTTAATGGCTCCAAAATGGATATGGGTATATCCTTATTTAAGCCATTGAGAGAAAAGGTTTCTGGGAAGGGTAATGGTGACATACTGTTCAGCTTAGGTGGCTGGAATGTGGTGTTGATCAAAAGAAGAGGCTTGAACATACTCTTTAATGGCTTCTGGATTTTTTTTCCCACAAAGTTTCTTGATTCGTTTAGTCCAGTTTAAACTTGATTTATCATAAACATGATAAGGATTAATTAATTAAGACCGAGTTTCTAAAAACTTTTCAGGAGTGTAGGTTATTTCAAAAAGGTGTTCCTGTTCTGAAAACATGGGTCCAAAATCTGTTCTAGAAGATGTATTAAGTTCTAGGGAAGAAGTATCTGAGACACTTTCATCTGCCATCTTTGAAAAAGATTTTACAGAGTTGTCTGTAATTCTAAAAGATAGGTTAAGGCCAACTTTCCTTTTATGGTTTACAAAGTATGAACTCTTTTCCAGACCTTCTCGCCGACTTCAGAGCTCCTGTCAAGTAAACCTCAGAAAGTATTGACAATGGAATGACATAACTGAAATTAACCTTTAACTCGTACTTTGTTTTCTGATGCGAGAGATCGTAGTCCAGCTACCTAGACGCAGAGCATACTAATCCAAGTACGGATTATAGATTAACCTAGTCAACAGTGTAAATAAAAATTAATCTAAACAGCATAATCCAGGCTCTGATACCAATTATAGATGTGCAAAGAAGAAAAGAAAGAAGATTAAAAACCTTCTGTCCCAAGTCGTAGAAGAAGACATTGAAGATGATTTGGAATCAATATTTTCTTTGGATGATGAGCAAAATGAAGACACACTGATATCTATTTCCTAATCTGATGATTTTGAGCTCAATGAAATAAGCAGCATAGTGATTCCTGAGATACTGTCTCCATAGGATGAAATCCCAGATATAAATAGTCTTCCTACCCAGCCTACCCCAATTGGCCTTGTTCAAATCCTCCATGAGCACTATTCTAAACCCTTTACAGTTCCTGCCTTTTTTTATACTGGTGCCTCTGCTAGCATTCTGAAACCTGATTTGTTACCAAAACAATTTTGCGAAAACTGTAACCACTAACAGTGAAAAATTCTCTATAACTCAAATTAGCAAACCCATTCTCACTAAGTTATTTCCAAAAGTGATTATCCAGTACAAACTCTTAGGATCCTATTTACCCAATAATGACCTTTTATTAGGATTTGATGTGTTACACCAAGTGAAACTTCAGTGGTCCTCCAAAGGACTCCATTTCAGAAACTTAACCTTACCCTAGATTGCTAGTATAGACCAACCCCAGACCCTAGAAACTGTTAGATAAATGATTATTTCTGATTGTTGTGCCAATTCTCATTCTGAATTCCTGAAAAAGTGCACCAATCCACTCTGGAGAAACCAAAACTTCTATATCAAACTGCCATTCAAGAAAAATAAAGACATCAACCCGACAAAAGCCTCCCACAGAAGATTAAATCATGATTTGTTAGAACAAGCTAAGCAAGAAATTCAAGATCTGATAAAGGAAGAATTAAATGAACCAACCAGTTTTCCTTGAGCATGTGAAGCCTTTTATGTGAATAAAAGAGCTGAGCAAGTTCGTGGAAAACTCAGATTGGTTATCAACTACCAACCTTTAAATACCTTTATTGCAGATGATAAATTCCCTCTACCCAACCAGATTGCACTGTTCTCATAGATTTCCCATGCTCACATATTTTCAAAATTTGATTTAAAATCTGGATTTTGGAAAATTGGAATACATCCTGATAATAGACCAAAAACAACTTTTTGCCTCCCAAATTACAATTTTCATTGGACAGTTATGCCCTTTGGTTTGAAAAATGCACCTACTTATTTTCAAAAAGTCTTGACCACAATTTTCGAACCAATCTCAACTCAAGCTTTAATATACATAGATGACATCCTTCTATTTTCCCCTGACTTCGAAATCCATGTTATCCTTTTAGATAAATTCCACTTCCTTTGTCGTAAATACGGTATTATGCTCTCTGAGAAAAAATGTGCATTTGGCACATTTGAAATAGATTTTCTTGGTATGTACTTTCATAATGGTATGTACAAATTACAACCCCATATATCTAAACATATCTTAGATTTCCCTGACACTCTTTCTTTTGTAAAACAAATACAGCAGTTCTTAGGTATTGTAAATTACATGTCCCCTTTCATCCCTAAGCTTTTTTTGTTTACAAGTCCACTATATCTCTTGTTAAAGAAAAAAGCACCACCATGGACTAAGAAACAGACTGAGTGTATTCAGGAGCTCAAACGATTATCCAAAAATCTTCCTTCTTTAAAAATTCCTTCCATAGGAAAAAGAATTTTGCAAACTGACGCATCTGATGAATTTTTTGCTTGTTTTTTGCTTGAAGAAATTGAAAAAGAAAGAAACATTTGTAGATATAAAAGTGGACGATTCAAAGATTCTGAACTCTATTACCATTCTACTTTCAAAGAAATTCTTGCTGTCAAAAGAGGAATAGAGAAATTTCAATTCACCTTATTAGACACAACTTTCTTGTAAAAATGGATTTGTCTGCCTTTCCTAATATGCTGAAATTCAAAAACAAAATACTTCCAAACCCCCAGTTATTAAGATGGTCAAACTGGTTTTCTCAATGGAATTCGAATACAAGCACATTTCCAGGAAAAGTAATATTTTAGCAGACATGTTCTCAAGAAAAAGACCTTCTGAAGAAACGCTTCTCCCAGTTATTCCCTTTTTGGGTGCAATCATCAACATTGATAATAATGAACAAGACCTCCCTGATGAAATTTATGACATCATCCTCAGGAAAACTATGGACTCCAGAAATGATGAAATGCAGCAAAAAATGCATGAAATAGTAATCAGAAAACATGGAGATTGCTTTCAAGGAATTCGATGCCATCCAACTTACCCATTTCTATCTCTTTTTCAGACAAGGCACTACTACAATATGCCAAAAGCAGCTATTTGCTTTTTCTGGTATCTTACCCAAAACCACCATATATGTTTCAACTTCCATGTACGAAAACTCCTATCTTACCTTAGACATTGCCATCTTTTACAATGGAACAATTACCAATACCCTAATCCCAGAGCCTTAAATTTTTATAAATTCCTGATCAAACATTACCATTATAGCCAATGGTTTGAATCTTTGGTTATCCCCATACGCCTTACATTATTATAAGCTTCCATCAAGACCTTAACCCTCAAATTTATTCTGAACATACCTACATTACCCAACATCCTCTCATACAAACTATTGGATGGTATGATTCTAATCTTCTAAGTTTCTAGCTATTTCAGTCGATTTATGGAAAGAACTAAAGATCATCATGTGTTATATTAACAGACTCCAGCCATAATGGATTCCTATGGATGTCTATAAGGGGAATACAGTATGGAACGATGAAACACCCAGAGGAGTAGCTTTACTACATCAGCTTCATCTATGGCTTGCAGATCATCCTCCTCCGATGGAACCCGATGACAGCTCAAGTGATGACACCTATACTGAACCATCTCATACCCTATCCAATCCCTCTTCACCCAGTTATGACTCGGATGGATACCCTCTTGATCTTTACCCTGAGACAGATTGATGCTAAAGCCGCATGTTGAATGAAGCCACACAAAAACCGAAGCCACATACCTGTAGCAATACTGTTTTGTCGGCAACAATGTAGCAACACTGTTTTGTCAGCAGCACTATAGCAACACTGTTTTGTCGGCAGTCTTGTAGCAACACTGTTTTGTTGGCAGCACTGTAGCAACACTGTTTTGTCGGTAGCACTGTGACACCGACACCTGTCATTGTTTGTCACTGTAGATAAAACTTTTTACTGTACAAAGGCCACCTATCCTGGCCACTTGTCCCTTTTAAGTTTTTGTTTTAAGTCCAGATTTCAGATCCGAAGTCTCTAAATAGCCCTTCGAGGCATTGTAACGGGCAGAGCGCTTCTAGAGCCTCTTAGCCTGCGTAGTCTTTGGTGTGCTTTCTGGTGTGCTTTCATGGTGTCTTCTCACTCCTCGGCCTTAGCCACTTTTTCTTTTATGCCTGGAAGATCTTTCCATCGCTCTGTAAGATCTTTCCATCTTTTCTTTTATCCTGTTTAAAGTTATAAGACTTTGGTGTGCATGTTTGTTTTGTTATCATCTTATCCTTGTTTCTACTGTTGTTTTGTTTCTATATCTTCTTATGTTGATAGTCATTACCTAATCCATATTCCAACCTAGAAATAATCATTACCTAATCCATAATCCAACCTAGAAATAATCATTACCTAATCCATAATCCAACCTAGAAATAATCCAAAACAATCCTAAATCCCATAGAAACTAACCTTAAGAAACCTAAACCTGAAAAAAAAAAGAAAAAAGACAAGTTTTGCAATTGAAAAGCAATGAGGAATTCAAAAACCATATTAGTTTGGGAATTTTGATAAAAAAAATAGCAAGGAAATACCTTTAAAATCAAAATTCTGATAAATCCATGTTAGTTAGAGTAAGTTAGTATAGTGTGCCAAACGTTGTGAGGTAAAAGATGCGAAATGTGCGCTGTGGAGCGTGGACAACTGTCAGTTCCTGATTGATTGTAGATCAACATCTTCTAATTTTTCATGCATATTTGTTTATAAAAACCCCATTTTGGACCCCCAAAACCCTAAGCTAACTTAAATCTTAAACGTTAACCAAGTTCCTTAGAAACCCTAGGCTTAAAACCAGAAACCAAAGTTTTTCAAGACACCATTATCACCCATTTCATTGAGAGAAACCATTCATTTATCAATCCCTAATGCCTTGGACCTTTGATTTTTAGGAGCCTCTTTAGTTTAGTTCATTCAAAATCAAACATAAATTAGTCATTTCAAATGAAAAGCGGATTCCATCATCCAGTAGAGCTCTGATCAAGGTTCATGCTCCGGGTGCCGGGCTGGAGAGCCACAACCATTCGTAAGTCCTTTATTACTCATTTATTTTCAGTTTTTTATTTCTCGTTTATTTTTCATTGGGCCTCAGTGTTTTATTTGCTTCCTGCCTTTGTTTAGGTTTTGTTTCTCAACTTTTATGTGACTATTCTTTTGGGTTCTATCTCTTCAGTGAGATCTAATACTTTTGGGTCAGAGTTTGACCGAATATTTTAAGTAACGCAATATAAAAGAACATTTGCACCAGATCTGGTATCAGATCAGGCTTGGATTCAACTACATACACCACGAGATGGAGCACACAAATGGGATATAGGCACATATCTTGCATCCACTATTGGATGGTTACTAAGGGATGAATCCTAAGCAACTATTGGTAGTGAAACAACACTCATTTACTGGTTCGTTGAATAACTGCCTTACTTTTCCATGACTATAAGCACGACTGACAATCTCCTTGCAGTAGATGAATATCGCTATAAATAGTCATGAAATAGAGAGCAAGGGAGGAGACAAAAGAGGAGCCCGAAAAGGTGGCCGATAGGATAACCAGTAAAATTTGAGACCTGATTATTTACCAGGTAAAGTAAATACATTATTCGGAAGGTGGGAATACATAAGCAAAAAGTGAAGCAAGAGATACAAGGGATCCAATCCTTTAGGAGAACAGAAAGATCCTTCTCATACTTGGGTCCATTCCTGAGCATGGCATTATCCATATTGTATTGATTGCTCCACTTCTCTTAAAAACTTGGGTCCCCAGTAAGTTGTAACCACTCAAAACAGAGGCTTTTCATAGCTCCTTTTTCGAGGGTGTATGTAATTTACAGATTGTCTACGGGTGCCCTGAGATTGTTTTACACAGAAATAAAAAACATTCAATGCAAATACTTGCTCAATGCAAATACTTGCTCAATGCAAATAGTTGCATGGGTGTTATTTGTTTCATCAACAACTTTTTACTGTTTATAGTCTTCTTACAAGTGGACTTAATCTATTGATGCTTAGAAATACAAATAGATAAGAAGGTTAAGGTTCTTTAAAACCGATTGGAAGGTGAGTAGTCATCAACCTTTTTTGGATTTTTTTGTTGGAGGATGTATCACACTAATATGTCATGCCCAACATAACCGAAATGGAGTGGCTAAGAGATGAATAAGATTTGGGTAGAGATGGTGAGGAACATGACGGGGCACTCTAATCTCTCGCTTGACTTATGGTGAGAAGCGATGGGGGTATATCCTTAATTAGACTCCCACTGAGCCAGTTTCTTCAACTTCCCATAATATTTTTACTAGTCATCCGTCCCTTGATCATTTAAGAGTAGGATATTCAGCCAATATCATACTTTCACCTCAAAATAGGTCTAATCTAAAATGTAAAACATTAAATACATGTTTATTGGTGATCTAATCTGCTTGATTATGCAGAAAATCTTTGGCATAATATCCAAAAACCTTTCTTTAATCTATGGGCTCTATGAGGCTAGCCTTGCTTATTATTGTGATGGTTCAGTTGGGATCCATTATTATTTTGGGGCCGTTCCGAGAATTAAAAAATGAAATCATCATTATATATATATATATATATATATGGCGGTGATTTCATGCAACGGTTGTATCATTGTATAATGCATCAATTTTCAAAAATCATATTAGGACCATTTGTTTGATCAAAATTTTAAAATATGCACTCTTTTCATTCTAATGAACAATCATAGAAAAGAAAAATTTGAAAACGCAACCTTAAATGTATTTTTTTTAGCCCAAGTAACATAGGCCATCCATTTTGATAAGATGCTTAGATCTAGACCTTAGAAAGATTTTTTCTTTTCCAAATTTTTTAGATACATTTATTATCATTAGATGAACAATGTTAAAAAAATAAAAAATGATTTTGAGTTTGTAAAGGCGATGACCTTGATATTCACCAAATGAATGGCCTAGATTCGTTGTCAGAAGGAGGCTCATTTTGACTATATCTAGGGTTGAAATCAAATTTTTTTCTTTTTTAAGATTGATTATTGAGATAAAGAAAGAGAATGTACATAAAATTATGGGTCATAAAAATACCACAAACATAATTTTCTGAAAGTGTGGTTGTATTATAATATGATACAAACGTTGCATTAGATTATTGCCCATATATATCTATATATATATATATATGTATATATATATATATATATATATATATATATATATATATATATATATATATATATATATACATATATATATATATATATATATATATATATATATATATATATACCCTTAGGTATCTGCTTCCAAGAATGCCTTTCTTGAGTTACGTGCCAACAATGGCCAACCAATCCCAGGCTAATATCGCTATTTTTACATTTCTCACATGAGAGAACATGTTTGATCTGTACAAAATTTGGCTCCAACTTCCATAAGTCTTTCAACTGAGAACTTCGAGAACTCTTACACTTGATTGTTACACCCAATGATATTGGCAGATTATCGAATTTTACTAATCTCGACCGATCCGAAGATGCAACATGGACACATCAAGTGGACAATGCGTCACTAGTTCTCTTAAATTACATGCCAATAAATATGAGGAAAGGGTGAAAATAAGGTTAGGCTTAATGAGAAAAGGTAAAATCTCAGAGCTCTTGGAGCACTGCAGTCATGGTGTTGGAAAGCCATCATATTGATCATGTCAAACTTGATCATTATGGATAAGAAGTAGGATTTTAAAGTCTAAAAATACATATATTGCTCGATGGTAGATAGATATAGCAAACGCTTAATGGCCCAAATTGAATATGGACTAATCTATGGTTATGATTTAATTTTAAATTTGAATTTTACATTTTTTTCCTAGAAATTCAAATCATTTGAAATTCGGAGCATTTATTCTTAAGAAATAGGCAAATCTAATGAAAATATCAAAACAATAATTAACAAAAAGTTGAATGGACTAAAATATCCTTGAATCTTACAGGGGTATTTTGATCTATTTAATTTTTTGAATTATTCATTTAGTATTTTTATTAGGTGCTCATTGATGAGAATAGTGGATGCTCCGAAATTTTATGTCATTTTGATTTGTAGAAAATGTTAAAATTAAAATACAAAATGCAGTTGTGACCGTTAGATCAGCCCAGATTCAATCTGGGTCGTTGGGCTTATATTATTCCATCTCCCCATAGGCTAACATAACCTTTTCCCAACAAATTATATGGACCTTTTATTTTCAAGTGTTCACAAATCTGTGAGATCGGTACTGATTTTTTATCTACAAAATTCACAAGCAGCGGTGGAAATAGATTTTACAGCCATCATAGGATTTCCCATGCCGGAAGTGTTTTGCGAATTAGGTTTTAAGGTAGGGTTTTACTTTTTTCATAAGGCCTAGTCCTTGTGGAAATCAAATGCCACAAGGTTGTCCGAAGATCACGAACCCAACAAGTTGTGACGACTTTTAACTCAACTTGGCGAATCAATAAACACCATGAATAGATTAAAAGATTTCTACCTATGGTTACAAATAGTGATTTTAAAAACATCGGGTCGGCACAGAATTGCCCAGTTCAACCCGAGAATCGGCCACCCCATGCCAATTCTGTGAATATAGGAAATCGTTCAAGTCTAGAACAGAACCGGCGATTTGCTATAGTGTAATGACGTTTTGCTACAATAAAAACGCCATTTTCTACAATAAAAACACCGATTCAGATTGGTTCATGGCTAGTTCACTGTTTTTATATGTATTTTTTTGCCAGTTCACTATCAGTAAAACGGTGATGCACACTGCTGATTCACCGATCCATCCTAGTCACCGATCGGTTTTTTAAATCACTGATTACAACAAATAAAGAAGACTTGAAGGGAACCTCTTTATATTTGTATATAATTTATTATGAACTAGTAGTTGTTTAAATCACTGGTTACATCAAATAAAAAAGAATTGAAGGGAACCTCTTTATATTTGTATATAATTTAATATGAACTAGTACAATATATATTGCCTAAGTAACATATAAATTATATGCCCTAAAAGAATAAACACAAGAAATTCAACTATAGTTATTCAATTTTGGTATATGTTGAAGTCAAGTGTGGAGATCAGTTGAAAGACGCCTTGGGGTGTAGAGGTGAACAACTCGTCGGTTGATCGGCTGCATTGGCCTCGCGTTCGCCTCAGCTTCCTATGACATGAGACACAATTATTACTATTTGCTTTTGGTACAAGGTGCTCATACTTACTCTTGACCATTGGATGTGAAATTGGTCGGCTACATTTATTTCATTAACCAAGCTCAAAGTTCAAAAGAAATTTTTTCATACTTTATGGCTGATGCCAACATATATATATATATATATATATATATATATATATATATATATATATATATATATATATATATATAAATAAAATGAAAGTTGAAAGGCTTACATCATGAACTGCAGCCCTCAAGAGCCTCACCTGCTCTCGGGAGACCGTTCTCACCTGAAATAAAGATTAACAATTTGAAGAAGAGACAATGACAAGTGATGAAAGAAACTTTAGTAGGAGATTATTTTAGATTTATGCAGCTACTCTGCCCACCCATAAAGTTACTCCCTCTATTCTGAGCGAATATTCGTAATCGGCTCACGTCGGTTGCAAAGAGGCCCCGTTTGGTTTAGGAAAATGGGACTCTTGGGGATTGTGTATCCTTGATGGAGGGAAGACATAATTAAAATATTTAACTCTAGCATTGTAATAGTTCCAATGATTTAATAATATTTAGTTTTCTTATCTAAAAATAAAATAAAATAAATATAATAATAAAGGGTGAGATAAGTTAATCTCTCTAAGTTTACAAGGGAGTCTCTAAAAGATCTTTTCACAATAACTCTTTACTCAAATTAACTTATCTTCTTCATTGAAGGACACTATGAAGAAAATAAATAAAAAATAAAACAACCCACAAAAAAATAAACTCTTTCATATTTCTTTTTCTCTAACTCCCACGTTAATCATTATCTCCATCTCTCTCTCTACATACCATGTTATCTTCTCTTTCTAAAATATAATTTATACTTAAGATAAGCTATTTCCTAAATCAAAAGGTAGGCATTCGACAATTCAAGCCATAGGCATTCAACAATTCAAGCCCTTACTAAAACTCATGCACAAAAAGTCCTCCTACTTAACTTATCCTAACGTAATTCCTATTTGTAAAAAAAATAGACAAAAAATAATAATAATAACGCTAAAATTTTGAATTTTTCAAATCTCTTTATGCATCAATCCTGGAATTGGTATCTCCTAGAATCAACACTTTCTGGAAGATGGTGTATGTTGCTTGAATAATATTTGGCAGAGACCTTGAAGATGCAGCTTCACAGTTTTGATTGCCTAGAAGATGTATCTGTAGGAAATTTAACAATTTTCATTGTATCACCATTTTTTAAAAAATATCCATTCTCAATGTTATTAATATTTGACTTAAGAATCATTGAAGTCCATTTTTGTAAGTGTTTGTCGAAGTGAGGAATAAATAGCGAGATTTCAAAATTGTCAAGTTTATAAGATTACATTATTATTATATTATAATAACAGTATTTCGATAATAATATAATATTATTTTATTAGTAATAATATGCATTATAGTATTATTATATTATAATAATATTTTTATAATATAATCGTAGCATTATAATAATAATAATTATCATTATATCATTATAGTTATTTAATATATTATAGTTATTATATTGTAATAATTATAATAATAAATATTATTAATATTGTTATATTATTAAATAGAATATAATATTATTTTATAAGTATTATTATAACATCATATCGTAATTACAAGCATTATCATCCAAGTCATATCTTAATTAATTAGAGTTGGCTAATTATATAATAATATAATATCTTTGATTACTCTTAATATAATATTATTATATTTTAAATATCATAATAAAATATGAATATTTCAATCGTAATATAATATAAAATTATTATATTAAGATAATAACATTATATTATGATAAAAATATATTTAAATAATCACTCTTTTTATATTTTAGATAAGAATATACTAATAACAATAATAATTGTAGTATTAATATTAATAATAACATTAATAACATTAGGGTATGACGTTTAATTTTTGATTTTCAGGAAATATCAATTTTATTTATTTGGAATGAATTGACATTTCCTGAAATTTGGCTTAAAATGAGGATACAGAACTCCCTACAAAAATGTTGATTCCGTCTTTAGAAGAAACCAAACAAGTTCGTCTGTGTTGTTTCCACGGAAATGTTATTCCAGGATTACCATTTCCATGGAATCAAATAGGCTCTAAAGGTAAATTGTTGCATGTGGGTCAACCTGCTAATGTAATGAATGGTGAAGATTACAGGATATCTTTGCAATCTCTACAGTCCAACGAAGTTGGATGATGGAGGTTTCATGAAGGCTAGCCAAGAATCTCCACCATCCAACTATGGTTGACAAGGGAGATTTTATGTGGGCTGGTAGGCAAGCCTGCATGTACTTCTCTAAACCCCTTGACAAAAGTTCGAGTTTGGCTTACGTATGAGCTAAGCAATTCGAAGATTGGAGCATGCAACTAAGTATTTTTCAAATGATTGTCTATAAAGAGATCATTTATCTTTTGTACATGGATATCACAATTATTCTCACTAATTAAATGTCAAATTTGATAGTTTGAGATGTGTTACATATTCCGAAAACTTCATTTTGAAATTTTGGGTATAATCAGTAGCACTCTTACAAGGTCTCATTTTAAAATTTAGGAGACAAAAATGATTGAGCTGTCCATTTACAAAAGTCTTTTTATAGGTAATCCCATTCATTAATAGGGGCTTCAAAATAGAAATTCAAGCATGGTGAAGCATATTTAGGATGTAGATTTAGTGAGAGGAATTTGTAATAAAGTATGTTGAGGATGCAGATTTAGAGAGAGAAAGTTGCAAACCTTTTTGACAATTGTCCATGCAACACCTTGTGTGCAAGGCGGAGTGGTGAGAGAGCCAGTATATCTGTAATACTTTCTACTACCTATCTTTATGTGCCTTGGATCCACCTCCCCTACTTCCACTTCAGCTTCTTCGGAATCCGCAATATATGATATCGTATTCATGAGCTGAAATGATAAGAATGATTTTTTATTGGGTGTGGTTTTTATAAGGTTGCAACGCCTCCAAAATTTATCAGTAATTTTAGTGTAAATAATTTTAAATATTATCTCAAAATTTAATTTTATACGTAATTATAAAATTTTAAACTTCAAAAATCATTGCAATTAAATAGATCTATAAACATATGAAAATCTAGAAAATAGACGGTTAAAGATGGACTATTTTTAGGGCTCAAAATCTTTTTTTCCTTTTTTTAGTGTTTATATATCTTGATATCGAGATGATCAATTAAAGGGTTTTTCAATATTAAAACAACCTTTTTAAGTAGATTTTTAGGTGCATCTTTAAATTCAAAGTTTTAAACTTGTAACCTTCTATAAACTTTTTCTTTTTTAATTTCTTCAATGGTAGACAAAATCCATACGAACCGTTAGTAAAGCATTGAGGAGAGAGAGAAACCAAAAGCTTCCCGAGCAACCAAGATAAAAAAATCTGGGAAGGAGTGATTGATACTATTTACCATTGTTACAAAGAGGTTATATTCAAGATATTAAATTGGATAGCTTGAAATGGATTATAAAGTTCAACAAAAAAAAAATTTGAACGCCGAGTCTAGTCAATAATACACTTACAGCTACGCAATTCAAAATCTGATAGATAAGAGTGATTATGATCTCCTAAATAAATAACCCGATTATGATCTCCTAAATAAATAGTTTATTCATTTACTTTTCCTTAAAATTTCAAGGTTTAAAAGTAGTGGAGATCAAGCATAATTTTAAGCATTCACAATAATCTCGAAAATAGACGGTTTAACAATGTGTCATAAAAAGCACTATTTACTTGAAATTTTTTTTTTTTTATAATCCCATATCCATGCATATGAGGTCGAGATTTCCAATTTGAAGGTTTTTTAGTGCCAAAAAAACATTTCTTCTACAAAATTTTGAGATGTACTTTGTACTGTTGACACTTCATATAAAAATTTCCCTTATTTATATACATCCCCATCGCAATTTAAACAATGGAATTTTCTGTCTTTTCCTGAATCCTTTTAAAGAGGGAGAACTATTATTTTTTTCCCCATTGAAAACGGTTAGAGTCGAGCATCGGAAGAGAGAGACTTCCACAATAGAAAGAGGAGAATGAATTTCGTCGTCAGAACGGAGAAGAATCATTAAGGGAGAGAAAAAGAGAGACCCTACTTTCAAAAGAATGAATAAGTAGGACTGAAGTGTATATTTGTGTCAAATTAAGTATTTATTTTTGGGAACGTGGCAGAAGTTCTACGAACGACTTTGGCACATATGGACGAGCGACCATCATAACGTCCGAGGTAGAGAGTTTTTGGGAGTATTAGGCAGACTTTATGGGGCAAGCTTTTTATGTTTATACCGAGATAGTTCTAATTGTAATGTCCTTTATGTACACTACTTTATTTTTATTTTTTAAAAAATATTTTGACACTAAATTTTAGGCGTTTACCCCTTTCTTAAACTCGAACTTATAAAAAATATATAAAAAAAATATTCACATTAAAATAAAATCATCAAAACACCCCTAAAAGTTTTAAAAGGAATTTTAGTTATTATATTTTATCAAAATATTACTTTTAAGATTGTTTGAGGTGCGTCCCGTTGAGAAGATGACACGTACCAAATTTCATATACATACAATTTATAAACAAAAAACTAAAAATAAAATACTCTAAGATGTCAAATCTAAATCAAACGGCCATTAGCTCACTTGATCTAAATTGGAAAGCTGCATGAGGGGAATTGTCTTATGCAGTAGAGGAAATATAGAAACCTTCCCGACTTTATATATATATATATATATATATATATATATATATATATATATATATATATATATATATATATATATATATATATAGGAAAAAGATATGATGTGTTGCCTAGTGTAGATAAGCTAAATGCGCTAATGACCCAGATTGAATCTGGGCCGATCTGACGATCACGGATGCTTGGTAGTGTCCAATAGTGTTTGTATTTTAATTTTTATTTTTTACAAATTGGAATGACCTGAAATTTAGAGTGTGTATTCATAAAAATAGGTGAATCTACGAAAAATATTAAAAAAATATTTACATGAAAGCAATTTACCAAAATACCCCCATAATGTTTCGGGGGTATTTTGGTCAATGATTTTCGTAGATTCGCCTTTTTTCTGATCAACACATGCTTCAAATTTCAGATCATTTCAATTTATAAAAAAATAAAAAAATTCAAATACTACCAGGCATTTGTGATCGTCAAATCGGCCCAAATTCAATCTGGGTCATTGGCACATTTAGCTTATCTACACTAGGCTGCGCACCATATCTATATATATATATATATATATATATATATATATATATATATATATATATATATATATATATATATGAAGAGACTACAAAATACGTATGGGTGAAAATAAACAGTATTTTCGCCCATAGGCTCGGTGCCGTCCAATTTTTTTAGGTGGTATGGATTAAAGACCTTCATGGACTTAGCAAGTCCGTGGCGGTGCATGACGAACATAGCAAGTTCGTGACAGGTTTTTTTTCACTCAAATTTGAAGCAAAACATACGTGGGGACCGCCATGGCTCCCGTAGGTCCGTGGTAGTTTTTAGAAAAAACCGTCACGGATATGTCCGTGATAGGAGAAAAACATTGTAGCACTTCGCCTATAGGCATTTTTAAGACTTTTCCATATATATGGAGGAGACTACAAACCCCTATGGGAAAAAGTGAACAGTATTTTCGCCCATAGGCTCAATGCCGTCTGATTTTTTCGAATGGCATGGATTAAAGACCATCACGGATATAGCATGTTTGTAACGGGCTTTTTTTCACACAAAATTGGCAAAAAAAAATATACGGGGACTGCCAAGGCTCCTGTAGGTCCGTGCCGATTTTTAGACAAAACCATAATAGACATAGCATATCCCTGATGAGGGCGAATACTGTAGCAACTTGCCTATAGGCGTGTTTAAGACTTTTCATATATATATATATAGTAATGATCCTATGAGACCCTCCCACACCCATGTATGGAGGACCCCAAAGGATCACCATAAAATTTGACATTGATCTATAGAAAAGTTATCACATAGGTGTGGGACTTAACTTTTTTTAGAGATCTATGCCAAATTTAATGGTGATCCTTTGAGGCCCTACATACACGGGTGTAGGAGGGTCTCATAGGCTCATTACTTATATATATATATATATATGGGTAAACCTTACAATAACTGCCCAGCTATAGTGAATAGTAGATAGGTGGAATGGGAGTCGTCGGGTGATTCAGAATACACATCACTATTTGAATTTTATGTTTTTTAATATAAATCTGATTAATATGAAATTTTGGGTGTATATACCTAACACTATTGCGCACCATATAAAAATAAATAAAAAATATTTTCAATAACTTAAAATAATCAAAATAGCCTTGTCATTTTTCAAGGGTATTTTGATTATTTTGTATTTTTGAAGATATATTTTATATATTTTTTATTTGTGCGTATAATCCGATTTATAGAAAAATAATTAAAATTAAAATAGTGATATGCATTCTGAATCGCAGGATGAAGATTTGACGGCTCTTATTCCACCTATACTACTATTCATTATAGTGGTCAGCTATTGTTTTTATATATATATATATATATATATATACACGGTTTCTATACGGTCAAGCCTTAGTAAAAATACGGGCCCATTAATAAATCTATTTTTGAGATGGATTTTTTGACTTAATTTTAAAGACATGTAATCTCTAACATGGAGATCATAAATATGAAAAAAAAGTAAATTTTAAAAACCAAAAATAATAATTCTTGTAAAAAAATATTTAGATCGTTAGTTTTCATTAGTTTATATGGATCACCTACTTGCATCCATCTTTGGATGTATTACACTTTTTAGACTGCATATATAGTTCTGCAGTGCAGTCCACATAAAACAATTTTTTGGATATTATATATATATATATATATATAAAAAGAAAAAGAGCATCATTACCTCATTAAGAAAGGTATCAGGTCTGCCAATTTTGTAAGTAATCGCAACCACCGCTTCCTTCCCATCTTTGCTCTTGTGAACCAAGTGCACCTCTAAAGAGTATTCGAATCAAATAAACCCAATGTTTTTTAGTCAATTTGGGAAGTAAATGTGAAGGGTTACAAACGTTTTTCCAAATGTGAACGCGTTACACTTGCGCCTTAAAATTTTATTTTTTCTTCTTTCCTTTTCTTCGAGTGAGAAGGTACCAGTTTCAAAGATGATAATCACCTACTGTTCAAGTATGCCATCGAATTTACCCGAATTCATTGGAGTGCCTCCAAATCTAAAGATAATAATATAAAAAACAAAAGGTAAGGTAGTAGGACTTGCCCACCACCTTATGCTATACAAGTCACAGGCGAGACTAAATTTTGCAATGGCTTGAAAATCTATATTTAACTCTAGTTATAAAATTTGAAAATTTTAAAATAATGCAGATTAGATATATAAATATTTAAAAATAGTAAAAATAGACGGTCGAGATACTTTATTATAAGTTACAATAATTTGTATCTATACATATTGAGATAGAGATGATCAAGGATTTCCATCTTTGGAACACTCTTTTTTATAGGATTTTTGAGGTGCACCTTATATGAACTTGTGTAATAAAATGGCACACTAATGCCCTAACTCGGTCTAATTATGTCCACCTACCATTGTTTTCAAACCCGGATAAGTGGGGAGGATCGTTCACCCACAAATTTGTGTTGCGTCGTTGGAGCGGTAATCTAGATTGGGTTTGGATAATCAGAAATTCAACAAATACTATAAATAAATAAAATAAAATAAAAAATTTATATCGTGGTTTTGAACTTTCTACCATCCCAATTTTCAACACTTTTGATACTATACTATTAGCTCCAACCATATTTTTTGTTTTTTAAAGGCAGTGATTTTATGTAACAGTTGTATCATAGTATATTGCAATCACTCTTCTAAAAAATCATGTTTGTTGTATTTTTATGACCGAAAATTTTGGACCCACACTCTCTTTATCTAAATAATCATTTTTCTTAAAAAAAAAAAAACTAATTTGCACTATATATATGGTCAAAATGAGTCCCCTCCAAAGCGTCCATTTGATGAATTTCAAGATTTAGACCTTTATGAATTCAAAATCATTTTTTTTTATTTTTTAATATTGATAATCTAATGATAGTAAAATTATCTAAAAATAATTGGAAAGAAAAAAGATCATTCTAAGGCCTAGATCTAAGTATCTCCACCAAAATGAACGGCCCATGTTAATTGGGCTAAAATAATACTTTTTAAGTTGCATTTTCAAATTTTTCTTTTTTGTGGTTGTTCATTAAAATGAAAAGAGTATATATTTTAAATTTTGGATCAAACAAATGGCCTTAACATGGTTTTTTAAAGTTGTTTCATCATATTACTATACAACCGTTGCATTAATCACTACCCTTTTGTTTGTAACCACCCCGTCAAGTAAAAAAGGTGACTTTTTCTTTTTACCAAAATACTCTCATTTTGGGCCACATTTCCAACTCCTTTCTAAACCGATCTTGGATAAAATGTGTCATATAGAAACTAATATGACACATTTTGTGTCGGACCGGTACAATTCAGTCAGGCGCATTTTCTAAAAGACCAACAAAATTTTATATTAGAAATCAGTTCGACAGGAACATTTTGCTTGAAGCCATTCGAGCATAAAATGTGTCAAACTGGCACATTTTAAACACAAGATACCGGGCCGAGGCATTTTTGAGCCAGACCGATACATTTTGGGTGTAAAATGTGAGTTAAGGGGTAACCATAATTTTCCCTTAATGAAGTGTGATTAATACTCTAATATTAAGATTCTTGAATTGAAATTCAATTCAAAAGTTTTGATAACTCCCCACACATGGATGCATGAGAGAACGTTTTGATTTGAGGGATGAACGGCTCCATGAGCTTAGGCACGTAATTGAGCCGTTCACATTTCGTCGCTTGTCGTATCAAAAAGATCCGATTAGGAGCCGTTCAGATTTCGTTGCTTGTTGTATCAAAAAGATCCAATTGGGGCCTACATTGGAAGAAACCTATCCTCGCATAGTATTTTTGGAGTGAAAACTTGGGAAATTATTCTATCTAAACTTCTCCACACACGGTTTTCGCTCTTCGACGATAAAAACATACTTGCAATCGGCAATAATTTGACAATTAATGGTATTGGAGAATTTGTTTACTCATTCAATGTAAAGTGAAGAAGTATGAGACTCGATCCAAAGCTAGCTAGTAAAATTTTTCAAATGAAATGTTACAACAAATTTCAACCATTTATTGTTTGGATATATAGGAGCCTTTGGAAATGATTCGGAATTTGGGGTCACATAGAAAGCTTTTTTTAAAAAAATAAGAAAGCTAATATGAGGGGTAATCTCCTCGAGCCAGCAGCTCAAATGTTAACTTTAACAGTATATAATTCTTTTTTTTGTGTAATTCAATGAAGAAACAGGCCCTGCTCGTTTTTTTACGATGTTAGTGGTGAAAGTGGAAACCACAACATTGTGGCTAGGGTGTGAGGGTGCTACCCCCACCACCCCAACTCCTTTCCCATTGAAAAAGGGATCATTTCGTCAAGGAGGATTTAAAACGGTATACGACATACTCAACTACCGATTTTATTTCAAACAGTATACTAATGGACTTTTGAGGGTAGGAAACGCACTCATCTACTGTTTTTTGTGAACTATTTGCACTAGAAGTGGGTAGCTTGCATCTCCTACTACTATTATATAATTAAATAAATTTGTTTGATACAATGTGGTAGTTGAATGTGAAAACATAGTGTTAACATTTATTTTCTAGAAGCCTCGAAGGACCAAATAGTTCATACGTGGTAGGCTACAGTGCAGGGATGGGTGGCCTGCCAACGTAAGGCTTGATATCATTTACATTGAAAAATAAAGCATTTGAAGGAATTCAGCATTCAGGACGGGGTAATATTTCCCCTTTAGGTTAGCGTTCCGTACGCATTAAGGTAAAAAATAAATATTGTGATGCCACATTCTCCAAATACAATGGATATGGATGTTGGTTTTCATCCATTGTTTTTCTTGCTTTTCAAAGTCAAAATTGTGGGGAGACTTTCTTTCCGTAAAAGTATTCACATTGTTTGAAAAAGAAATGATTTCACACAAATGGTGTGGGGTGAAAATTGAAGAAAATGAAGGATAGTTTGGTTTATAAAAAGGAAAAAGTTTGTATGGAGCTGAGGCTCTAAACGATCAAATTAGAGCCTACCTCAATAATTTCACTAGAAGAGGTTGTTTTGATGCCCAAATATCCTCAAATTGATCATCTAGATACCAACATGCATGGACATAAGAAAAAAATGGATTTCAAGTTTTGAAAATAGTCATTCTTATAACACATTTTTGGGTCGTTAATTCTCAAGATTGTCAAGTTTTCACAAATCTGCTCAATCTACACTATTTTTTAAACTTTAAATTTTATAGATGAAAATATATTTTAAGGCTATCACATTGATTTCCAGTATTGAAACCACATTTCTAGACACTATTTGAAGGTGGGCTCTAATTTGATTGTTTAGAGCCTCATCTCTATACAAAGCACACCCTTATAGGGAAAAGTTTATATAGAGCCGAGGCTCTAAACAATAAAATTTGAGCCTAGCTTTAAAATTTCACTAGAAGAGGTTATTTTGATGCCCAAATATCTTCAAACTGATCATCTCAACATCAAGATGCATGGACAAGAGAAAAAAAAGGATTGCAAGTTTTGGAAATAGTGTATTTTGAAATGCCTTTTTTGGCTAGTAATTTTCAATATTTTCCTAGATACGTCGATCTACACTATTTTTGAAGCTTTAAATTTTATAAATAAATATAAAATTATATTTTAAGGCCATCACAAAAATTTCCAATATTGAAACCACATTTCTCGACCCTATTTGAAGGCAGACTCAATTTTGATCGTTTAGAGCCTAGGCTCTATACAAACCGTACCCTAAAAATAAAGGATTGTATATTATGAGACCATTCGTCATTGTTACAAAGAGGTCACAATTGTTGCTAGCACATTACATGTCAAATCGGATGGCATAGGTTGTGTGACAAAGTTGAAGAAAATTTGTTCTGAAGTTTGAGTATAGTCAATGATAAACTCACAAGCATACGATTTTAAATCTAATGGACGAGAGTGATTGTGATCTCCTTGTATTAAAAATACATGTTCTGTTTATATTTTTTTCCAAAAAATAATATGAGGATTTTTTTTTTTTTTTATGAGAAGTGAGTTTACATATATTTGGTTTGTACTTTTAATCTTGCGGAAATTAATTCTAAGCCAAAAATGACCATTTCTATATGAAAAGAACTCTCCGACCTCATAAGGTGGGGAGAAAATTATGTGGGGTTATTTTTCCCATTAGATCTGAAGTAAACTATCTCAGTGTCTCAAAAATTGAAAAAAGACAAACTATCTCAAATGTTTGAGTTTTAGAGAGAGAAATATTATATGTTTAGAGAAAAACTATATCAAATTTCAAGTTTTAGAGAAATTTGTTGGGTTCATGTGGCCTTTAAAGTCCTTATGAGTGTGTAATGAAACACATTTATTATGGTGGAACATAAACTCAATGGGAGTTTGGTCCCTCGTGGATCATATTAAGCAAATGATGTTTGCTGATACCGGACTGTGCTTGACGATCTAGGCCAGTCGGTTGGAAAACCCAAGGTACCTAGGCATAAAGAATAAACCAAGAAGGGTTTTAGGTTAGTCCTTGATGAGGTCAGAGCTTATGCTTCAATGAGTGAGCCGAGGGATTGTGTGACCCTCGTTTGTGATGGTAGGCCTACAGAGACGGGGGCCAAATCCTCATCCATGTTCCATCACATGGCATGCATATCGATAGATCGTTCGGAAAAGCCAGTTATCCACCTTTGTGTGAAGATTATGCATGTGCGAGAGAGATACCCCTACATACCTTAGAGTTGTGGTCGCATCAGGTTGTGGTGACCTTGACTCATCTCTAGGGGAGGACCTGTAATCCACAGACTGGGATTGCGACCCCTTGGCTCATCGACCAGACTTTGGTAACCCGCTAATGAGCCCCTGCTTGGACTGTGGGTCATGGAAAATACTGAGTCGGTTTGATAAAGCAAGTGTAGTCTGTAGTCCACAGTTGAAGGTGGAGTACCCCGTGATCGTTGATAGAATTCCTGAACCATATGGATCCACTTCCCATCATATTAATTTAATTGTGTTCATTTTATTATATAAATTATTTTAGATTTATTATTTGAATTTTTATGAATCTTTTAATATTTTATTTATAATTTTTGAAATTATAAAAATGAAGTTATTGATTTTACATATTATATAAAATTCAAATAATATTTAAATTTTTTTTAATATATTTATAAAATTTTCATGGGGGCCCATAGTGCACATGGGCCCACCATGTGGCAAATGGGTGGGGGCCCACATATGCCACATATGGGTGGCACGCCCCACCCATTGCTTCCTTTGTTATTACTTTGATATCAAGTTTTGTAATTTTTGGAAAGTCCATCTTATAAGCATATGGTCAAATATTGTTTGGGAAATATTGACCATATATTATATTGATTATTGATAGAATATCTTGACTTGATTTTTCTTGATATATTCTTATGGAATATATCAGATGGATAATACAATTTTAAGGAATGTATGATATATTTAATAGATTTAATTTATTTAAATATATTGATGGGAAAATGGTTTAAGGAAAGGGGAATAATGGTTCATACACCTTCCATAATGTTGATGACCCATCATGGAATGGATGACTCAGATCTCTCACCCCATAAGTCACCTTGATCAAAGGTTCATATTCAATCTCAAGAAAGATGCAAACTTTGGGAAACCCTAAAAAAACCTAAATTTCACTATAAATAGGGGTGCTCTGCCCCATCTCAACACACCTCTCTCTCTCACTCATAAACTCTCTCTCTCTCCTCCCTAGGGGCCACGCCCCTCTCTCTCCTCTTAGGCTTTCTCTCTCTAACCCTCTCTCTCCTAAGATCTATAGAGCTCTAACCCTCTCTCTCTCCTAAGACCCATAGGGGGCACGCCCCAACCCTAGGTCTCCTTCTCTCTTTCTCTTGACCTAAAGATACTAAGGGTTGGGAAAATTAGGGTTTAAGCTTAATTATTTTGGAGTTAGGGTTTTGTAGAGATTTAAGAGTGGTTACCTAGTTTGGCCGAAATTAACTTTCCTGGTTCGAGATTGAAGCTAGACCGCTGATCCCACGCTATTAGATGTGGTGACTCGGTGTGGAGTGTAATAAGCCCGGTTGAGGTAATCTCCAGCATCTTCTCTTTTACTTACTTTGCTCTTTTATTTTATATTCTCAAGAATAATATTAAGTTATAAAATGACATCAAGTGGTTGAGTTTTATTTTTATTGTTGTACTGTTTTATTTTGAAATAATTATTTTTTGTAAAAGACCATCTGTAAGTGTTTTTTTGGCAAAATAAAAAGGTGTGATTATTATCATAAAAAAAAAAAAAAAATTGTATTCCCATGGGAAAGATCACATAGGTCTTTCTTTCAAAATTAACTCAAAATTCTTCGAGAGAAACAATTGTAAACTATTTAGAGAGATAAACTATCTCAAAATTTTTAGAGAGAAAAATTATATAAAATTTTAAGCTATAGGGAGAGAAATTATCTCAAGATTTTTAGAGAGAGAGATTATATCAAATTTTAAGTTTTAGAGGGAGAAAATATCTCAAAATCTTTAAAGAGGGACTCTTATTTTCTTAGAGAGTGACTATCTGAAAGTTTTTAGAAAGGGAAGCCATCTCAAATTGCAAATTTTGAGGAAAAAACCATTTAAATTTGTCTTTAGTATAAAACAATCTCAAAATTTTTAAAAGAGAAACTATCTCAAATATTAAGTTTTAGAGAGAGAAAATATCTCAATCGTTTTAAAGGGAGAAACTAAATCAAAATTTAAGTTTAAGAGATAGAAACAATCTCAAAAATTTTAGGGAGTGAAGCTATCTTAAAGTATTAGAGAGAGAGAGAGACTTTTTCAAAGTTTTAAGAGAGAGAAGCTATCTCTGCTTTAAAAACTTTTAAAGAGAGAAAGTATCTCAAATTTTTAGAGAGATAAACTATATTAAATTTCAAGTTTTAGAGAGAAAATTTATCTCAAAAATTTTAGAGAGAGAAACTATCTCAAATGTCAAACTTTTAGAGAGGTAAACTATCTCAAAATTTTAAAAGATAAACTATCTTAAATTTTAAGTTTTAGAGGGGAAACTATTTCAAATTTTTAGACAGAAAAACTATCTCAATATTCTTCAAGATATAAGATATAGCTTTTTCTTAATAACGGTAACTAGAAAAATGAGCTATATTGAATTTCCAATTTTTGGAGAGTGAAACTATTTCAAAATTTTTAGAGCGAAACAGTCTGAAATTTGAAAAAAGAAAAATTATTAAATTGTAGGTTCCAGAGAGATAAATTATTTCAAAAACTTTTAAAGAAAGAAACCATCTCAAAATTTCAAATTTGTTACATTCTCTCTTACTCTGCCTATTTTTAAGGGTGTTTACCAAACATGGAAAAAAATATGCTTGGTTAATTCTTTCCATGTAGATTGTTTGCATAAGTAAATATATTTCCTGCAAATGTTTTTGTCAAACTATTTCACTTGAAACAAACGACCAACGCGTGAAACAAACTACCAACGCGTGAAACAAACTACCAACGCTTGCAGTTCTGGCAGACGGTGCACTTCGATGAGTTTCATCCCATTGCATGTTTCTGATGGATGTTGCATTCCGGTGATTGTCCCCTCCGGTAAAAATGCACTGCTCCGATAGTTTGGTGCACTCCAATACTTCTGGTCTGCCAGTGATGACGCTTATATAACACAAAACGATTGATATTCCAGAAATCGAATAGGCAGAGTGCAGTGGTTACTTTTTGGAACTCAAAGAATCCTCGTGTTGCACTGATGTAACTCTCAACTTTTCAGATCACAAGTGAAAATAAAAAGGCACTTTATCTCTATAGGGACTTGTTTCCTGTTGTTTTGATACATAAAAGTTATATAAATTTCTTGGATATTTTATGTTACCACTTTCTCTCTCCAAAACGTAGACAATGAAAGTTGGACTTATGTGATCTAGCATGGAGTATATATATATATGAAAAACTCTTTCCAACACCTATAAGCGAAAATAAACAGTGATTTCGCCTACCCTCATCACCATAGACGAAAATAAACGTGATCGCGCCTACCCTCATCACCATAGGCTAAAATGAACAATGATTTTACTTACCCTCATCACCATCCAAACTTTATCGCACGATCACAGTTGTCCTGTAGTGTTTTAATTTTCATTTTTTTTTACATATCTAAAATACTTGAAATTTGGAATTTTTGTATATCTTAGTGAGGTACACCTAATAAAAATAAGAAAAAAATAGTTCCTAAAATATAAATTGACCAAAATACCCCCAAATTTATAGGAGTATTTTGGTCAATTTATATTTTACAAATTATTTTTTTCATATTTTTATTAGGTGCACCTTACTAAGATGTACATAAGCTCTAAATTTTAAGTAATTTGGATATGTAAAAATAAAAATAAAAAGAAAATACCAGACAACTGTGACCATACGATGAGGTTTGGATGGTGATGAGGGTAGGCGAAATCATTGTTCATTTTCGCTTATATATGTTATTATTTTTCTTCTCTTTCTTTTTGGCTAGATCATTTACAAATAATCCATTGCAATAATATTGACTTGAAAATTAAAAAAAAGAAGAACATGACTAGATCATATTCTTGATGTCACTTAAACTACAACACTAAGCTTGGGAATAACAAAAGATAAAGAAAATAAGTATGACAAGAAAGAAGATGTTGAAGATTATCTCACCCCGGCTTATTACATCTCACACCGAATCACCACTTCTAATGGCATGGGACCAATGGTCTACCTTAATCTCCAAGATGGAAAAGCATATGGGCCAAACCTCCAATAGAACAAGAACTCTTTACAAGGCTTTAGGTCTCAAATTAAGGTTTACCTGTGGATCACCTAGATGAGAGAGATATCTTTTCAATATTAAACCCTTAACCCATAGGCCATGAAGGATAGAAGACCAAAGAGAGAGGGAACATCTACTGTGTGGGGGGGTGCCCCCTTCTTATGATACGAGAGAGAGAGAGAGGTTAACTACTTGGGGCAAGTCCCCTATGGGAAAAGAGGGAGCTTCTATGTGGGTGTGCCCTCCTAGTAAAGATGTGGGAGAGAGATGTGTATTAGAATGGGCAGAGGACACCTTTTTATATAAGGCTTCAATTGGGTCAGGGTTTTTTTATGGTTTGTCTCTTTAGTGAGATTGATTGTGTACCATTGATCTTGGGTGACTTGTAGGATAAGGGATGTGAGTCATCCATTCCATAGACTAGCCATCAAGATTATATGGAAGGTGCTAGAACCTTTATCCCCCATTTTCTAAACCAATTTCCCATCAAATAAAATAAATATGAAATTAATCAATAACAATATTGCACTTACTAATTTCATATGAAAGTTTCCTCACACTTTCCATTATTTGATTTAAACACTCTATAAAATCAAAATTTCCAAAATACAATATCTTAACCCTCACGCTATCAAGCTTGAATGATAAAATAGAAAGTGCCCAAGGGGTGGGGTGTGCCACCCAAGGTTGGCATCCATGGGCCCCACCAAGTTGCCATGGTGTGCCCACGTATACTAATGGGCCCCCATGCAACCAAAATATATTTCAAAATTAATTTCATGACTTTTAGAAATTTATAATTTCTATTTGAATAATTAAAATAGTGTAAAATCAATATATCTATTTTTATAATTTCAAATTTCATAAATAAAATACTTAGAGATTCAAAAAAATTCAAATAGTAATTCTAAAAATCAAATAACATTAAAATAAATATAATTAAATACTTTTGATGAGAATTGGATCCATATGGTCTAGGAACACTCACACTTTAGAGCACTCTACTTTCTACTATGGACCACGATCCACTCTTGCTTTCTTAAACTGACCCAACAGTTTTCCTAACCAACAGTTTATCACAGGGGCTCATGATTGGGCCGCCAAAGTGAACCAATGGGTAAGGGGACGTAATCCCATTCTATAGATTTCAGGTTTTTCCCTAAAGACGAACCAATATCACCTAGACCTAAAGCAACCATAGCTCTATAGTTCATAGAGGTAATATCTTCCACATACACATGCTTTATCCTGAAAGGTGGTTTTACTTTCTCGATAGGACTATCATATGTACATATTGTGTGATGGTATGCAAATGAGGCTTTCTCCCCCCGTCTCTGAGGGCCACCATCACATACAAGGGACACACAAATCCTCGGTTCGGTATCAGCAAACATCATTTACTTGGCATGGTCCACACATGACAACACTCCCACTGAGTTCAAGTTCCATTATATCAAATGTTTAATTACAAGCACTTATAAAGCCTTTAATGGCTATACACACCCAATAGGCAACTTTAGAGCTTTAGATATTATAATACTTGTGTATTTGTGTTTTGGCAAGATAATTTCCTCAATCTTCTACTCCTATGTATCTCAATGACAAATTTGCTTAGGAGAAACTTAAATGCACATTACTTCATATTAGTAAGGGGTAAATATTGTCTTGAGAAAGCAACATATGGTGTCTTGAATCAAAGAGATTGCATCTTCAGTTATTTTTATATTTCTTATCTCTTTCCCCGTTTCACCCATATATTTCCAACAACTCATGTGTGCATGTGCATCCCCCCTCTAAATTCTATCTTAAAGATGGATTTAGGACCCAAAGTTTTGGAGATTCATAATCTAAGCCATAATGATTGTGACATTGAAAAGGAGAGAAAAAATTTAAACTTCAATAATATATATAGGCAAAAGTTTATATAGAGTCGAGGCTCTAAACATTCAAATTAGAGCCTACCTCAAAAGTTTCACAAGAAGATGTTGTTTTGATGCCCAAATATTCTCAAATTGATCATCTTGACATCAAGTTGCATGGATATAAGAAAAAATGGATTTCAAGTTTTGAAAATAGTGCATCTTGTAATGCATTTTTTGACCGTCAATTTTCAAGATTTTCAAATTTTCAAAGATCTGCTCGATCTACACTATTTTTGAAGCAATAAATTGTATAATTAAAGATGAAAATATATTTTAAGACTTTAACAAAAAACTTCAGTATTAAAACCACATTTCTCGACACTATTTGAAGGTATGCTTTACTTGATTGTTTAGAGCCTTGGCTCTATACAAACTGTACACACACACACACGCACACACACACACACACACACACACACACACACACACACACACATATATATATATATATATATATATATATATATATATATATATGTGGAGAGAGAGAGAGAGAGAGAGAGAGAGAGAGCAAAGTTTTATTATTGTGTATGTAGATGGCCATATACAATATGTTTTAAATATTTTTAATATTGTAAGATAGTTGATAATCCTTGGAATATTTTTTTCTTATCAATATTTTTTATTTTATTAAAAAAAAGGACAAAAAATTATGGTTAGGTCAAAAGATCATTTTTGGGATTATTGTGATTAAATATGACGTAAATTGTATTGCAAATTTTGTAGTCAAGGCTTGTCTGTAGGGATAACACGATTCAAATATCATTTGTCAAGAGATGAAAAGAATGATATAAAGTATTGCCCTCAAGTACCTGATGATCTACAAGCTTTGTTTGTATGTCCGACACATGTAGGATCATATAAACCCCTAAAGAAGAAGAAAAACATTACATTATATGCTCAAAATGTTGATCAAAGTTCCGTATTCCTTGGTAATTGTAATACACATTTGGTACCTCTACTACCTCTTCTCATTGCAACAAGGTTCTTTACCATCATTTTTTAACAAGAAAGATAAAGACTTTGTTGACAAATAAGTTTATTGTGCATTTATCGTAAATAATATTACATTTAATGTTATCAATATACAATAATTTGTTAATATGATAAATGCATGTATTAATTTTGATGTTGGCTACACATTGCAAAGTTACTCATCTTTTTGTACTAAATTAATATAAGAACTTAAGACAAAAGTTGATGTATATGTAGTTTCAATCAAGGAGTCCTGAGTTCAATCAATATGCCCTTTGATGTCAGAACTCTAGTTGAATATAAAAAATCGGTCATTCCTCAATATTGTTGCTTCTTGACACAAAAGGGGTCAGTTTTTATAAATACATTTGAGGTATCTGAGCATAGAAGAACTGAATTATTTCTTGAAAAGATGATTCTTAAAGTCATTGAGGGGTTAGGGCCAATAAATATTGCTCAACTAGTAACTAACAATAGATTAAGTTATGTTCATGCTAGTGATCTAATAGAATCGAAATTCTGTCATATTCATAAAACACAATATACTACCCATGGGTTAGATTTTCTTTTAGAAAACATTGATAAGGACATCACTTAGGTAAAAGATGTCATTAAGGAAGTATCGGCATACCATTGTTTTATATTTGATTAGAAAACACACAAATGGAAGAGAATTGAAATTATATGGTAAAACTAGATTTGCTACTAACCTTTTGATGGTTCAATTCATATTGCAAGTAGAAGAGGGTTTTAGATTAATTCCATCATCTGAATGTAGAGCTTTGAGTTATAACAAGAGTAAAAATGAGAAAATAATCACAAAAATAATTGAAAACTCCAAATTTTAAAATGGTGTGATAGATACAATCACAACATTAGTGCCTCTTATCAACATGCTTCGTTTGGTTGATAGTAATGGGTCAACCATAAGATATTTAAATAAAGCAATATAAAGGGCAAGGGAAGTACTAAAGTGAAATTGTAGTAATAATGAATCTAGATATTCTGAATTGTTTGAAGAATTTTAAAAAGAGGCAAAAGAAAAATATAATTCACCTCATCTATGCTGTTATTGCATTTCTTTATCCGTATTTAATATGTGGTGGGTTTGTAAAACTTGATAATCCTGATGTGAAGGCTGACATTATCATGACTTTAGATACAATAATCCAGAAAGAGTACACAAATATATTCTTTTCAGGGTTGTTGAAGTACCATATGTCGTTTCTAAATGTATTTGATGGTGTTGCAATAAGATTATTGTTAACAATTCATCTTCGTAAGTATCTTCTTGTATTATTAGTTTTTTTGTAATTTTTTGTATTATTAGTTTTTTATTATTTTAATGAAATAAATTTTATTTCAATTTTAATTATCTATTTAATATGTGGCTCAAAAATTTCTCATTATATAGGAGTTTGGTGGGAAGTCTCTAGAGAAAGCATTACACTGGTCAAATGGTTGCTATTTGGATTTTGAGCCAACCATGTAGCTCTTCAGCGTGCGAACGACATTGGAGTGCTTTTGAGGCAACACAAACTATGTTAATCAACTTAGTTAACTTAGTTTACGTAAAAATGAACTTGAAGATGATGACTGCATCTCGTGAAAATTTAAAAACTGATTGTAATGCAATTAATCTTGAAGAGTTTGGTTCATTGCTAGAAGAGGTTTTTAAAGAGATGAGAGATGATGACACCTCTACAGATGATGATGATCATGGTGATGATGATGATGCATAATTACATGACTCGGGATTTACACCTTCCCAAACTCCGATCGTTTCTATTAATTCTAATAACTCTACCATGTTGTATGTTTAATTTTGAATCATTCTAGTAATTTTTGTAGTTAATTTTGGATGATGGAATGAGATTCATGAGATAACTAAATTAATTGAGTTAAGTATATTCGTTTAGTAAAAATTTTATGGATGGATTATTTATTGATGGCCTTGGCAAATTTTTTATTTTTTAGAATTTTAAATTTTCAAAATTTTTAAACTTATCCATTTTTTTTTCACTCCAAGTTTTTGTGCCTAACCCGATATATTCGCGACATTTTTATATAAAGTTTTTTTGCCGATCTGTATTTTTAACCAGATTTTTTTCATCTAACTTTTTAAAATAAACTGATTTATTTCTGATTTTATGGTGAGTCGATATATTGATATTCCCCGGCTTGCTAACTATGTGTAAAACCAATGGAAAATTGTTTCATGCATCAATTCCCACATTTCTACGCCTTTAAGATGGATAAAAATGGATGGTTTATCTAAAGGACCCGGTTTCTATGCCCCATATATGTAGAAATGCGGGTCTCTTAATAAATCTATTTTTTGAGATAGATTTTAATACTTAATTTTTAAGTGCATGTAATCTTTAATCATGAATGTGAATAAATAAATAAATTTTAAAAATTAAAAAAATAATTCTAGTAAGAAAACATTTGGAACGTTAGTTTCTAATGTTTTTAGATGGAACACCGACTTGCATCCAACTTTAAGATGGTTACACTTTCCCACATATGTAAAAATATGGTCCAGCCTGCATGAAATACTTTTCCTTATCTAAAAACAACTGAAACTAATGGTCCATAAGCTTTCTTTATATATATATATATATATATATATATATATATATATATATATATTTGTGATCTCCAAGTTAGAGACTACATATTTAAAATAAATTTTTAAGAGGACTTATTTCTGCATGGACTCGTAAAAACCGTGTCCCAAACCAACTCCCCGTTACCTGCCACACAAGCTACTTACAATTAGATGACTTGAAATCCAAACCATTTAAGTTTTTTAGTTGGGCGGACTCAATGACACAAGTAGTTATTTTGAAAAATGTTTCAATGAGTCGGCCGAGTCATCTATGTAAATGTGTCCTCCCTCTTAAATCGATTTTAGAGATGAATTGTGGTTTTAAATTTTTAAGGAATGAAAATCTCAACCATGACAAGAATCTTGAAAGAAAATAAATTTTTATTTTTAAAGACAATTTTTTTTTTCTTTTGACATACTTTGCACATAGTCCACTTTAGACCTTTTGGCGCCACCATTTTCTAACACCCAGATGGATGTTAAAGGCTTACGGGGACGCTATTGTTTAAGTGTGTCCGTGGACACGCACTACTTTTCCTGTTATATTTACAGATTTAGAGTCTGTCCAATAAATTCGGCTTATTTCAGTGGCATAGTTGAACAGTAACCAATTGTCAACTTAGGAAGTGGTACCTTCTTACCCCAAATTATGGCCTTCCCAAAACAAGAAAAAATAGACAAGAAAAAAAAAAAAAAAAAAAAAAAAAAAAAAAAAAAAAGAACAAGTAGACCAATTACAACTAATTATGAACAATAATAGATCACAATTCATCGTAGTTCGTCACAGCTGGTACGAACTTTGACAATCCTTTGATAGCTTTTTATTACCATATCTGTATCAATTCATCTTCCCGGAAAGAAGAAACCCAGCCTATATATATTAGAAGCCCAAGGGCAAGGCGATACTAAATATACACCATTTGTTTGAGTTAGAGCTGAGAGAATCTAAGAATCAGTAACACATTTTGTAAAGAGAGGATCACCATGGATCTATGTAGGCCTGGCCTTTGCTTCACGTCCTCTTTCATTCTTTTTCTTATTATAACACAATCCGTTCCTTCGGCTTCTCCGAAAGTTGGTAATCTCCACTACCCATTTTCGATCTCTCTTTGTATACTGCATTTTTTGATTTCCTTTCTTTTCTGGTCTTCCTGTGATTTATGTGTCAATGTTTTTCTCTCTCTCATATGATGTTTTTGTTTAATGGGTGGCAGAGGATGAGAAAGAGTTTGATTATGTGGAAGGTAGTGAGAAGGGACCGAAGCACTGGGGCGAGGTCCATCCCGAATGGGCGGCTTGCAGGAATGGGGAGATGCAGTCTCCAATTGAACTGCATCAAAAAGGGTGGAGGTTCTGCCAAATCTGGTGCTTAAAGAGAGAATATAAGCCCGCCGAAGCAATCCTCAAGAACAGAGGCCATGATATAATGGTATCTCTCTCTCTGAGTCAGTTGAATGAAATCTAATTTTCATCTGGCTCATTCTCTCAGTGTGTATGCTTCATGAACACAAATGAAATTAATACTTTCTTTTTCATTATTTCTTTTTTTTTATGACTCCCTTTTAATTAGTGTGTCTTATATACACACAAGTGATCGATCATCCCTCCTCTTATGTTTTATTTGAACACAACTTTTTCCTTTAGCCAAAAGATTTCCATCTGCCTTAGGAGGATACTATCCTTTCCTCCCTCGAGCAAACATTTTGGATCTCAAATTTTGGGATGTAATTTTTACAACCCAGACACTAGCCTTGGTAAAAAAAAGAAATTTAAAAAATAAACTCTCAATTTATTTGAAAAAAATTATGCCTCAATATTGAGACCCTCTAATTTTTTGAAGGGCTAGATCCAAATGATACAAAACTTAAAATTCAAAATTTTTCATAAAAAAATTATCAGCTAGTAATTATTATATGTTTTTCAAAATTTTAGACTAAAAATTTCTCTTAAATAGATATTTGAGTGATGGAAAAGATTCACAGTATGCTCCTGCAGGAACGTAGTATAATGCGCACTTTCCTTTATTCAGTGTGCAATTGTTTTTTGGGCCATTCATCTATAATTGTAATTGAACATTGTTTTCTCTCTACTTGTTCGTGTGTGTAACTGTAAATTGATATGGCAGCTTAATTGGGGGGAAAGTGGAGCTGGAACACTTGAAATAAACCAAACGGAGTATTTTCTCAAGCAATGTCATTGGCATTCACCCTCCGAGCACACTTTCAATGGTAGAAGGTAAATTAATTAATTAATAATGCTGTGTATGGGTCTCTCTCCTGTTTGATAGGTAGCAAGTCAAGGAATAATAAAATATCGACCGACCAAAACATCGGTAATAAATCGCTTTTATTTTCAAAGTTATAGAATCGTGAATATTTTGGATTTGGTTAAAATAAAACATTAGTTAAAAAATCGAATATGTAAAGATGATTACAATATAGAATTATGATTTGCAGCTATTGTGTAGATATATTAAGCCATTAAACAATAATTTTAGTAATGCTTGACAATTTTTTGTTGAAATTTTTAATAAATGTTACAACAATGCTTACTCTATTGTCATAGTACAAAGTATATGATAGATTTATTGGGAGCATAAAATGAAACAACAACAACGATATTGAACATAAGAACTAATTAACAAATAACAAGAATTGTGAACCAGGGTATAGGATTATTTAAAAAAAAAAGAAAAAGCTCCCAAAACAAGAATGCAGTTAATTAGAAGAAAACACAAAGACCCAAATATATAAAATAGTGGTCCATCCAAATTTCTATGTTGTACACACCAATGAAATAAATTAAAAAAACTATGAAATTAACCATACTTTTCAATACATAAAAAAACAACAAAATGCTTATACAAATTCGAATCTCGCACTGAATTCTTAGCTATCTAAATCTTTAATATCATTGAATCTCACTCTTGCTCTTTATAAGGACGCAATGGGCCTAAAAATAAATACATAAAAGATTTTTCATTGGATTATTCTTCTTTTAATGCTACTTATTATTTTGAGATATACGATTGTTTTGATTATTTTTTTTGGAGTAATATATTGCTTGTATTTTTTCATATACCTTTTTTAAGGGAACTCATTGGTGAAGTTTTCCCACTGTTAATGTACTTATTTATAAATTAAAATTCATTAATATTAAGTTAATGAAGAAATATAGTTATAAGGAAGAAGTTTTTATTAAAAGTCTTTCTGAAAATGGATAAAATACGGATATATATCAGTTCCATTAAAAAACGTGATATTTGGGAGATCTTTTTAAAAATTCAGAGTTCTTAACGGATATCAAAAAGTAGGATTTTTTTTTTAAAATTTTTTTTGTTTTAACTGGAGACTTGCTAACCATGCTCCTTTGATACTTTCGATTAATTGCTTGCCGTCATTTCATTCCAATGCCTTTTTCTCCTGTCGTGCACTTATTGCATAAATTTATTGCATTCACCTTTACTTACCAAAATTGACCAAAAATAATGGGGGTTTGTGTGATTCAGATACTCATTAGAGATGCACTTGGTTCACGAAAGCAAACAAGAGAAGAGAGCGGTGGTTGCGATTGCCTGCAAAATTGGCAGACCTGATTCCTTTCTTAAGGAGGTAATCATGCTCTCTCTCTCTAACGGCATTCTCTCTCTCTCTCACGGTGTGCAAAATTCGATTCCCCACCAAAGTATGCTCCAGCGTTTGACAAACCGGCCAGATTGAACCGGAACGGTCGGGGTTGCTCTGAACTGGCCTTTGGTCGGTCTAGTTTTAGTCGCTTTTTGTCGTTTTTTGTGGTTAAGTTTCAATATGTTGAAAAAATTCAAAAAAATCATTTAATTTTTTTTAAAAATGAATAAACTTATTTGTAATGTATTTTTTAATGTTTCCTATCATTTTGGCAAATATTAGAAAACATTTTGACCATCAATATTTATTTTTACATTTTCCTTTTTTTTGAATTATTTCTAAAGTACCCCTATAGATTATTTCGTAAATACCACCATTTAAAAATTGCAGAATTTATATTTCACTTTTTTTTTTTTTTTATCTTTGTTTAGATGTGTTTCGTTAAAGTTTATTCCAAATGTAATTTGCATATTTTTTAGATTTATCATATATATATATTTATATATTTATTAAGAATATTTGGTCAGGCCAAGACTAACCCAGTCTTTTCGGGTTAAATGGAACCAATTCCAAGTTATTCAGACTAGCCCATATCCAGGTTAAAACCCCAGTTCTTGTAATCGAACACTGCTCTGCTCAATATACTCTTTAAACTCCATCCCGAGGGAATGATGGTCTCTCTCATCTGATTGTGCCAAAGTCATTTATGTAATTACTTTTTTAATGATCTTTGGCCAGGCGTAGACTTTGCCCAGTTTTTTCAGGTTAACCATAATCGGTTCCAAGTTATTCGGATTGGCCCATATCCCAGTTCTGAGCCCGATTCTTGAAATCAAACACAAGTCTGTTTAAATTTTGGTAAAATATATGTTAGGGATACTTGTTAGATCTTAAATTTTGGGATGTAACTTGTACATCGCATAAATTTTACACATATGTGTAACTTCTACAAGTAAATTTTAAAATATGTATATATACTTGTACTCATGTATGTAAGGGATTGTATACAATGGGACCATTTATCGTTATACAAGGAGGTCACACTTATTTACAACATTCAACGGAAATCTGATAGCTTAGGTGTGTCAGGTTAATGAAATAAATGCAGCCACCCAATTTCACATCTAATGGTCAAGATTATTTGTGACCACCTTGTACCAAAGGCAAATGGTCTCATTATATACTTTCCCTATATATAAATATTTTTATATTATACAAACGTACAGTATTTAGATGTTTTTTTTCGGAATTTGACACATAGCAAACTTATAAATAGACACATGTGTTTGTATCTAGCTAACATATATTTCGGATATTGACACTCATATCAAACTTATAAATAGACACATGCGTTTGTCTAGATAACATATATGGCATCGTCCCTTTCTCCTTCCCAAATTTTTCTACGTTGGTCGACAAGCGTTTCGTTTCTCTCTCTCTCCATTGCTTTAAATCTGCATCCTAAACGTGCTTTACTACCTACTCTTTTCGACCACCATTTAATTCTTTTCACCTACCTTTGTTCAATCTTCAGGTGAATACGATTTCCAGACAGCAGCTGAGCCTCTTGAGGACTGCCGTTCATGGTGTAAGCCTTTCAACTTTCATGATAAAATATATATATTACTGCATCATTTATTTAGTTTAGTGCACCAATTATTTTTGCTTTTAATATCTAGTCGTACAAGATCCGTGTTAAACAAAAAAATTGCATACAATGTTACCATTTACTTTTGATACAAAGAGGTCACAATTACTTACAACCTTCGAATATCACAGAAAGCAGAGGCGAATACAAAGCCAACACATCCCATCAATAAACGAAGTGTTCACCTCTACACCCCAAGGCGTTTTTGAGCTGTTCTCCATTTTTTATTTCAACATGTTACAACATTGGTGAACTCCTTATATTTGTTACCTACTAGTTTAGTTATATACAAATATAAAGAGGTGCCCTTCAATTCTTCTCTATTTTTTGTAACAATAGATCTAGTCATGGTGTTTAATTATTAGCGTTGTTGCGTGAGGAGTCGTCCCAACCTAGCCAGATTCGTGATCTTCCGGCAAAAACAACTTATCATATTTATTGGTTTTTAATATAAGAGAACTAGTTTGCATTTCTAAACATTGGGCCAGTGTTTTAGAACCTCGGTCAGTAGGCATGGTTGTTCACCTGATGTATCTATGTCAAATTGTTGGATCGGCAATTTGGATCGGTCCAAATTGGTCAAAATCAATAATCCATAAAACTAAAAATAAATAAAAATTGGAATAAAGATTTGTGTGGTGGTGATTGAGAGGGACCTAAAAAATAATAGATAAGCTTTAGATAATATATATATATATATATATATATATATATATATATATATATATATGAGAAGGGGGAATTTTAGGGAGGAAATTGGGGCTGGACAAAGACCTTCCCAGAACTGGTTCAGTTGCTAGATTCCTAGTCCAAGGCCGCGATCGCGAAAGAGAGTCTTTTTTGTGCACACCAGTGTTTAAAAAAACGCCGAGTCGAACCGGACTCGCCCCGTTCGACTCGGGAATCGCCATGGACGGATCGAATCGGTGAAAAAAATGGGAATCGTCCGGTTCTAGCGAGAACCGAATGATTCTGTACAGTGACTCGCCGATTCACTGTACGGAATCGGCGAGTCCGAACAGTCAATCGGTGTTTTTTTTTTTTTTTGTAACCCATGATAGAATTTTTTGTAATCCATGATTGAATGTTTTGTAATACATGATCGAAATGTTTGTTTTTTTTTTGTAATCCATGATCGAAATGTTTGTTTTATTTTTGTAATCCATGATCGAATTTTGTGTTTTTTGCTTTTTTTGTAACTCATGATAGAGTTTTTTGTAAGCCATGATTGAATTTTTTGTAACCCATGATCGAATTGTTTTTTTCTTTTTTTGTAATCCACGGTTGAATTTTTTGTTTTTTTTTGTTTGTTTTTTTTTGTAATCCATGATCGAATTCTTTTTGTAATCCATGGTAGAATTTTTTGAAAATATGTGATTTTTTTTTTTTAATCCATGATCGAATTTTTTTTTGTAATCCATGATAGAATTTTTTGAAAATTTGTGATTTTTTTTTTTAATCCATGATCGATTTTTTTAAAAATTTGTTTTTTTTTTTTTTTTAATCCATATTATTCAAAGAGAAAATGAGAGAGATGATGATTCTGAGGCCACCCTATCCCAGCCATATTATTCAGCAACAGTGTAGGGATGAGCACGACAGTGCAGGTGAGCATGAAGGATGGTGAGCATGAAGGATGGACAATCTTCGGAGATTTTAGATTGGGAACACAACAAAACACTAACACTCAGGGATTTGGGAATAGTCAGACGCCTGCTAATATCGATGATTCGTTTTTAGATCGAATCAATGAATTGTTAAACGAATTCAATCAATGGCATCAGCGTGACCAAGAAGAACAATAACGTCGTCTATCATTTTATTTTTAGATCATATGTTACTAATTTTATGCTTTATTGTAGTCCATGTATGTTGATATACTTATTCCATGATAATTATATGTTTATCCTTTTGTGTGATGTAAATTAAATGCTGAATGGCGGTTCATGCAGGGAAAGAACATATCAATATTCGCATATTCATTCAAAAACATGAAAATTCTTAATGGAGTACCCTCATTTCTAATTGAATTCCTAAAAAACAATATTTATAATGAATTTTAATAATTTTTTTGGATTTTTTTTAAGCTTTATTATGACCGATTCACCCGATTCCCAATCTGGATCGCCTATTCGCCGATCCGGATCGGTTTTTGGAAGCCCGATCCCGGTCACCGATCCGTTTTTTAAACCATTGGCGCACACTATGAAAAGGAAAAGTTGTTCGTGCATCACGGGACATGCACTTCGACAATAGCATTCCCTAACGCATTGAATACCATATGTCTGCGAAATTTATTCACCTGAAAAACTAGGAGCCAAAGATGTTAGGAGGTTATAAGAGGTAGCAAGCTTGGTTATCAAAGAATCCAACTCGCCTGAAAATGTAAAAGACCATAAGTCTGGTTCTTCTTCTGGTTGGACTTGCCAGCTTAGGGCACAACCAGAGGCAAACATTGGAGTACCAGTGCTGTTGGAGAGAGGAAGAAGAGGAAAAGATCTAAGGCGTGTATGAATAGCTAGGAAGTACACAAATAACACTTTACTTTTAAGGCGTGGGTTATGGAGACACCATTAGGTGTCCGGTATTTTAAACACCGGACAATAAAGAGCATTTGGAAACGCAGCAATAATTAAAAAAAGGAGATAATACTTGTAATTTCGAAAAAAAAAAATACCGAATGGTAATTGATCTCCCAAATAATATCCGTACTTAATTTGCTCTTCAAAATAAATCTTTTGAAATTGTTATATTTGGAAAGGGTCATTTTATCTTATTGGAGATAGAGGAGTGAGTGTTTTGTATACAAAGGATACATTATCAATAAGCTCACTGTCCCATATATGACACGTAAGGCGTTAATAGCATCACGACAGTGCAACAAAACCAATTGGAGCTTAGACTCAAAATTAACGGGTCATACCAAATATTTGTTATTTCTAACCATTTGGACTTCTAAATTTATTAGAAATATGCTCGTACTTGCTTACGTATATATGGTAAGTGAACTAGGATGTGGATCGAATGATGCTTTTCATGTACGAAACATCATTATTTTCAACATTCGAAAATGTGACTGCGAAATGTGAAAAGTGGGAATGTGAACGTTTAACTTTCAGGCTATTTTTGGATGTTGAAGATTCAAAAAACCCTTCAATTCGGATGTTCAACACCCGAAAATGGTAATGTGAACGTTACACTTTCGGCCTATTTTCGGATGTTCAACATCCGTAAAAAGGTAAAGTCGTTTTTTTTAAAAAATTATGCTATAAATGGTAAAAAACAGACATACATGTAATAACAAAAACTATTTGATACATCCGTAATAACGCACAGTGTAACGAATATGTATGTAATTTTCTCTTTATTATTTCTAACCATTTGGATTTCTAAATTCATTAAAAATATGCTTGTACTTGCTTTTGGATTTCTAATTCATTAGAAATATGCTTGTACTTGCTTAAGTACATATGGTAAGTCAACGAGGATGTGGATTGAACGGTGCTTTTCAATTAAGAAACATCATTCTTTAGTTACCCCAATGATGAAAAGATGACATAAAGAAAATAAGTGGTAACAAGGTTGATGTTGACCTAGATCATCTTCAATTCTCTCTTCATTGTTGATGAGGAGATTAAAAAAAAGATGAGGCCATGGATGCAAAGTTGGTAAAAGACTTTTCAATTCCAAGCAAACCTTGTGGTGCACAAGCACAAGACTAAAAACTAAGAAGCATTTTTTTTCAAGATCCAAAAGGATATCTACACTGATAAGGAGTTCACAAGGAAAACAAATTGTTACAATTATGGGAATCTAGGCCACTACTTTAAGGACTGTCAACACTGATTAAAAGCCCTAAAACTGAGAAAATTAATGGTCGCACAATATAAGTTGGTATCAGTGTTTTTAAACTCGGCTTAGACCTAGGACTCTGCCTTGGCTAGGACGAAGTGACTTAGGAATAAATAATGATAATAATTTAAAAAACTGTGAAAATTTTGTTAAGGTAATTAAAAATAAGAAAAACAAAAATGAAGTAAAGAAAATCGTTAAAAATCTACAATAGTCCAAAAAATTATATAAAAGATGGATTATTAGACAGTTTGATTCATTACATTCAAATACTTTAGAAAAGTAAAAAATAATAATAATAAAAACTCGATCATGTAATAGAAAAGTTACCAAATCATCATAAATAAAGAGAAACTTACGCATATATCCTATATAATTAGCTTAATTACGAAAAAATACACTGTAATTGTTTAATATTATGTGCATATCCTTTTGTTCACCCTGTTTTGAATTCCATTTTACCCTCACTTCGGATATTTAAAATCCAAAATCAAAATGTTATATTAAAACATTTAATAATAATAATGTTTCAATTATGCACTACGAAAGGTTACCAAATCATCATAAAAAAGAGAAACATACCCATATATCCTATATAATTAGCCTAATTATGAAAATCGATTGTAATTGTTTAATATTATGCGCATAACCCTTTTTTGACCTTTTTCTGAATTTCATTTTTCCCTCACTTCGAATATTTAAAATCCAAAGTCAAAAGGTTAAATTATGACATATTCAATATCCGAAGTCGTATGTTCTCAGTGCGTTAACAAATGATCCTTCTGCCCCTTGTTTTGCATTTGCCATGAAAAAGGAATATATTTAATTGTTCTTAATATATATTTATATTGCATGGTTTCGATTTAATTACGGTGCACCTCCAAATTTTATCATAGTATGTAATTTTGGCATAAAACATTCTAAGGATTATTTTAAAATCTATTTTCATATTTAATTATAAAATTTTAAACTCCAAAAATGATTAAAATCAAGTAGATCTATGAATATATGAAAATCTTGAAAACGGACAGTCTAGATAATGTGTTGCAAGATACATTATTTTTGGGACTCAAAATTTTTTTTTTTTTTCATATTCTTGCATCGCGGTGTCGAGATGATCAATTATAAGGTTTTTCAACACTAAAACAAACTTTTCCGATGGATTTTTTATGTGCATCTGTAATTTGACATTTCAAGTTTGCAACCTTAAAATATAATTCTACATTTTGAAGCTTAATTTTGATGGAAGTTCATTAGGAAACCTTGGTCTAGCAGGTTTTGGAAGAGTGGATAGAAATTGGAATGGAGAAGTTATTTTTATGTATGCAGGACCTCTTAGGGTGAGGATGGCAAATTATGTCTTAATCTATAGACTGTTACAGGGCTTGCGATTTTTGGTGGCAAAGAATCTGGGTTTTTACTGTATTATTGAAGGTGACTCTTTAAATGTTATTAATTGGTGTAATGGGGTGCAGAAGACACTTCGAGAGTTGAGGTCTGTTTTACCACAGATTTTGGATAAGGCCTTTTACCTTTACTTTCATGCATGTTTATCGGGAAGCCATTGTGTTGGTTGATTACCTTGCCAAAAGGGTTCCTTCTTATCTGAGACTATTGTCTTTGACTCTGTAATCTCGTTTTGACTTAATAATATTTTAGAATTTCTTTAAAAAAAAAAACAAAAAAAAAAAAAAAAACAAAAAAAGAAAAAAATGCTACAACCCTATGTAAACTTTATGAAATACTTTTTATCATTTGATAGGACCCCTCCCTCAACTCTCAAGCAAACCACTCTAACCCATCACCGAAGTTTGACAACAAAATCCAGCTAGACTCCAACCAAGCTTCAACACTAGGTGGGGTTTTGTTTATTTACTTTTAATATTTGTTTGTTTTACTTTAAATTTTAGAAAACCAAAAAATGAATTAAATTTATGTTTTTGTCATTATGGTTTTAGGAAATTAAGGTTGTGAAATTTTAAAATATTTATATTTCCTTATTTGTAGTTTTAGGTTATTTTGAAGGGATTTTACTGTTTATAAAAGCCCCTCAAAATACTACACTAAAGTATTAACATTTTGCACGATTCACGTTGGATTAGTTTCATATTAATTTTTATCATTTGTTATTTGATTTGCTTTATGACATTTTGCACGATTCACGTTGGATTAGTTTCATATTAATTTTTATCACTTCTTATTTGATTTGCTCTATGGTTATTTAGGGTTTTAATGCGACTTTTGGTGGGTTTATTTATGTTTTTGAAATTATATATTTTGCAATTATATGGGTCTTGAATGTGAATTTTGGGGTATTTTTTTATAGTTGTACAATTTTTTTTCAGCCTTTTTTTATAGTTGTACAATAATATTGTATTTCTTATATCCTTTTGGACTAGGACCTAGAGTTGTGTTGTTTTCTCTTATTGTGTTTGGGTTTTTTTAAAATGTGTGCTTGGTTTTTATGATGGAAGTTAGTGACAAAGTGATTTAGTTTGAATTTGATAGTTTTTAGCTTCCTTTGAGGATAGAAGTGTTTCCATCTGTGTTTTTTTTTTGGTTATGCCCCTCAAACCATATATAATAACTTTGTGTTGAACTTTGTCAAAAGTTGAGGATAGAAGGGTCTGGGAAGCGTAAGGCGGATTGTTGTGCATAGAAAGTGCACTGCTTTGTGACAGTGGTATTTCAAAAACAATATTATAGGCAAAATTAAATTATCAAGCAATAAGTTGAAACTCATTAACAATACAATGAATCAAATAACTACTGAATACTGGAAATAAAATTCTTATAAGTAGGGAATAAAAAAGTACAACACAAGGAGTCCACAATTCCACAATCTTTCAATGCATATGCCTTGATCCATTTCTAGAACTATTTTCTCATTCACTGATTTTTAAGACTGAAATTATATATGATTTTTGTAAAAATGATATATATAGGGTGTGGTTTGTATAAGGCTGAGGCCATAAACACTACACACCTTCAAATAAGATCGAAAGATATCATTTCAATACTAAAATTTTTTATGATGTCCTGGATATTTATTCTCATCTTTAATTATAAAATTTAAAGCTTCAATAATAGTGTAGATTAAGAAGATCTATGAATACTTAAAGATTTTGAAAATTGACGGTCTAGATAATGTGTTACAAGATGCACTATTTTCAAGACTTGAAATTTTTTTTTTAATTATTATTAATTTTTATTAGTATTTTCATGTATCTCAAGGTCGAATTGATTGGAATTGAGGGTAGCATTGAAACAACATTTTTCTAGTAAATTTTTAAGGTGCATCTTAGTTTGATTATTTAGGGCCTCAACCTTACAAACATTTTCTATAGGATGCAATTTCTATAAGTCCTAGGCTCTATAAAAACAAAATAAAGTCTCGCCTCCAATCTTCATCTAGAAAGCACTTTGGGCATCATAAGTCTTTATAATGGCTCTAATATCAATGTCCAATACCGATTATGAAATTTGAAGCTAAAACAATGTTACAAATCTTGGCGATTTGCGAACACTTATTTTTAGGGTGAAATGGCCGCTCTAAATAAGGTGTTACAATATAGCTTGAAATCCAAATTCTTTTTACAATAATAACAGTCAAGGCTGCAATGATTGATTTGAAGCTTCTACAATGCCAAAACTAGAACTTTTGGCGAGTTTTAAGATAAGGCATACTTATTTTAATATTGCATCAAAATAATTTTGTTTTCTATATATAAAGGATGCGGTTTGTATAGAGTCGAGGATCTAAATAATCAAAGTAAAGTGCACCTTCAAATTATGTTGAGAAATGTGGTTTCAATACTGGAACTCTTTGTGATTGCATTAAAATATATTTTCATCTTTAATTATAAAATTTAATACTTCAAAAATTGTGTAGATCGAGCAGATCTATGAAAAATTGAAAACTGACGGTCTAAAAATATGTTACAAGATGCACTATTTCCAAAACTTGAAATCCATTTGTTTCTCATGTCCATGCATCTTGATGTCAAGATGAACAATTTGACGATATTTGAGCATCAAAACAACCTCTTCTAGTGAAATTTTTGAGGGGCACTCTAATTTGATTGTTTAGATCCTCGACGCTATGTAAACGTTTTCCACATATAAAATGCGAATTTGGGCTGCCTTAAAGTCTATGCCCTTTACAAAATTCAATGGTGATTAACAAGGCAACAGTGATCTACAGCCTCTCAACTTTTTATTTTCTTCTCTCTAAGATAAATTGGGCGCCGTTGAGAAACGGAGAAGCCACATGGAATTGCAAAGTGCTAGTAGAACGAGCGAACAAAGTTTGCAAAACCGGCCGGGTTGACCAGGACTAGGTCGGGTTACTAGAAGCGGCCACTGGCCATGTTCCGCTTTTGGCAGATTAGGGTTGTCAAGTGGCAAATTTTTTAAAAAAATCTAAAAAATTAAAAAATAAGAAATTTGTTTATAAGGTTTTAAATGTCGGGGATTGTCTACAAAGAGATCATTTATCTTTTATACATGAAGGCCACATCATTCTTGTCCCTTAAATTTTAAAATGGGTTGTTGTAATAGTGTTATTGAATAGACACAAATTTCAAAAATAAATTCTCGAATTTCGTGACTCACCCCAGGCCATCAAATTTGACATCTAATGAGTATGAATAGTAGTAACCTAAATGTATAAAAGATAAATGGTCTGTTTGTAGACAATCCTTTAAATGTTTTCTATTGATTTGGAAAATATTGGGTAATATTTAGGCCATAATTACTTATTTTTATATTTTTCTTTCTTTTTTGGATTATTTCTGCCCACAAAGTGATTTTTGAAATCCATTTTTTACTACTTCTTATGCTCATTTAGATATATTTTATTTTAGTATACTTTAAGCAATTGTTATAAATCAAATTTTATAAACCTATATTTTTAATTTTTTTTAAAGCTCATTTTGACCTTTTAAATGTTGTTTTTTATTTTATTTTACTTTTACTACATATCTTTAGTTTTTTTATTTTTCTTTTTTTCTAATTTATTTAGAGCTTTTGGGTCCTGTGGATGACTCGAATGTATCAAAGACTCGGTCAAATAACTCACCTGAGCCAAAAGCAGCAAGTCCCATAACATTGGTCTCACGTGTGCGCACACGTTCCAGGACCGTTGAGTGGGAAGAGGACGGTTACGAAATAACTTACAAAAGAAACATTAGGTTTCTTAGAGTTCTCACATGGTTCCATAAAGAATACCATGCAGCATGTGTAATGCACCCTTCATTTGCTCAAACTCCCCGCTCTCAATCAGAGACCCCCTCTCCCCCTAAAACCCATATCTGAAACCATCTTTGCTAATCGAAGAGCCCTTCGCTATCTCTCTTAAACCCTCTCTATCAACCCCGCTCTCTCAATCAAAGACCCCTCTCTCCCTAAAGCTTCTCTATCTCAAACCATCTTTGCTAATTGAAGAGGCCATGGTTGTGGGGTTTTGAGGAGTTGACGAAGGTGGGAGCCTCTGGTTTTTTGCCTAAAACTGGCCGTTTTTGGGAGAAAAAAAAATTTTCGGTTATTGAATAACAAAAAATTTAAAATTTTCCATTACTTTTGATGTTTTTAAAACCGAAATTGGCATGATTTGCGTTTTTGAAAAATCGAAAATAAGTGGTTTTATCTTTTTTAAAAAATTTGTTATAAAGTCCAAAAACGGACATATCAGTAATTATGGAAAGTATTCGGTATTTTGGTAATAATGAAAACTAAAACGGATATTTACGTAATTTCCCTTTTTTTAATAGAAGGGTTCAAAGATTGAGATCATATGTATTGTCTTGGTAAATCATCACACAAACCTATCATACATGGGGAATAATGAAAGGAAATATTGCAAAAATATTTATTTAAGGCATAGGCTTTATGAAAACAGAGTAAAGCCTGACTTCGAATCTTGCTTTTGGCATTGAAAATCTCCATGATGGATCCAATATCAAACTCCAATGCCGACTATTAAATTTGAAGCTTAAAAAGTGGTACAGATCTTGTGGATCCATGAGCACTTATTTTTAGGGCAAAATGGACGATCTAGATAATGTGTTACAATATATACTATTTTTAGAGCTTGGAATCCGAATTTTTTCTCACAACAATAATTCAAGACTGAGATGATCGATTTGAAGGTTTTCTAATTCCAAAATTGCAACTTTCAATGGGGTTTGAGGTAAGGCGTTACGTATTTTGATAGGACTGCAGCCCTATCAAACCATTTTCCTTTTTTTATTCCGAGAGAGAATCGGCCCAATGAACCTCATCTTATTGGTGATTCCCATTCCACATCAAAAATAAGAGAATGTCAAGATTATAGATCCAAATTAACACAATTAAAAACGAAGAAAAAAGAAAAGGTCTAAATGAAAACCACATGTAAGAAAAAAGAAAAGGTAAAAACTTCAATTTGTAACGGCCACATGTACTAGTTAAAGTATTGCATATAATGGGATTATACTTGTCCTTTATTAGAAATCGAAAATTGTAGCTGACATTAGATTTTTCATTCATGCAAAACATTAGTCTGTCCTTGAGCGAGGCTTTAAATAAGATTTCATTGAATAAAACCCGTATTTGTTGAATTGGAAATTTTTTCTTTCAAGAAGTATAGGTATTACCAAATCTTCCTAATATTTTATATTATTTTAAGTATGAATTTCAAATGTCTGACCAAACCTTCCTTTTCAAGGGGATGTGGCAAAACTTCGTCGTTGATGGAATCAAGAGAGTCAAAATAATCAAATCTCATGTCCCATGGCTGATTTGTTTCTAAACATGCAGTGTTACTGATATTATTATCCATCGCAGAAAACTCCCTTGACAATGAGATTTTAACCCTGTCCTGCAATGGAACACGATTTACCTCATCTATATCAGAAGCACCATAATTTTTGCCATTCATATTCACTGCTTGCATAATGGCGCTCAAAGAGCCATCAGTCTCGTTTTCCCCTTTCATCTTATCCACTGCTTGCACATTCGCCGCCTGATTCTTTGAAGGACTAGTTTGACTGTATTCAATATTCTCAGCCTTGATTTTGAAGGTCATACTTGGGAAAGAAGAGTTTGGCAGTTGATTAATTGCCATAACATCCATTTCTTTCTGTTGGAAGAAGTAGAGGGAGCTTCAGGTAGAGATGGCTGAGGTGCCTCTTTAAAACAATATGCTCTAGCTATTTCATTGTCAATATCACTAAAGCTACCAGTGTTTGGAATGCAGGCATCAACAGTCCCTGAACATCCTGTAATTACATCTCTTGGAAGACTACAATTTGGACCTCCATGGCAATCATCAATAATTCCCACAGCAACTGTGCCACTCTGACTTCCTTTTGATAATCGAGAACCTAAATGCTGCTTTCTCTTAACAGGGCCTTTCTTACGAATTTTGGAAGTGCGAGCATAAGCAGATGATGCCTGCAAATAACACAACTTTCATCACTTGAAAATATACAGCAGATCAACTATTAGAAATTTTATCCAATTAATGTTGAACCCAAAAACAGTTCATTCCTACAGAGTGCTCAAACTTATGAATACCTGAAGTGCAAGAACCGCATTCAATTGCCTAACGGGATTTTTACTAGCTTTCACGGAAGCACCATTATAGTTTAGAGATTCTTGGGCCAAGACATCTGATTCCATCTAAAAATATCATTGGAGCTAAAAAGTAAGAACATATATTCTTTTTTGTTGTATAAAGTAAGGAAATATATACATGCAAAGCAAGAAAATAATAGGTCAGCCACTTCAAGAACAAACCTCAGGAAAAATAGAGTTCATCTGCACTGATTTCTTCGTAGTCTGACTTCTATTGGCAACAAGATCAGACTCATGAAAAGCATCCTGCAAATTCCCATGAAATAAATAATGCCACAATCCATTCTGAAGCTAAAGAAAATGATGCACCTACAAGATTTTGTTGCTCAAGAAAAATGATAATATGTAGATCAGATATTGGTGGCACTAGCCTTGGAACAAGGATAGGGACACAGTCCAACAGCAATGGAGTTAGAGACACAAGGATATTTAGCATAACAAAATAATAGGTAAGCCACTTCAAGAACCTACTTTAGGAAAATCAAAGTTCATCCGCAATGATTTCTTCGAACACAGAACGGACTTTTATTGCAAATATATTCAGACTTATTTAAAATATCCTGCAATTTACCATGTTAAAAATCATTTTCCTGTCCATTTCAAAGCTAAAAGGAAATATGCATTTATCAAAGTGAAAAATAGGCACAAGACAAATTTTGGTTGCTAAAAAATAAAATGACAATATGTCATTATGGAGATCAGATGTTGGTTAGAGAAGCCGCACAACTAGGATAGGGCATCAATAAAATTGGAGTTACAGCAGAAGTATGGGCATTCATAAAGGCAGCAGAAGAAAATGATATGTCAGCAACTTCAGAACAGACCTTAGGAAAAGTAGAGTTCATCTGCATTTTTTTCTTCCCAACACAAAACTGACTTTTATTAGCAAAGGACAATTAATTAAGCATTTAACTAAAGCAAAACAAATCAAGTATAAAGAGATCCAAGGACAATTTTGGTTGCTTAGGAAAAAATGACAATACATTACTATGGAGATCTGATGTTGGTTGCACAAGCAACAACTTGGAGGGGACAACCACTCCAACAGTTAGATATCAATATGAATACTGAACTTCTCATAGGAAATGTTACCATCATATCCCCTTCTCCTCAAATAGCAATTACATTTAGTGCATAAACACAATTCCTAAGTATCTAGAGTCGAAGAAAGCATACCATTCATCAAAAAAAAATTGCAATAGCAATCTCAAGAAACTCTTATAAGATTGCAACCTTATATAAACTTTTTTCTTATTTAAATCATTATAATTAATTATTTTCATTACAATAATTATTAGTGTTATTAATTACTAAAAAAATGTGATTGATAGGAATAATATTAAATATACTAACAACATAGCTGTAATATTCTAAGCAATATTATAACAATTGCAAAAATAAGAAGAATCCTAATTAAATATTATGAATATATTACATGACTAAAATTTGTAATTAGATAATGATGATGATGATGATGCATATATATTGATTATAAAAATAACAATTATATTAGAAGTCCTGAACCTATGATGATGATGACAACAATAACAATTGTATAAATTAACTAGTTTATTCTAAGATTACTAAATATAATTATAATTATAATCTCAATAATATTCTCTTCAGGTTATTTGATGTATCAAATTTTATTTGTTATGTTTAAATAGCATGCAACATTTACTCATTTGGCTAAGGATATGTCTAATATGCTATATAGAGAGACATAGTCATTTTCTCATTCACCATATTGTTTGCTATATTATTTACATAACCTTTTGACAGGACCCGCAAAACAGGTGCATCTTACTATTGTATATAGACACACACTTATGTGACAGATTTCCTGCAAAATTCAAGCTGTAACATGCAGATACAGTGCTTCTTAGATAAGAGAGATATATTTCCAACATGTTGCTTTCAAATTGCTATCCCCATAGAGTAGGAACAAGCTCAGGATCCCACTTTCAGTGGGATCACGATCCCATGTAGGTGGTATTGCATCCCCTACAGCAGATTGAAACCTGGAACAAGGACAGCAGCTATGGAGCTGGGCGATTGTGGAAACTATGTAATTGGACATTGCAAAAACTGTAGATGCATTACATGGTCTTTCTTCATGCCACTTTGCCATGAAGCCACTTAAATAGCTTGTTTTCGATGTGGGGCCCCAAACCATTGGGCACCTCATTAGAGATATTCCATTTGACTGCAAGAAATTCACATATGCATTGTGTAGTGGACAATGTGCAACACATTCCTTACACCCAATGCCTATGGGAATTGCTAACAGAGAACATGAGAAAAAATAAGTGAACAAAGTTGAGTCCTCAACAAAATTGGAGAACAACCACGCTCTTGTACGAGACAGTGTATAGAACCATACAGAAAAGAACATATTGAACAATAACACACTTCAAGTTTCTCTATGTTAATCAAGAAACAAGAACAAATTTATTGCGTTTGCAACATTTTATAGGACAAAAGATGGCCCAAGATCAGTGTTCTTGATTGCCTAAAAATAGAAATGGGATTATCGCAACTGATCCCAGTTCCCAATTTCGGCCATGCAACACATTCATAACTGGAAAGGCACCTCATCAAGGTATTCCATATGGAGGCCACGACAGTATTTCATAACAAAGAAGAATTGAAACTTAATTTCTGAAAAGGCCTGAGGAGATCAAACAGGCAAATAAATAAAATTCCATGAAGCATGACGTAGGTGTCAATGGGAATATTAATTTTGGCAGCAACACCACCTACATGCAAGATACAGCCCGATTAGAGAATTTAAATCCACATGGTATTTTTTGAAGAAATTGTTGTACCAAAATTGCTCTTGATCAGGCTCTAATACATTTACACAACAGAGAACACTCTGATATCATCGAAGCATATAGCAGAAACACCTGATCCTACCCTTTTAGAATCATTAAGATGCAACTTGCAGCACACATGCATGAGGAAATGGGAAAAACGTAAAAGAAAGAGAGCTCCCCCTTGCAACTTTTAATTGATGTAGCATGCACATCAAGGAAGCATGCATCAATATGGTAGTTGAAAAAGAAACTCTAAGTCTCAAGTGCTCCATTTCTTTTTCGTTGTGGGTGTGTGCTGCCAATTGTTATATAAATATGACAGCATTGTATGATAAGGAAATATAAGGATTTCTAAGAAGCGCATGCAATTCTAACAGTTTTAAGTACTCCTATGGGCATGGAACCGATAAGAACTCAAAAACATCATTGTGGCCATACATCTTTATCTGATGCACGTGTTTCCCACGAAATCAATAGACCAGAGATCAATTCAGCTTGCATGCACCATTAAAATACCACTAGCGTTCACCAATAAAGAGTAACTTTGATTTTCAGTAAAAACAGCAAAGACCAGATAACATTCTAAAAGTAAATTGAAGCCAATACCTTTCCATTAGACGGCTTCCCATCCAATTGATTTACCAATGAAAAATACTTCTCTTTGTAAAATGAAGCATCCCGCTTCGGCTCTTCGAGCTCATGCAGGAAGGAATTCATAAACTGTTCCTGTTCCCAAAAAGCACGTTCCCTTCTAGAAATATTTTCCTCCTTCGTCACGAAAAACCTGCATGCCCAGCAAAACAACTTCAGTTTCCAAAAATACAAAACCAGTTCAGAAAACCAAGAAATCAAAGAAAGACTACCTTTTACGGGAAACGAGGGACTCATCTAACTGTTTAAATAGATAATGAAAACAATCACGATTTATCCTAAATTGTTTTACGGTTGTAGATTCTTCGAAAGCAGGTTGAAAGGTGGGAGACTTCCATTGATCGTTACGAGAAGCAGATGGTGTTGGAGGCATGGAAGCGGACTGAGGTGGAGCCGATAAAAAACTGTAACGAGAAGTGGATGGTGCTGGAGGCATGGAAGCGGACTGAGGTGAAGCAGACGAAAAACTGTAACGAGAAGCAGATGGTGCTGGAGGCATGGAAACGGACTGAGGTGGAGCAGATGAAATATTGTAACGCACATTGGGGCGCTTTCTCCATCTCGGTCCCTTTCTCAGGTCATCTTCCTCCATTTTTAGAAATACAAACCAGCCCTCTCTCTCTCCCTCTGAACTCTGAACACTGAACTCTCAATGCCCTACTTCTCTCTCTCTCTCTCAATGCCCTAATTCTCTCTCTTATGCACTGTCTCTCTCTCAATGGAAATTGGCAAATCCCGCCATGCCTGCAAATCTTCCATATTAGGCATGAAAGATTTTCTCTTCTTCCTTCTTGGGAAGATTAAGATTAAATAGGGAGTAAAAAGATTGTGAATATCCATTTATAGAGTAGGCGTGGCTGTTAAAGCTGAGGAAGGTTTATTGCAGATGCAATGCATGTAAAGTGCAATAGACATTTGGACGAGGAGCCTGGCTTCAAGGTCACTAGATGATATGCAGATTGCCGCCTTCGAATCAGGTTAACACCGGTTTTAAGCAGATTTAAAAACAGGCGATCTATGCGACCGTTTGGATAGGAGGAAATTAGGAACCTTAGATATTTGAAATCATATTTGAAATCTTAAAACAATCTATGGATTTTCAATACCATGGATTTTTGTAATGGATTCCTCAAATCTCTTGTTTAGATAAACAATACAAAATTAACGTATTCTTTGCCATCATTTCTTTGTCCATTGTTTGGTAATTAAACTTAAATAATTTTTATATGCTTTATCTTTATAAAACTCAAAATTTGGGACTGTGTATCTATAAAAGTTTTGAGATAGTTTCTTTTTTTAAAATTTGATATGATTTCTCTCTCTAAAAATTTAATATACTTTCTATCTAAAATTAAAATTTGAAATTATCAATCAAAAAATTTTGATATAATTTCTCCCTCTAAATTTTTATGTGCTTTACTCTCTCTAAAATTTAATATAGTTTCTCTTTCTAAAATTTTAACATACTCTCGCTCTAAAACTCAAAACTTGATATAGTTGCCCTCTCTAAAATTTTGAAATAGTATCTCTTTAAAATTTGATAGTCTCTTTAAAATTTGATATACTTTCCCTCTCTAAAGTTTAAAATTTAAGATACTTTCTCTCTCCAAAAATTAAATTTTGAGATAGTTTCTTCCTAAATTTTTTTGAGATAGTTTCTCTCTCCAAAAATTTCATGTACTTTCTCTATCTAAAATTTGATATAGTTCATTTTTCAAAAATATTAAAATACTTTCTCTCTATAAAACATAAATTTTACAATAGTTTCTCTCTCCAAAATTTTCTCTCTCTAAAATTTGATATAATTTTTATCTTTAAAATTTGCATATATTTTTTCTCTCTAAAATTCAAAATTCGAGATAGTTTCTCTCTAAAACTCAAAATTAAAGATAGTTTCTCTCCCTAAAAAAAGAGATACTTCTCTCTCCAAATTTTTTTTTGCAGTTTCTCCTTCTAGAATTTGTAATAATCTCTCTAAAAGTTTAAGAATACTTTCTTTCTCTACAATTTTAAGAATACTTTATCTATCAAAAACTTAAGATTTGATATTACTTATCTCTCTAAAAGTTTTGAAATAGTTTCTCTCTCTAAAAAATTGAGATAGATTCTGTATCTAAAAATTTTCATGTTCTTTCTCTCTTTTCTCTTTATAATTTTGAGATAGTTTATCTCTCTAAAAAAATTTGGTACTTTCTTTCTCTAAAATTTTAACCTACTTTCTCTCTCTAAAATTTTAACATGCTTTCTCTCTCTAAAAGTTAAAATTTGAAATAGTTTCTCTCTCTAAATTTTTTTAAATGTTTTATCTCTTTAAAAAAATTAAGTTCTTTCTCTCTCTCTAAAATTTTCATACCTACCAAATGCTCTTTATGTTTCGGGTCGAGGGAGCCAATGACTGAAATCCATGGGCTTTGGAAATACAGAAAAACAGGTTTTGGTGTGGAAATGAAATCATGAAAAGGTAGGTCTTATTTCTATGATTTTGATTTTCCTGATCTGAAGTATCCTAGTCATTAAGCAATCCAATCAATGGATTTTGGAAAAATCCATGTACCCAAACAAGCCCCATAAGTACTTGAAAATCTTGAAAATTGAGGGTCCTCAGAGCTTCTTACACATTATTTTTAAGATTTGAAATTATTTTCTTTCTTTATATTCATACATCTCGATGTCAAGATGATCAATTAGAAAGCTTTCCTACTTCAAAACACCTTTTTCTAGTGAATTTTTTAAGTACACCTTACTTCTATAGTATAAAGTTTCGAATCTTGTATCAATTTTTTCTTTTTTATTTTGGTTATAAATTGTTACGAGAGGGTGCATTTGGATTTTAAAAAAAAAACGGCACTGCTATTACTATGTAAGTACATAAAAATCCTTTCTTTTTTCCCTAAAAACTTGTTCGAGCAGGAAGATGGGTTTAAACAAATTATACGACTTGGATATGCATGAAACCTACGTATGTGTTTCGACTTAAAATTCTGTAAAAGAATTGTCAAAATTTCAAAACAACAAAATCCTATTTAAGTAGGTCATTTGCCTAAGCATCCTTCATTAACCTAAGAAAAAAAATTGTATAGTGTGCACCCTGAATTAGCTCGAAATCTATATAGGCTTTCAGGTGCCCAAATTCTTTCTTTTTTGTATTTTGTTTACCTAGTTATCCAAGTGAGAAAATGGGTTTAATGAAAAAAAAATTCAGAATACACACTCTGGAATATGTCGGTGTTTAGATACTCATGACACAAGCTTTTCTATAGAAACTTAACCAAATGAGTAAATAGATTTATATTTAATTAAATTACCATAAATCTTTCTGTAAGAACAAATAATTTTCTCATTACTTACAATTTATCAAGTGGATTCAAAATGGCAGCCTATATTAAAGTTTAACAGGCAATGGTGCCTACAATGCATCAGCTAGAGAAATTTCATGTAATCAAAAAACTATCATAGGCATATTACTATGGTTGCATGTTATCGTATTCAACCATTTGTTGAATGAGGAAATTGTATAATCATTTTTGGCAAAAATTGGTGGACATGTATGAACTGGAGAATGCAGGTAAGAGTAGTTGGTTACTGTTGCTAGTGTCTTGCCAGAGTTGGGAAAATTGGTTATTTCACTGTATAATTCAACATCAGAAGGTAGAGTGACTGTAGGCCAAGTGACCAATAACTTATTTAGTAAAGAAACAAGGCTAAAAATGTAAATGTATATTTCCTATATCTTAGATATCATAGGATAATTTGCTTTTATCATACAGTTGTATAATATATGATGATCTTTCTTTATCGTACCAGTTGCATATATTATGATATTTTCTTTCTGTTTTTGTATATTGCATGGACTGTGTAATGCATCAACCTCTGTATACATATACAAGACTTTTTCAACAAGATGAAGACAGAAAAATCCATCTTCTTCCACATGGTACTTTGATCTCTCAAATCTCTATTGTTTCTATCGTTCTATCATTAAAACATTTTACCACTGCTGAGATCTTGTATTAAAGTTGTAGCAGGCACCAGAAGTCCACCATTGTCGAACCTTTTCTTGCTAGACAGTGATATCTGGTAACTTGTCCTCATTTCCAAAACTCCTCCAAATCTAAAGTTTTGGTTATTCTACCATCATTTAACTTGCTGGAACTCATTCATGTTGCTAGGACTCAATCAGGTTAGTCTGCCATCATAAAACATTGTTGCTAAAATCTGATTTTTTCTCCATATTTACTTACATATGACATCCGGTCCTCTTTTCTTTTTGCACTACTTTTCACCTTACTAACGGATAAATTAGAGTCTTTTCAATTGATTTCTATAAAACCAAATGATTGATATATGCTTATTGGGCTTCTTTTATGAAAAATTCAATTCGCAAGGGGTCCTCGAGCTATATAAATGCATTTATGCTCCATTTTGAGGCGAACACCCACTCGACCTAACCTCAGGCTTAAACAGTGTCACTCGGAGGTAGTTTATATGGGGTTCCAATGAATTATAATTAGTGAAAGGGCTGATCTGGGAACTGCCCCTCTTTACCGACAGCCAGCTAAGCCGGCTTGCAAGGTACTGAAACTAGAAATCTGATAAAAGCTCACACTTCGAAAAGCTTTGGGAGTAAGAGGGGAAGAGATTTATAGGAGGTTTTAGAAAAAGAAAATTAAGATAAGTTAAAACTAAACTAACCATGCAAGTGAAATAATAGAGTAAAAAAAAGGAATTAGGTAAAAGGTTTTAGAAAAAGAAAATTAAGGTAAGTTAAACTAAACTAAGAATACAAGTGAAATAATATAGAGTAAAAAAAAAGGAATTAGATACCTAATTGAAGATTAGGCCTGCAAACCCAACACCTAGAACCATGGTCTGATCAAAGTAGGGACTTCAAATGCCAACTTCTACCGATCTTTGAGGATTTGCCTACTATGACTGAGTAGACTTAAGTTGAGTCTTAGTTGTTTAAGCTTGAGATAGTTTGGAACCTAGATTCGGGATAAGTGGTCTAGGGTTTGCCAATAGGTTATGGTATAATTTGGTGTTTCTTGAGTTAGGATTGGGTCTAGGTGTGGTCTACTGGATCTTATGGTATTATAAGGTTTGCTAGAATAGGGATTAGGGTTAGGTTTTTATAAGATAAGGTTTGAGGATCTAGGGTTTAGTGCAGGAGGGATTTGCCTAAAAAGTCTAACAAAGGTCCCCCGAAAATTGATATGATAGCTCTAAGAGGTGACAGACACATTTGAGTTGTCCATCGCTACACGGACTTGATTGGGCTGTGCATAGGCTTGTGTGGCATGCAGGATCAAAATCAGGGTTTTGAGTATTAACAGGAATTAGGTGTTTAGAGGCAAATGGATTAAGGGTTTGACTAACCTTATGCTTATGTCATTTTTTAGAAGGTTTTTAGAGGGGTCCTAGCCTATTTTGGTAGGTTTGAACCTAATTTTGGATGCTTAAGGTGAGTTAGGCTTTATCTGGCAACTTTTGGGGTAACGAAATAAATTTAGGAGTTAATCTAGTAAGCTTAACTTAAAGGTTTAGAGTTTAACCAAATAGGCTTTAATTGATTGTGGTGTATAGTGGGGTGTATGGAATTGGAGTATAGGGTGTACTAGTGTATTGTGGTCCCTAGGGTAACTTAGGTTAGGAAGATGGGCATCTAGCGAGGGGAAAACTAGTATTTTTGTTTGTAAGGGTAAGGAAAAGGTCTAGGGCAGTCAGTATGGTTTCTAGGGTTCTAGTTCGTGGAATTTCCTTAGCTAGAGGGTGTCTATAAAAGAGAAACTAATCAAAACTTGATTACCCTGAAAACTTAGCAAAATGGGGAAACTATAATGCTAATAGGTTGATGGGATTTATAGAGAGTAATATTGGCGTCAATTTGAGTAATTTTGAAAGATCTCGAAAGGCATGAGTTTATCTCAAAGAATTTTATCTTCAGACTAACTGCGTAAGAAAGTATCTGTTAGTGCAGGAACTTCTTTCACTCAGATAAGATGATCAGTCCATTCTGAATTTTTATTCTTTATTAAGGTACTTTGGATTGCACTGGGCCTTATGGAACCTAAGATCATTGATGATACCAGTATAAAGACTGTCAATAAATCACAAATGAGTTCCTGAGCTATTGAATTTCTGGTGGTACTTCCTCTAGAATTTTAGAGTGCCTAGAATTTCATGTTGCATATAACCACTCTTCCTACTCTAATACAAGCGTTTTCTGAATTGATTAACTGAGTTGATTATAGAAGAGACTAAGATTAACTTGCATATAACCACTCTTCATACTCTAACACATGCTTTTCTTAGTTGATTATAGAAGAGATTAAGATTGAGTCTCTTGGTACTATTTTCAACAGGAGAAACTACTTTTACCACAACTTGACATTCAGAATACAAAAATTTAAGCAAAAATGTACCAAAGGGTCTTAATAGAACTCTTCACATGTACCATGTTAGGATATGCCTTTTGTTAAATGCAATTACAATAAAGAACTTGGCCTATGATGTTCACATTCCTGAACAAGAAGAAGACACCTGTTGTTGCAACTGCTATCGAGTCAAGCCAACCTTTAGAGGGACGTATTCCTAATTAATCTGACATGCCTACTAGTACTCAAGAATTACATGATATCATTATCTGATTTTATTGAAATTACACAAGCTATTGGCGCTAATTGGTCATTAGCCACTCTCATAATGGAATAGCTTCCGTCATTGCTCTCTTAATCCTAATTGTCCAATGAATTTCATATGATTTTCATGTAAAATTGTTTTAGCTTTCTAGTTAATAAACTATGGTGTCTCTCGTCGTATGATAGCCAATGAGTCTATTATTGTTGGTGTAAACTTCTTTCTAATACTATTCATACTACTAATACTACTAATATTGCCACTATCAAATTTTCTAAGGTTGGCTCAATTACGATTTCCTCTAATCCTGTGGTGCATTGAATGTTTTTGGTGTTTATCATGTTCTCTCCATTACTATGAATCTACTTTCTTTTGGTCACATTACCCATTTCAATTGCAGTACTGTTTTCTCTCCCTTCGGATATTACGTGTGGGACTAGTAGTCAAGAAAGCTTATTGGAACTAGGTATAAAGTTAGTGACCTCTACTTGTAGGACCATCTTCATTTGGAGACTCCTACTGAAACCTTTGCCTATGGTGTAATGTCTTTCTTTTGTGAGTTGTTTAAACTCTCTAAAATGCATGTGTTGCCATTCAATCAAAGTAATTCTCTTTTCACTTCGATGTTTGATGTCGTGCATGGGGACTGGCTCGTCATGTATTGGATGGTTTTGGGGTTATTATATCATTTTTTATTGTTGATCGTACTAGATATATTTGGGTTTTCTTTGTGAATAACCTTAGTGAAATATATGATATCATTATCTGATTTTATTCTTACATTGAATACTTAGTTTTCTACTAAAATCAAAGCCGTAAGATCAGACTCTGGTGGGGAGTATATTAGTTAGATGTTTCAAAAGTTTCTTTGTGACATAAATATTCAACATAAAATTTTTTGTCCCTATAATCCTAAACAAAATGGCATTGCTGAATGTAAAACTTGCCACATCTTAAAAAATGCGAGAGTTATTCTCCTCTCAGCCTCTGTTCTAAACGCCTTTTGAGCAAGAGATGTTTGCATAACAATTTATCTGATTAATATTATGCCTTTTGCTATTTTTTCTATACATTTCCCTTTTGAACAATTGTTCGCTCAACCCTTGGTTTATTATGATCTTTATGTCTTTGGTTGCGCATGCTTTATTCTTTTTCTAGCATCTGAACTGGACAAATTGTTATCCAAAGTATTTAAATGCCTTGGTTATCTTAACCACTAAAAGGGATATAGGTGTTATGATTCGGACAACATGTGCTATTTTCTTAGCATATTCCCTTCCATTCCCCTCCACCTGTTTTTGACTCCTCTTCTACTTATTTCTTTTTTCCATTCTCTGATGATGTTTCTTCTATGTTTGCGACCTCATCTACACCTCTATGAATGGTCCGATTGTAATACACTTAAGTACTGCTAATGAATCACTTCAGGCACTTGCATCCATTGCCGATGTACAACACGTTCCATCTGTCGTAGTCCTCGTGTTTCTGCTTTACCTACCCATTTTGTTGAGTAAGAAATTTTTTTACCTCAACTTATAGCCTTTCTTGCTTCACTTTTCCTGTGAGCCACAAGCCCAAAAGGAAGCTACGGAATAGCTTGAATGGCAAGTTGCCATGGAAAAATAATTAACTAGCTTGGATAGAATGCATGCTTGAGATCTTGGTCCTCTTCCTAAAGATAAGAGTGCCATTGGCTTGGAGTGCAAGATCAAAACTAAAGCCGATGCCAATATTGAGCGTTATAAGGCATGACTTGTAGCCAAATGTTATGATCAATAATTTGAGATTGATTTGTTGAATCCTTTGCGCTTGTTGGCTAAATGACTTGCACCATGATTTCTATAGTTGCAATTCACCAGTGGCCTCTATATCAACTTGATGTTAAAAATGTAATTCCGTAATGATCGTGTAGAGGTAATTTATATTAATTTATCCCATGGAGGTTTATCTTGATAGTAGAGTCTGTCAACCATAACGCGCACTCCATGGGCTTAAACAAACTCTCTGTGCTTAGTTCAAAAACTTTAGTTTTTGGGAGTGCTGATGTTGGTCGTGGAGTTTGTGGAATGGCTGGGAAAACATTAAGCAAATTTCACAATTTAGTTTGTGAGCATCTAATCTTAATCAGATACTTAAGAGTATTTTATCTTTTATTTTTTAAAATTTATTTTATGGTGAAAGTTGGGAGTGTGCACCTTTCACTGTGGTGCACTTCACAAAAATAAGGAAAACAATATTTTTGATGAAATAATGACACAAATACCACTAGAACTTTACAAGGGTATTTTATTCAAAACTACTTTATTTGTTTTTCTTGGTGGGTTGAATATAGTGGGGTATTCCTTATACTTCATGCAAAACTAATTTGTAGAAAAAAACATAAAAATAAAACAATATTTAGGTATAATATTGTTGCTAAAGCTATTCCAGTTATTTATCCAAAACAGAGGTCATGTACAGATGGCACCAAGAAGTAAAAATTTTCCATAAATAAATAGTCTTATAAGTAAATGTATAATTGAATGTTGATTTAAATGTGCTACCTTGATATAGAAAATGTGAAGTAAATGGTGGCTCCTAATATGGAGTATGCTAGGAAAGATAGAGAATCCAAAGTATTGTGCCAGCCATGCGTGAGCCCACTCGTCTTCTTTGTACTCATCCAATTTAATATCTAAAAAAGGAAGTATATGACAAGACTCCTTTCTTTTCCAATGACACCATATAAATGTAGGGATTAATATCTAATTGCGGGAGATTTTTTTGTTTGGTATTACCCAAGACTAATTTAAATGAAGTAGGAAAATTTAAATTAATGGTGGCTCCCAATATAGGATATTATGGAAAATTCGAGGTGGTGTGCCAGCCATGCGTGACTCCAGAAGTCCTTTTTTTTTTATATAGAAATTATGATATTATATAAAAACTAAAACGAGATTACAGAGTTAGAGATAACTATCTCAGATAAAGAACTACGCTCTTTGTCAAGGAAATCAATCAACCAGCACATTGGCTTCCCGATAAACATGCTAGAGAAGTTAAAAGTTCTATAGAGGTCCAAGATCTGTAGCAACACAAATCTCAACTCCCAAGGTGACTTCTGCTCCCTTTTACATCAGTTAATGACATTTAAGGAATCACCTTCAATAATACAGTAAGGTCCCAAAGTTGCAGGCCATGTAAAAGTGCATAGAGTTCGACATAATTTGCAGTTCTCTCTCCCAAGAGGGCCTGCATACGTAAAAACTATATTGCAAAACCAATTTCTAACCACACCTCCAAAGCCCGCTAGACCAGGGTTCCCTACCGAGCTGCCATCAAAGTTGAGCTTGAAGACCCCCAATAACGGGCCACCCACCTTCCTTTAGGTTTACATTTAATAAAGCTCATCTAAAAAAGATTCAGAAGATTTCTCCTATTATCCACTTCCAATATATCTTGCCCAACTTTTGTAACCGACAGATAAAGCCAAATTTCGTGCAAGATCTTCTCCAAAATTCTCTTAAAGGGCAAACTTATCCCATCGAATACTCTCCTATTTCTCTCTTTCCACACCTCCCATAAAATTGCCCCCATGATTTGCCAAATTACCAAGCCTGTTTGTGGTAAAAAACCAAGCGCCAGATTTAAGAGAACTCCTTGAACTTTTGATGACATTATTATCGCAATCCCAATCTGAGCAAAAAACCAGCTCCATATGCGATAAGTAAAATAGCAGTGAAGAAAAAAATCATCACCGGTTTCACCATCCTCCTTATACAAAATACATACATTTGGCAAGATCTTTCCTCTCTTGATGAGATTATCTACCATCAATACCTTCTTTTGTACTATCAACCATAAGAAACCTTGCAGCTTAAGAGGTAACGACCATGTCCAAATAATGGCCACTACAGGCGTGGACCACCTCCATCTATCATGAAAGAGCAACTGATACATTGATTTAACCGAATAAACTCAATATTTATCTATATCCCAAACAACCTCATCGACAACATTATGAGGGATATATACTTCATTCAGTAACCTCAATAAACTCAGAGAGTTCAAAAAAGAGAGAGTAAGGAAACCTATTATATGGAAGATTGATATTCCAAAGAATTTGATTACCCCTGCGCTCATAGTAATCTGAGACTAAAGCTTTAGGGTTATCCATTCTTTGAAAAATATGTGGAAAAACTTGTTTAAATGGTGAATCACCTAAACATTTGTGGTGCTAAAAGGAGATATTGCTTTCATTGCCTAAGCTCCATCAAATGTCCTTGTGAATCATAGTTTTACAATAATGAATAGACCTCCAACAATAGGACATCCCCTTAGTACCATTCCCTGCACCAACCCATATACCGAATTTGTCCTCACCATACTTCGAAGCAGTCACTTTGTACTAGAGATGATCTTTAAAATTTAAACTTCTCCACTACCATTTACAGAGCAGGGCTTTGTTGATAGCTATAATTTTCCTTATCCCTGGCCCTCCCTCCCTTTTTGGTGTATATACCCTTTCCTAAAAAAAATTCCTCATTAGAATTTCAATTTTTCTGGCCCTCCCTCCCTTTTAGGTGTACACACCCTATCCCAAAGAAAGTTCCTCATTATAATATTCATCTCATTTGAAGAACCCCAAAAAACGTTCCTCATTAGGATTTCAATTTTCCTGGCCACCGATGAAGGGATTTGCAAAATAGACATCTGGTATATCGGTAAATTCGACAAACATGCCTTTATCAAAGTTAGTCTTCCCCCAAAGGAAATGTATTTGAATTTCCACAAATCAAGCATCAATAGGATTCTCTGAGTAATTTTATCCCAGGCAACAAGCGAGAGTCGACCATCCGAAATTGTTATCCCCAAATACGTAATTGGAAATTTCTCCACTTTACACCCCATCACCTTTGCAAATGTCCGAACCACATTATCACTACAATTAATGCTAACTACAATTGTTTTCCAAAAATTAACCTTAAGATCTAAGGCAACCTCACAACATCTCAACAACAAAGCAATATTGCTAACATGATCAATCTCTGCTTCACAGAACAAGGTATCATCTGCGTATTGCAAATGAGAAATACAAGGTCCCCCATTTGACATATGAAAGCCCGAAAAATGTCCAATCCTTTCAACATTTTTAAAAAACAAACTAAAGCATTCTGCATAAATAGTGAAGAGAAAAGAGGAAAGAGGGTCACCTTGACAAAAACCTCAAGAAGCCTTAAAGAACCCAGTCGGACTTCCCTTATACGGGATGGTAAAATGCGCCGAGGATAAACATTCAAATATCCATTTTCTCCACTTGTCATTAAATCCCATGTTCTTCATAATTTCTAACAAAATACTCCATTCGACCATATCATATGCATTTTCCATATCTAATTTAACAACCACCCCAACAAGTCCAGTTAGAACTGGTGATGTATACACTCCTGTGCGATCATAACACTATCAGAAATCAGCCTATCCTTGATGAAAGCTTATTGTGGACTTGAGATAATAAATGGTAGCACCACCTTTTGCTGTTTTGCAAGGACCTTAGTCACAATTTTGTAAAGACTTATCAAAAGACTAATGGGTCTAGTGTCTCCAAGATCAGCAATAACTGACTTTTTCGGCATCAAAGTAATGAAGATGGAATTCACCCCTCTAAATAATACACCCCTCCAAAGGAACTCCCTAGTCATTTCCAATTGCTTACCACTAATCAAATTCCAAAACTTATGAAAAAAGATTAAAGGGAAACCAGGACCAGGTGCCTTATCATTTGGTAGAGCAAAGGCTGCTTTTTTAATTCATCCATAGAGACTTCTCTTCTTAGAATAGGCATCAAATTTGATGGTAAGACCCACCCTGCTCAACTGAGGAATACATTTGACCTTTGAGGAAAATGCTTTTTGGAAGTGATTGATAATAGTGTGAGATCCCCAACGCTATCATCAGGGTCCACTCCATGGATCAGAAGTCCAGAAACATCATTCTGACGTCTCTGTGCATTTGCTATGGCGTGAAAAAATTTGGTATTTAGATCTCCCTCTTTCAACCATTTCATTCTAGCTCTTTGATTCTAATAAATCTCTTTCACCCTTCTAAGCTCCTGCAACTCGTTTGTTTTTGTACTTCTCTCTAGAACTAACTCCTCAGACAATACTCCAGAATGTTGCATTACGAGGTCAACCTCCTCTATACTCCTTAAAACTTCCTCAACTTTCCTTTTGACAGAAAAACTCATTTCTTTTTTCCAAGCAATAAGCTTATGCTTAACATTTAGGAGCTTCTTGTGAAGTTGGAAATCTAAGGAGCCAAAGAAGATAGAATTCTCCCAAGTACTTTTAAGTATGTCAATAACTTCCTTCTCCTGTAACCACCCAATTTCGAGCGTAAAAGGTTTAGGACCCTCCGAACCAATGTTAGAGCTAAGCAAAATAGGGGTATGATTAGAGGAAATCCTAGGAAGAGGTTTAACTGATGCTAAGGAAAAACTTTCTAACCACTCACCAGATAACAAAAACCTATCATTTTAGACATTGACAAATTGAAATACTTCCATTGTTCCACGTAAAGACAGTACCTGAAATAGGCAAAATCTATAAGAGCATGGGACTCGATAAATCGATTAAAAAGATGCATAGCAGACGTAATTGTCCTACCATGATTTCTTGCTTTCGGCTATCTGATAAAATTGAAATCACCCCCTAAGCAGATTGGACAATCAAAATTAAGAAGAACATCTGACATATCATGAATAAAACTTTCTTTCACTTGTACGCATCCAATTTCATTGCCTCCATAAATAGACCACTCGTATAGGAAAACTCTAGAAGAGGAAGTATTCAGTGAGATTATTCGTTTCTCCAATAAGATAATATCATATTTACCATGATTAGATGAGATCAATTGGTTTAATCAGTGGGATAGCCGGCTGGTGCCTTAGTTGGTTTAGTCTATCACTCAAACTTATTTTGATAAAAATAAAGTCAAAATTAGTATTTAACGAGTTGGTTATCCGATTTTGACCGGTTTGACCAACTAAACAAAATTGAGAAGTACTTTCCTAAAGGGATTTTGTATAATAAGACAATTTACCTTTGATACAAGAAATTCACAATTACTTGCAACCATCTGATGTGAAATCTGATAGCTTGAATGGTCACAAAGTTTAAGAATTTTTCTTTTTGAAGTTTGACCTTGGTCAATGGAATAAATGCAGCTATCTAATTTCACATCTAATGGCTAAGATTAATTGTCACAACCTTGTACCAAAAATAAATGGTCTCATTATATACTTTTCCTTTTCTAAATATATTTAGTTTTCCATTTTGATGAGATAAGACCCCTCACGAGTTTGGTACCCAATCTTATCTCAGTAACTATAAACAACAAAAATCTTCTCACAGTATACAATCTCTCTAAAATTAATGTCTTTGTTTAGAGTTACCTAAGGCCATTTTAAATATCAAAGAAATCATCAATTAATGGTAGCACCTCTACATGGTGTACATGCACTCTGGGAAAGACAGAGGATCTGAGGTATCTCACTTACCATATACTCTTCTTTAAAAATTAATGTCTCTTTAAAATGGATTCTGTTGTTTAGTATTACCTAAGGTTAATTTTAAATAGAAAAAATTATAGATACCCCTCATGACTATATTTTCTCCACCTGAATAGTTATCAAACCACACCATTCACCCCAAGTACTATTCATTTTTGCAACTACCCCAAAGTAATAAAATAGATTTTTTAAGATGAAAATACCCCATGTACTAGAATAGTTTTCCCATCTAAAAACTTAAAATTTAAAATTTTTGAAGGAGAAACTATCTAAAAAATTTAGCCAAAGAAACTATCTCAAATTTTAAATTTTAGAGAGAGAAGCTATCTCACAAATTTTAAATTAAATAAATATCTCAAATTTAAAATTTTAAAGAGAAACTCTCTCAAATTTCAAGTTTCAGAGAAAAACGATTTCAACTTTTTAGAAGAGAGAAATTATCTAAAATTCTCTCTCTAATATTTGAAATTTGAGATAGTTTCTCTCTCTAAATATTGTGAGATAGTTTTTCTCTATTTGAATTTCTCTCTCTAAAGATTTTGAAATAGTCTTTATCTAAAATTTCAAATTTGAGATAATTTCTAAAAAAATTTTGAGATAGGTTCTCTCTATAAATTTTTTTGAGATAGTTTCTCTCTTTATCTTAAATACATAAGGGGTATTTGTTTCTTAAAAAAGATACTTTTTTATTAGGGGGTTGTATGCAAAAATAAATAATATTAGGGTTAGTGGCGTGGTTTAAAAAGTATGATGATGAGGCATGCCTAAAAAATATGGTTTGGGGGTGTCTCTGTAATTTTTCCGTTTTAATATCTAGCTTGAGATAGAAATTCTCATTCAATGATGGCATCTATACTAAGGATACCATACATTATTGGGAAAGAGAATCTAAGGGCACGTTTCATAACTTTATGAACAATTTCCCTAGGATTCTCCCCTGCTGTTGACTTTCCTAAAATCTAAGAGATAATGAAAATTGCCTACCTGAAAGCCTAAAATCTAAGAGATAATGTTTAATTTTTTCCTGTTTGGTAAAGTTGATGCTGGAAAAATACAAATCTGCATGTTTAATCATTCATTATGTATTTCAATGATTTAGTACGAGTAATGTATACTTTTGAATAAAATTTTCTTGCTACTACCTATATAATGTATTTCTTACAATGTATGGTCAATATTGAAATTTAATCCCACATTTATGTGGTTGGGCTTGGATGTACCTCGCTCGGGCTCCCTCAGGGACTTGGGCTTGATGACCCCCTCTTGGACAACCACTTGACCTCGCGAGTGCATGTGCGCCTCGCGTGTCATATGCGGATAGGTATTTCCAATGTTGAGAGGATTTTAAAGTGATAAAGAGGTGGACTCAAACACCTACCTCACCATGTTGGAGTTCATGGGATACAGCTGGGCTGCTGCCCTCTTAGATCAATGACGAAAGTCCCCTGGTTGTCCAACAACATGGTTTGAATTCGGCCCCCTCTGAAATCAACATCTCACCTAGACTCTCACGAAAAGTCTACTAATGTATCTTGCATTTTTGTACTTGAGTTGTAGGACTATTTGTGCTCATTTTAATCTTGGGATTGTGTCCACATATTGTCATAAACGTGCTAGAAACTAATTTTAAATGAGGTTTTGTAAGTAGGCTAGGCGGTGCTATCACGAAAACCAGTGATTAACTAAACATGTATTTTTCAATATTATTGTTAAATTTTTAATGCAAAAAAATGGATGTTGATATATAAAATGTATGTATATTCTTGATACATATTTTATAATTATATTATCTTGAATGACTATATCATTGTAAATATTATTTGTGGCATTGTGCATGACTATATCATTGTAAATATTTTTTGTGCCAAATGTACGTGTAGTGGCATTATGGATGACTATATCATTGTAATTTTTTTTCTTGATTCTAAGTGTGTGTTATACAGACTCTTTTTATCTATAATGTTGTATAAATAAATTTTTTTCCTAGTAGGAACTAATTCATGCTTGTCAAAATGAAGATTTGTGACAAGTCCTTATGTACTAGCATTGTGAATTACTATATCATTGTAAATATATTTTTTATTGATACTATATCATGGTGATTGTTTTTCAAGTTGAATTGTCAGGTTAATTTTTAACTATTTACATATTAAAACAGTTGAACCGTGGCAAGATCTAAGGAAGACCCTGAAGGATAAAAACGTCACCTGTCATTTTATTTTTAGGTCGTACTTTACGAATTGTATGCTTTATTGTACTCCATGTATGAAGATGTACTTAATCCATCATAATTCTATGCTTATCCTTTTGTGTGATGTAAATTAGATGATAAACAGTAGTTCATGCAGGGAGAAAACATATCAATATTCGCATATTCATGTAAAAAAATGAAAATTCTTATTGGTGTACCCTCACTTCTTATTGGATTACTAAAAAACAACATTTATAATGAATTTTAATAATTTTTTAAGATTTGTTTTAAGGCTTAATCCAACCGATTTAGCCGATTCCCAATCGGATCACCGATTCACTGATTCGGATGGGTTTTTGAGGTGCCCTATCCGGAGCGCCGATCCGTTATTTAAACCATTGGTTTAAACAAAAGGAAAATATCTACATGTCTCCTATTTTTAGGTTTTATTTCTAAATAAACCCAAGGTTTCAAAAAATATCTTATAACCCCCAGCCACTTTAAACTTATTTTTTAACCGAAACAAATGTGAGAAAGACATGCTCTATCTAAACCCAATCCTTTCTCTCTCTTCACTTTTATACCCCAAACTTCTCTTTTTCTCTCTCTTCCTTGGTCTCTTACTCTCTCTCCTCCTTGGACTCTCACTCTCTCTCCTCCTGTGTTTTTCTAAATACCTTTCTCTCTCCACTTGGTAACCTCTCATGTCCATGAAGCCCTTCTCTCTCTCTAGAAGTTTGGGAGGATGGCTCTTAGAAAATGTATATCTTTTTAGATTTGTTTGGCCTAAAAAAAGAATGTTTAAATTAGCTCAGGGGGTTATAAGAAATAAAATCGATAATTTTTGTGCTCCATGATATCTTTTAAAACCTTGGATCTATTGTGAAATGAAACCTAAAAATAGGGGATATGGAGATATTTTCCCTTAAACAAATTATACAACTTGGATAAGCATGAAACCTATGTTTGTATTTCGACTTAAAATTTTGTAAAAGAAAAAAAATTTTGGGTGCTTATTGGTTCTCAAAATTTCAAAAAATCTTATTTAAGTAGGTCATTTGCTTAAGCATCTTTCACTAACCTAAGAAAAAAGAATTGTATAGTGCGCACCCGGAATTAGCTTGAAATCTATATAGGTTTTTAGGTGCTCGAATTCTTTCTTTTTCGTTCTTTCTTAAACTACTTATCCAAGTGAAAGTTTGGGTTTACAGAAAAAAAAAATTCAGAATACACACTTTGCAATATGTCAGTGTTTAGATCCTCAAGATACAAGCTTTTCTACAGAAACTTAACCAAATGAGTAAATAGTTTTATAATTAATTAAATTACCATAAATCTTTCTGTAAGAACAAATAATTTTCTCATTACTTACAATTTATCCAGTGGACTCAAAATGGAAGCCTATATTAAAGATTAATAGGCAATGGTGCGTACAATGCATCAGCTAGAGAAATTTCATAAAATCAAAAACTATCGTAGACATATTACTATGTTTGCATGATATCGTATTCAACCTTTTGTTGAATGAGGAAATTGTATAATCATTTTTGGGAAAAATTGCTGGACTTGTATGAACTGGAGACTGCAAGTAATAGTAGTTTGTTACTTTTAAAGAAATGTTTTAAAATCCAATCTAACATGACTTAATTTACCTGATTGAGTTCATTTTGAGGTAACGAAGGTACGAAAAAAATCCGAGCTAAAAGTTTTGTTTTTGCTAGTATCTTGCCAGATAGTTGGGAAAATTGGCTATTTCACTGTATAATTGAACAGAGGAGAACGACTCACCCACTGGACCTAACCTCAGGCTAAAACAATGTCATTCAGAGATAGTTTATATGGGGTTCTAATGAAATATAATTAGTGAAAGGGTTGACCTGGGAAAGGCCTCTCTTTACCGACAACCAGCGGAGCCGGCTTGCAAGGATCTGAAACTAGAAATCTGATAAAAGCTCACACTTCAAAAAGCTTTGGAAGTAAGAGGGGGAGAGATTTATAAGAGGTTTTAGAAAACGAAAATTAAGATAAGTTAAACTAAACAAAACATGCAAGTGAAATAATATAGAGTAAAAAGAAAGGAATTAGATACCTAATTGAAGATTACGCCTACAAACCCAGCACCTAGAACCATCGCTTGATAAAAGTAGGGACTTGAAATGCCAACTTCTACCAGTCTTCGAGGATTTTCCTTCTATGTCTGAGGTGACTTAAGTTGAGTCTTAGTTGTTTAAGCTTGAGATAGTTAGGGACCTAGATTTGGGATAGGTGGTCTAGGGTTTGCCAGTAGGTTATGGTTTAATTTGGCATTTCATGAAAATAAAAAGCATGATTGTAATGCAATTAATCTTGAAAAGCTTAGCTCATTGCTAGAAGAGGTTTTTAAAGAGATGAGAAATGATGACACATCCACAGATGATGATGATCATGGTGATGATGATGATGCATAGCTACATGACTTGGGGCTTATACCTTCCCAAACTCCTAAATTTTCTATTAATTCGAATGACTCTACCGTGCTTTATGTTTAATTTTGAATCATTCTAATAACTTTTGTATTTAATATGGAGATCATGAATGTGAATAAATAAATAAATTTTAAAAATTTAAAAAAATAAGTCTAATAAGAAAACATTTGGAACCTTAGTTTCCATTGTTTTTAGATGGAACATCTATTTGCATCCAACTTTAAGATGGTTAGACTTTCTGGACTGCATATGTAAAAATGCGGTCCAACTTGCTTGAAACACTTTTCCTAATCTAAAAACAATTGAAACTAATAGTCCGTAAGTTTTCTTCATAATTCTTTATATAATATATATATATATATATATATATATATATATATATTCATGATCTCCTTGTTAGAGATTATATGTCCTTAAAAATTAGGTTCGAAAATCCATTAAAAAATAGATTTTTAGGAGTGAACTTATTTCTACATGGACTCGAAGAAACCGTGTCGAAAACCAATTCCCCGTTACCTGCCACACAAGCTACTTATTATTACATGACTTGAAATCCAAAACATAAAGTTTTTTAGTTGGTGGACTCAATTACACAAATTTAGGGCAGTATTGTCTCGTTTTATTTATTTTTATATTGTTATTCGGGAAAATGTTTCTATGAGTCGGCCGAGTCATCTATAAATGAGTCCTCCCTCTTAAATCTATTTTAGAGATGAATTGTGGTTTTAAATTTTTGAGGAATGAAAATCTCAACCATGATAAGAATCTTGAAAGAAAATAAATTTTTATTTTTAAAGGCAACTTTTTTTTTTTTGACATACTTTGTGCATAGTCCACTGGAACTTTTGGGGCCACCATTTTCTAACACCCATCAGGTAGATGGATGTTAAAGGGTTAGGGGACGCTATTGTAGAAGTGTATCCGTTGACACACACTACTTTTCCTGTTATATTTACAGATTCAGAGGCTGTCCAATAAATTCGGGTTCTTTCGGTGGCATTGTTGAACAGTAACCAATTGTCAACTTAGGAAGTGGTAGCTTCTTACCCCAAATTAACAGTAAAAACAAGAACCAGTAGACCAAATTACAACTAATTATGAACAATAATAGATCACAATTCATCGTAGTTCGTCACAGCTGGTACGAACTTTGACAATCCTTTCATAGCTTTTTATTACCATATCTGTATCAATTCATCTTTCGGGAAAGAAGAAACCCAGCCTATATATTAGAAGCCCAAGGGCAAGGCGATACTAAATATAGACCATTTGTTTGAGTTAGAGCTAGAGAGAATCTAAGAATCAGTAACACATTTTGTAGAGAGAGGATCACCATGGATCTATGTAGGCCTAGCCTTTGCTTCACGTCCTCTTTCATTCTTTTTCTTATTATAACACAATCCGTTCCTTCGGCTTCACAGAAAGTTGGTAATCTCCACTACCCATTTTCGATATCTCTTCCTATACCGCATTTTTTTATTTCCTTTCTTTTCTGGTCTTCCTGTGATTTATGTTTCAATGTTTTTCTCTCTCTCATATGTTGTTTTTGTTTAATGGGTGGTAGAGGATGAGAAAGAGTTTGATTATTTGGAAGGTAGTGAGAAGGGACCGAAGCACTGGGGCGAGCTCCAACCCAAGTGGGCGGCTTGCAGGAATGGGGAGATGCAGTCTCCAATTGAACTGCATCAAAAAGGGTGGAAGTTCTGCCAAATCTGGGGTGCTTAAAGAGAGAATATAAGCCCACCAAAGCAATCCTCAAGAACAGAGGCCATGATATAATGGTATCTCTCTCTCTGAGTCAGTTGAATAAAATCTAATTTTCATCTGGCTCATTCTCTCAGTGTGCATGCTTCATGAACACAAATGAAATTAATGCTTATTTTTTCATTTTTTCTTTTTTTTATGTCTCCCTTTTAATTAGTGTCTTATATACACACAAGTGAACGATCATCCCCCCTCTTATGGTTTATTTGAACACAACTTTTTCCTTTAGCCAAAAGATTTCCATCTCCCTTAGGAGGATACTATCCTTTCCTCCCTCGAGCAAACATTTTGGATCTCAAATTTTGGGATGTAATTTTACAACCCAGACACTAGCCTCGGTAAAAAAAAGAAATTTAAAAAATAAACTCTTAATTTATTAGAAAAAAATTATGCCTCAATATTGAGACCCTCTAATTTTTTGAAGGGCTAGATCCAAATGATACAAAACTCAAAATTCAAAATTTTTCTTAAAAAAATTATCAGCTAGTAATTATTTTATGTTTTTCAAAATTTTAGACTAAAAATTTCTCCTAAATAGATATTTGAGTGATGGAGGAGATTCACAGTATGCTCCTGCAGGAGCGTAGTATAATGCGCTCTTTCCTTTATTAAGTGTGCAATTGTTTTTTGGGCCATTCATCTATAATTGTAATTGAACATTGTTCTCTCTCTACTTGTTCGTGTGTGTAACTGTAAATTGATATGGCAGCTTAATTGGGGGGAAAGTGGAGCTGGAACACTTGAAATAAACCAAACGGAGTATGTTCTCAAGCAATGTCATTGGCATTCACCCTCCGAGCACACTTTCAATGGTAGAAGATAAATTAATTAATTAATTATGCTGTGTATGGGTTTCTCTCCTGTTTGATAGTTAGCAAGTCAAGGATTAATAAAATATCGACCGACCAAAACATCGGTAATAAATCGCTTTTATTTTCAAAGTTATAGAATCGTGAATATTTTGGATTTGGTTAAAACAAAATATTAGTTAAAAAATCGAATATGTAAAGATGATTACAATATAGAATTATGATTTGCAGCTATTGCGTAGATATATTAAGCCATTAAACAATAATTTTAGTAATGCTTGACAATTTTTTGTTGAAATTTTTAATAAATGTAACAAAAATGCTTACTCTATTGTCATAGTACAAAATATATCATAGATTTATTGGGAGCATAAAATGAAACAACAACAACAATATTGAACATAAGAACTAATTAACAAATAACAAGAATTGTAAACCAGGGTATAGGATTATTTGAAAAAAAAAGAAAAAGTTCTCAAAATAAGAATGCAGTTAATTAAAAGAAAACACAAAGACCCAAATATATAAAATAGTGGTCCATCCAAATTTCTATGTTGTACACACCAATGAAATAAATTAAAAAAACTATGAAATTAACCATACTTTTCTATACATAAAAAAACAACAAAATGCTTATGCAAATTCGAATCTCGCACTGAATTCTTAGCTATCTAAATCTTTAATATCATTGAATCTCACTCTTGCTCTTTACAAGGACGCAATGGGCCTAAAAATAAATACATAAAAGATTTTTCATTGGATTATTCTTCTTTTAATTCTATTTATTATTTTGAGATATACGATTGTTTTGATTATTTTTTTTAGAGTAATATATTGCTTGTATTTTTTCATATACCTTTTTTATGGAAACTCATTGGTGAAGTTTTCTCAGTGTTAATATACATATCTATAAATTAAAATTCGTTAATATTAAGTTAATGAAGAAATAAAGTTATAGGAAGAAGCTTTTATTAAAAGTCTTTTTAAAAAAGGATAAAATTCGGATTTATATCAGTTCCATTAAAAAACGTGATATTTAAAAGATTTTAAAAAAATTTCAGAGTTCTTAACAGATATCAAAAAGTAGGATTTTTTTTAAAAAACAAATTTGTTTTAACTGGAGACTTGCTAACTATGCTCCTTTTATACTTTCGATTAATTGAATGCCGTCATTTCATTCCATGGCCTTTTTCTCCTGCCGTGCACTTATTTCATAAATGTAAGCATTCACCTCTACTTACCAAAATTGACCAAATATAATGGGGGTTTGTGTGATTCAGATACTCATTAGAGATGCACTTGGTTCACGAAAGCAAACAAGAGGAGAGCGGTGGTTGCGATTGCCTACAAAATTGGCAGACCTGATTCCTTTCTTAAGGAGGTAATCATGCTCTCTCTCTCTAACGGCATTCTCTCTCTCCAACCGTGTGTAAAATTCGATTCCCCACCAAAGTATGCCCCAGCTTTTCACAAACCGGCAGGATTGAATCGGAACGGGCGGGGTTACTCTGAACTGGCCTTTTGTCGGTCTAGTTTTAGTCGGTTTTTGTGGTTAAGTTTTAATATGTTGAAAAAATTCAAAAAAATCATTTAAATTTTTAAAAAAATAAACAAACGTATTTGTAATGTATTTTTTAATGTTTTCTATCATTTTGGCAAAGATTAGAAAACATTTTGACCATCAATATTTATTTTTACATTTTCCTTTCTTTTGAATTATTTCTAAAGTACCCCTATAGATTATTTAAAAAATACCACTATTTAAAAATTGCAGAATTTATATTTCACATATTTTTTTTTTATCTTTGTTTAGATGTGTTTTGTTAAATTTTATTCCAAATGTAATTTGCATATTTTTTAGATTTATCATATATCTATATATATATATATATATATATATTTATTTATTAAGAATATTTGATCAGGCCAAGACATACCCAGTCTTTTCGGGTTAAATGGAACCAAATCCAGGTTATTGAGACTAGCCCATATCCAGGTTAAGAGCTCAGTTCTTGTAATCGAATACTGCTCTGCTCAATATACTCTTTAAACTCCATCTAAAAGGAATGATGGTCTCTCTCGTCCAATTGTGCCAAAGTCGTTTATATAATTACTTTTTTAATGATCTTTGGCCTGGCCTAGACTTTGTCTAGTTTTTTCAGGTTAACCATAACCGGTCCCAAGTTATTCGGGTTGGCCCATATCCCGGTTCTGAGCCCTGTTCTTGTAATCAAACACAAGTCTATTTAAATTTTGGTAAAATATATATTAGGGATACTTGTTAGATCTTAAATTTTGGGATGTTACTTGTACAACTCATAAATTTTACACATATATGTAACTTCTACAAGTAAAAATATGTATATATACTTGTACACATGTATGTAAGGGATTGTATACAATGAGACCATTTATCGTTATACAAGGAGGTCACACTTATTTACAACATTCAACGGAAATCTGATAGCTTAGGTGTGTTAGGTCAATGAAATAAATGCAGCCACCCAATTTCACATCTAATGGTCAAGATTATTTGTGACCACGTTGTACCAAAGGCAAATGGTCTCATTATATACTTTCCCTATATATAAATATTTTTATATTGTACAACCATACAGTATTTAGATGTTTTTTTCCGGATTTTGACACAGCAAACTTATAAATAGACACATGTGTTTGTATCTAGCTAACATATATTTCGGATATTGACACTCATATCAAACTTATAAATAGACACATGCGTTTGTCTAGATAACATATATGGCATCGTCCCTTTCTCCTTCCCAAATTTTTCTACCTTGGTCGACAAGCGTTTCGTTTCTCTCTCTCTCCATTGCTTTAAATCTGCATCCTAAACATGCTTTACCACCTACTCTTTTCGACCACCATTTAACACTTTTCACCTCTACACCCCAAGGCGTCTTTGAGCTGTTCTCTATTTTTTATTTCAACATGTCACAACATTGGTGAATTCCTTATATTTGTTCTTTTAGGGGCATGTAATTTATATGTTACGTACTAGTTTAGTTATATACAAATATAAAGAGGTGCCCTTCAATTCTTCTCTATTTGTTGTAACAATAGATCTAGTCATGGTGTTTAATCATTCTCGTTGTTGAGTGAGGAGCCGTCGCAACCTAGTCAGATTCGTGATCTTCCGACAAAAACTACTTATCATATTTATTGGTTTTAATATAAGAGAACTAGTATGCATTTCCAAACATTGGGCCAGTGTTTCAGAACCTTGGTCAGTAGGCATGGTTGTTCACCTGATGTTTCCATGTCAAATTGTTGGATCGACAATTTAGATCGGTCTAAATTTGTCAAAATCAATAATCCATAAAACTAAAAATAAATAAAAATTGAAATAAAGATTTGTGTGGTGGTGATTTAGAGGGACCTAAAAACTATTGGATAAGCTTTAGATAAATTATATATATATATGTGGGAAGGGGGGATTTTAGGGAGGAAACTGGGGCTGGACAAAGACCTTCCCAAAACAGGTTCGGTTGCTAGATTCCTAGTCCAAGGGCACGATTGCGAAAGAGAGTCCTTTTTGTGCACACTATGAAAAGGAAAAGTTGTTCGTGCATCACTGAACACGCACTTCAACAATACCATTCCCTAACGCATTCAATATCCACCTGTCTGCGAAATTTATTCACTTCAAAAACTAGGAGCCAAAGATATTAGGAGGTTATAAGAAGTAGCAAGCTTGGTTATCAAAGAATCCAACTCGCCGGAAAATGTAAGAGACCATATCTCTGGTTCTTCTTCTGGTTGGATTTGCCAGCTTAGGGCACAACCAGAGGCAAACAATGGAGTATCAGTGCTATTGGAGAGAGGAAGAAGAGGAAAACATCTAAGGCGTGTATGAATAGCTAGGAAGTACACAAATAACACTTCATTTCTAAGGCATGGGTTTTGGAGACGTCATTAGGTGTCCGGTATTTCAAACACCGAACAATAAAGAGCACTTGGAAATGCAGCAATAATAGTCCCATGTCCGGTGTTTGTATTGCCAGATAGAGGGGCAACTTAGAGAAAAAAAAAAAATAGAAGATGATACTCGTAATTTCGAAAAAATGAAATACCAATGGTAATTGGTCTCCCAAATAATATCCGGACGTAATTAGCTCTTCAAAATAAATCCTTTAATTGATCTCCCAAATAATATCCGGACGTAATTTGCTCTTCAAAATAAATCCTTTGAAATTGTAATATTTGGAAAAGGTCATTTTATCTTATTGGACATAGAGGAGTGAGTGTTTTGTATACAAAGGATACATTATCAATATGCTCACTGTCCCATATATGACACGTAAGGCGTTAATAGCATCACGAGAGTGCAACAAAACCAATTGGAGACTAGACTCAAAATTAAGGGGTCCTACCAAATATTTGTTATTTCTAACCATATGGACTTCTAAATTCATTAGAAATATGCTCGTACTTGCTTAAGTATATATGGTAAGTGAACTAGGATGTGGATCGAATGATGCTTTTCAAGTACGAAACATCATTATTTTCAACCTCCAAAAATGTGACTGTGAAATGTGAAAAATGGGAATGTGAATGTTTAACTTTCGGGCTATTTTCGGATGTTGAACATTCGAAAAACCCTTCAATTCGGATGTTCAACACCCGAAAATGGGAATGTGAACGTTATACTTTCGGCCTACTTTCGGATGTTCAACATCTGTAAAAGGGTAAAGTCGTTTTTTTAAAAAAATTATGTTATAAATAGTAAAAAACAGACATACATATAATAACAGATACTATTTGGTACATCCGTAATAACGCAAAGTATAACGAATATGTATGTAATTTTCTCTTTATTATTTCTAACTATTTGGATTTCTAAATTCATTAGAAATATGCTTGTACTTGCTTTTGGATTTATAAATTCATTAGAAATATTCCTGTCGTTGCTTAAGTATATATGGTAAGTCAACTAGGAGGGGATTGAACGGTGCTTTTCCATTAAGAAACGTCATTATTTAGTTACCCCGATAATGAAAAGATGACATAAAAAAAATAAGTGGGAACAAGGTTGATGTTGACCTAGATCATCTTCAATTCTCTCTTCATTGTTGAAAAGGAGATGAGAAAAAAGATGAGGCCATGGATGCAAAGTTGGTAAAAGACTTTTCAACTCCAAGCAAACCTTGTGGAACACAAGGACAAGACTAAAAACTAAGAAGTATTTTTTTTCAAGATCCAAAAGGAAAAGGATATCTACACTGATTAGGAGTTCACAAGGAAAACAAATTGTTAGAATTATGGGAATCTAGGCCACTACTTTAAGGACTGTCAACAACTGAGAAAACTTAATGGTCGCAGAAGATAAGTTGGTAGCAGTGTTTTTAAACTCGGCTTAGACCTAGGACTCTGCCTTGGCTCGGACGAAGTGACTTAGGAACAAATAATGATAATAATTTTAAAAACTGTGAAAATTTTGTTTAGGTAATTAAAAATAAGAAGAACAAAAATGAAATAAAGAAAACCATTAAAAGTCTACAATAGTCCAAAAAATTATATAAAAGATGGATTATTAGACAATTTGATTCATTACATTCCAATACTTTAGAAAAGTAAAAAATAATAATAATAAAAACTCCTTCATGTAATAGGAAAGTTACCAAATCATCATAAAAAAGAGAAATTTACGCATATATCCTATGTAATTAGCTTAATTACGAAAAAATACAATGTAATTGTTTAATATTATGTGCATATCCTTTCTTTCACCCTTTTTTGAATTCCATTTTACCCTCACTTCGGATATTTAAAATCCAAAATAAAAATTTTATATTATAACATTTAATAATAATAATGTTTCAATTATGCAATACGAAAGGTTACCAAATCATCATAAAAAAGAGAAACATACCCATATATCCTATATAATTAGACTAATTATGAAAATCCATTGTAATTGTTTAATATTATGCGCATATCCTTTTTTGACCATTTTCTGAATTTCATTTTACCCTCACTTCGAATATTTAAAATCCAAAGTCAAAAGGTTAAATTACGAAATTTTCAATATCCGAAGTCGTATGTTCTCAGTGCGTGAACAAATGATCCTTCTGCCCCTTGTTTTGCATTTGCCATGAAAAAGGAATATATTTAATTGGTCTTAATATATATTTATATTGCGTGGTTTCTATTTAATTAAGGTGCACCTCCAAATTTTATCATAGCATGTAATTTTGGCGTAAAACATTCTAAGGATTATTTAAAAATCTATTTTTATATTTAATTATAAAATTTTAAACTCCAAAAAGGATTAAAATCAAGTAGATCTATGAATATATGAAAATCTTGAAAACGGACGGTCTAAATAATGTGTTGCACGATACACTAGTTTTGGGACTCAAAAATATATATATTTTTTTTTCATATTCATCCATCGCTATTTCAAGATGATCAATTATAAAGTTTTTCAACACTAAAACAAACTTTTCCGATATTAAATGATATATTAAAGCTCATATAAATTAGCCATACCATACCGTCATCTACATTCCTCTGGTATTGTGCAATAGGGGATTTATATTTTCTATTGTAGTTTTCAAACTTCTATCCGTTGATTACTGTATTTTAAAAATTTTTATGTTGAACTGCTCTTTGATATTTGTGATGATAAGGTATTGTTTCTTGTCACCAACTCTGGGGGATAAATTCTACCTGACCCTTCCACCTCGATAACCATTAGACCTAGAGCTCTTACAAGTAAACAACAACAAAAAAAAAAAAAAAAACGCAAGAAAGAAAAGAAAAGAAAAGAAAAGAAGAAATTAGATTGGGAACCTGATTTTAAGTGCTCCACTTGAATAGACTGATCATGCTGTGGATACTTATTTGTTGTGTTATCTTATTCGATTATCAATTAAAATGGGCTTCAAGTCTTCAACAGCCTCAAACTGAAAGGAATGGGCAGCTGGCTTTTAATTTTTAACAAACATACGATTAATGCGGATTTTTTTGGGTGGTTAGTTACTCTTTTCTGGCTACATAACAGGTAATGATTCAAAAGTCTCAAATACTCATATTACCTGCTTTTTCTTGAATTTTATGCATTTCCCCATGATATTCCATCCTTCTAAGGACCAAATATATTTACTCTGGTTGGTGCAAATGAAGTAACAAAAAATTGATTTCAATGCTTGATGAAGTTGTTTCTGTCAATTGAAAACACAAAATGGTGCTGTTTACTATAACAGTAAACATTTGGTTTACTTTTAACAGTAAAGATTTGGGGGCGTTTCTTCTTTACCTGGATGACAGATGGGTGTGCATGAGAGGATGCATGACTCTGGTCATTAAACGTCTTGTTTCAATTGGGAATTTACAAACACAACTATATCACCTGGAAAATACAACATTTTGAACAGTTAGTTTGGTAAGATGGTTACTACCCATCTTGATATCAGTCTGTTAATCATTATCTAAAGTTTTGATTGGATATGTGGTGGTGGGAATATCCATAAATGATTTAAACATTTCATAAAAGCCCTTAGATTGGTAGTATTGATGAAAATCATAAAAGTTAGTAAAAGTCTCGCCATCAATCATCACAGTTCAAGTGATTTTAATACTGAATTTTTTTAATGGTCACATCTGGGATGTCAATGCAATATTCCTTGTTGAACAAGCAATACCCCATCATCATGTACTTGCTATCTTCAGATTGGAAACCTTTTTGTGTGGGATTTTATGTTGGAAGAAGTTTCCGTTTTTTAAGGAAAATGCTCTGTAGTGTGTTTTACCAGTGTTGGTCTATAGGTCATTGACAATCATCATGGGTCATGAATGTCTTTTAACACTATTAAGCGAATGTTCAGTGTTCAACAAGTAATACTCGTAATCATCTGCTTGCTATCTTCAGATTGGAAACCTTTTTATGTGGGATATGTTGGTAGAAGTTTCTGGTTTTGAAGGAAAATGTTCCATTGTGTGTTTGCTCGTACCGCTATATGTCTATAGGCCATTGAAATTCATCGTGGTTCATGAATGTCTGTTCTTTCCCTATTTATCTGATCATTGATGTGCCCATTCTCTTCTTTCAATTGCAGGGATTGGAAAAGTATGTCATGACAAAACTATTTACTCGTGCATTTGCTTCTATTCCAGAAGAGGTAAAGAAGGATAAAGAACTTTCAGAAAAAATGGCTTTAGTGCAACAGTTCAATCGGCCTGATAATTTGGACATTAAACCAAACTTCCAGAATGAAACACCTTGGCTGGTAAGTTAAAGGACTACTTTGTTTTCTTTTATTCTTTTTTTTTTAGAACTATAGCTACCATTTTGTAGCTTTGTAACTCACGCTGTAGAACTCTGCTAGTTTGAATTCAACTTCAGCATTTGCATGTAAATCATTTTAGTGTGACATTAAAATACCGTGTTTCTAATTCTGAAAAGCAGTACTTATTTAATTTACATCCAAGACAAAAAATTCTAAATTGCTTTTAGAAATGACTCGGTTCAAGGAATTATTCTATGTGAATGCATAAAGTTTATGTACTGTGATTATTTTCATCACTGGGAACTTGTGGGCAGCTATAGGCCTTGCATACTTTGAATTTGTGGCCTTTTGCCATGATTACATATGGAGTAACATATAGTCAAACAAGATTTCATCAAAAGTGTCCCTATTTATGAGTTGAAACCCCTGTGAAAGGAAAACTCAACAAATTTGTTTTTAGACCCTCATCTAAGTTTGTCGTCTTTATCTTTCTTCTCCTTCTTGTCTTGATGATCTTTTTTTTATCCTTCGGGGTTGATGGAAGGATATATGAGAAACGGGGTTGATGGAAGGATATATGAGAAAGGGGAAAAATGAAAAGGAAAACATAAAGAAAACTCAACAAATTTGCTTTTAGAACCTCATCTAAGTTTGTTGTCTTTATCTTTCTTCTCCTTTTTGTCTTGATGATCTTTTTTTATCCTTAGGGGTTGATGGAAGGATATATGAGAAAGGGGAAAAATGAAAAGGAAAACATAAACAAAAGTATGAAGAAGAAGAAAAAAATACGAAAAAAATAAAAGAATTATCAAAACAAGGATATATATAGATATAGGAAAAGATAGGATACACAGTCTCGCGTACCCTTTTCCTCTACGCTCAACAATGCTGATATCATGCTCACAACGGACGGCTCTAATTTGTTTTCCCCTTCCCAATAATCTGAAATATAGATACCCACACACCTATGGATTCTGAAGAGCACATCAAATTCTCTACATCAAATACGGATTATGAAGAATACACAGTAACAATATTTTCAAACTTTCTTACTGAAAAATACATCAAATTCTGAGACAAATTTTCAGTACCCAAAAATGCATATGAACTCTGAGAAAATGCCATGGGAATCTAATAGAGAGAGAGAGAGAGAGAGAGAGAGAGACTTCTCAGAAAAACTTGAGAGAGAGAGAGAGAGGGTTTCTACGACCTTCTGCTGTGGGAAGCTTCTACTGAGACAGATTCGGCTTCTGGGAGCTTCTTTGAGAAGTTGGGAGGCCAGCGAGTGGGTTTTAGCAGGGAGAGAGAGAGAGGAAGAGAAAGAGAGATAGAGAGAGAAGGGCCTATTTTTAGGCAGGGTAGAAAGAGAGACTGCAAGCTTCTTTGAAAAGGAGTAGCAGAGAGAGAGAGAGAGAGACAGATGGATAGAGCAGTTGACGGTGGGATCATTTAGAAGAGATAGAGGAAGAGGGAGAAAGGGCATGTGTGAGCCTCTTTGGGCGAGGTTCTTTGAGTTTCTGCAGAGAGAGAGAGAGAGTGAAGATCGTTTTTTTAGCAGGGGATTGAGTGAGAGATAGAGGAAGAGAGAGAGGAAGTTTCCCAAAGGTCCAAAATTGAAGGGAGAGAGAGAGAGAGAGGGAGAGAGAGAGAGGCAGTTTCTCCTATATCAAGCCTGCAATGAGTTAGGCATTGATTAGAAATGTCAAGGGCAAGATTAAAAAAGATTAATTTGAATGGGTAAAGATTGGGATGGGGAAAACGAATTTGAGCTTTCTATTTGTGAGCTTAATATCAACACCATTGGACGTAGAGGAAAAGGGTACGCGAGACTGCGGACCTTATCTTTTTCCATATATATATATATATATATGTGTGTGTGTGTGTGTGTGTGTGTGTGTGTGTGTGTGTGTGTGTGTGTGTGTGTGTGTGTGTGTGTGAGAGAGGCATAAGATTGAACAATAAGGGAAAAAAGGTTAATGCTGGTGGCAGTGGTGTCAATTTATCATGCAAGTTGAGCCATCAGAGGAAGAAGTCACTCGTTAGTCCCGCACTCCCCATGGTTCATTGTGTAGGTCGTGGGAAAAACTCCCTTAAGTTGGATGAAGTTGTGTTTCGCAACAATTACTTGTTATATCAAGTTGCATAGAGTTTTTATCCTTAGGGGTTGATGGAAGTGTATATGAGAAAGGGGAAAATCAAAAGAAAAACATAAACAAAAGAATCAAGTACAAGAAAAAATAAAAGAACTAACAAAAGGATATATATATATATATATATATATATATATATATATATATATATATATATATATATATATATATATATATATATGTGTGTGTGTGTGTGTGTGTGTGTGTGTGTGTGTGTGTGTGTGTGTGTGTGAGAGAGAGAGAGAGAGAGAGAGAGAGAGAGAGAGGCATAAGATTGAACAATAAGGGCAAAGAGGTTGATGCTGGCGGCAATGGTGTCAGTTTATCATGCAAGTTGAGTGATTAGTGGTAGAGTTCACTTGTCAGTCCTGCACTCCCCATGGTTTAAGTCCTGGGAAAAACTCCCTTAAGTTGGATGAAGTTGTGTTTAGCAACAATTTCTTGTTATATCAAGTTGTGTCTCCTCATGATTTAGAACTTTAGTATCAACATCTCCATTTAGATCTTGCCGATGGATGGAGGATACTTCCTCGTTAAGTTTCAATGCCATGAAACTTCGCAAAGGTTCTATTGGCAGAACTGTTGATGTTAAGGATGAAATGTTGTTCCTATAGCAATAATAACTGGGATGGACTTGGCTCTAGGTGATTCTTGGTGATGATAAATTAGGTTTGACAATACAAAGTTAGAATTTGGAGGGATGCTAGAATCTAAATGTTCTAAAATTAGCCTGACTAAGATAGAGTATATGAAATGCAATTTTAGTAATAATAGAAGTAGAGAAAAAAATGGAGAGATTGATGAAAATGCAAACATAGAATTAGAGCTAGGGAGGCGAAGTGGAGAAGTGCAACCGGAATTTTATGTGATTGCCGCATCGCAACGAAGCTGAATGACAAGCTCTATAGGACAACTGTGAGACCAACTTTGCTCTATAGGGCGGAATGCTAGATTGTCCAAAAACAACATACCCATACAATGAGTATAGCGGAGATGAAGATATTGAGATGGATGAATGGCAAGACATGAATGTATAGAATTCGAAATGAATACATTCGAAAAAATTTTGGTGTGGTACCAATGGGCAATAAGTTGAGAGAGTAGACTTAGGTGGGCTGACCATGTGTGGCACAGACAACACATGTTAGGAGGTGCGAGTTAGGTCAAGTGGAAGCTCAAAAAGGGTAAGGGGTAGTCCCAAAAAGGCATGGTTGGAAGTAGTGAGAAAATATATGGGGTCTTATAGCCTCACTGAGGGTACGGTCCTTAGTAGAGCAGAATGGTGGATCAAGATTCGTGTAGCCAACCGCAATAAGTTGAGAAAAGACTTTGATGATAATGATGAAGTTTGAAAATGAAAGACAACTGTTTTTTCCATTGGTCCTTTATTTGTTAGGTTTTTCCATGGATTCTTCTTGACCAATGGCATATTGCATACTTTTGTGTTTGCTTGGAGATGGGGCTGTAATCCAGGGCAGGAAATGCAACATATAGTATGCCCATGCAAAAGTGTGCGCTTTCATGAATGTATACATGTAGATGTATTTGCTCATTATTTAATAATAAACTAAATAATATGAAAAGATAATCTACAAGATACAGGGTCATGATTTGTGCCCCTTACAATTATCAGCAGAACCATTCAATGAGGTAAAATACATGGGTGGAGAATTGAGTGACCAATGTTACTGTGTTTTTGCACTTTTGTATTATCATATGTCTTAGTCTTGCTACAAATTTTTTCACAAAGGTATACCATGGAAAATATTGTCTGTCTATATGCTTACAAGATTGTGTTTGTGTCTTGCATAAATTAGCTTGTGACCACTAAAAGACTTTTGCTTTTATCTGTTTTTCAGCTAGCGCAGAAAGAACTACAGAAAATTAATATGTATAAAGCTCCACGAGACAAACTTCTCTGTATCCTCCACTGCTGCAAAGTCATCAACAACTTGCTGTTAAATGCATCAATTGCATCAAATGATAACCCCCCTGGAGCTGATGAATTCCTCCCAGTGCTTATCTATGTGACAATCAAGGTAACCTTTCCTATGCATGGATACACCCTTCTTTGTTTTCTTATTATTGCCGTATATATATTTAATATGTGAAACTAACCCAAATGATTCTTTATCAACTATATCTCTTTATCAGGTCATAGATCTCTGAAAAATAATCATTCTACTGGCTTCTTGTAGTTGCAATGACCTTAATGAAAGTTCTACATATACTATTGAAGGAAATAGTAAAAGGAAAATATAGTACGATATATATGGTCATGATAACTCCATGGCAATGAGGTTTATTGCAGTCCCCAACAACTCATTGAATGGTGATGGAAGGAAAAGGGTCCCACCATACATGTCATTAATTAAATTCTGTCCCACTCTCCCTCTTTCATGATCCTATTTCATGATCCTATTGATGGGATGGTAATAACTGATAACCTCATTGACATGGTGTGTTATGATTAGATGGATCACAGCATTTTTTTTTCTTCCCAATAGTTAACTATTCTATTTGTGGAAGGGAAATTTTCTATACACACGGCGTGAAGGTGGTGTAAATGGACTCATTGCAAAAATACATCCTTAGTCACAGACAATTGGGATGAACACAGTCCCCAACAACTCTTTCATCATCCAACGTATTGATGGGATGGTGAAAATGACAACCTCATTGACATGGTGTGTTATGACTAGATGGATCAAAGCATTTATTTCTTTCCAATAGTAAACTATTCTATTTGTGGAAGGGAAGTTTTCTATTCACACAAAGTGAAGGTGGTATAAATGGACTCATCTGCAAAATACATCCTAATTGACAGTCACTTGGGATGAACACTATCTCACCCTTAAGTTCACCATTGTCCATGAAGCAGAGGAGTCAACATTTCATCTTCGACAACCCATCATTGAGATGGATAATGGGGACGAACCTATGCTACATGGGCTACATTCTCCACATGTTATATTTGTTCAGTGTAATTTAACTCGGTTTCTTGTTATATGGATTTGTATGTCAAAATATTTTTTCCATTTTATTTAATCTCATTTTTGTTTATTTGCCTTTTTATATTAATTTTGTTTGTTATGATGTCGCCATTCCATTTGGAGTTGCTTTAGGCAAAGGTCAAACCTTGGACCCTGGTATTTCTGAGAGTCGCTTAGGAATGCAAGTGGAAGGCATTATATGTGATGTGTATACTCGTATGTCCAAATGATAATATTTTATCATACGGCACATGCTAAAATCTCGTCTCTAGGAAATGATTATTAGAAGTGGTGGTGCTGGGAACTTGGCCCCCATAAAATTAAATGCTGTGGTTTCCTTGGATTAGATGGTGTTATTCCTAGGTATTGTCATATTCACTTTGCTAGGTGCTGAACTTAGTTAGAGTAACTTTGTACCTGTTGAACAAATTTTACTAGGCATTGAAGAAGTCCTGCAACGTACAGGGGTAGAAGTTTCACATTTTGCTTTTATAAAACTTAAAACCATGAAACCTTTTTAAGAGAACATTCCATGAAGATGGTCTTAAACTATGTAACCTTATTAAGATAACATTCCATGAAGATGGTTTATTAGTTTGTGGAATTGTACTACAATCTGATAAGACCCTTTCAAGAATCAAAAGCCATTGGGTTGTTACACCCCCAAATGAAATGATGGACAGTGTGGGAAAGTGTGCAACCCATTAGAACAAGACATGAAACATGGTGAGTCTCACTCTAAGTCCATCACCATCTGTCATTAGATTGCACCGTGATGTTCCAATATACTCCATTAGGTCATTGTGTAATATGCTTTTAATTTCCATGTGGCAATTTTTTATGCTAATGATGATGATGATCTCCCGCAGGCGAATCCTCCTCAGCTGCATTCAAATTTGTTGTATATACAGCGTTACAGGCGACAATCACGGCTTGTTTCTGAATCCGCATACTTCTTCACAAACTTACTTTCTGCAGAATCCTTCATTGCCAACCTTGATGCAGGATCCCTTTCAATGGATGAAACTGAGTTCGAAATGAACATGGAATCAGCACGATTAATTCTAACTGGCCTATCCAACAGTTTTGAAACACCAACTACTCCTGAACCCAAACCACACTCTCAAAAGCCAACAAGAACTTATTCTAATTATGTACAATCCCCACAAGGCCAACATTTGCATCCACAAAAACAGGTCAAGGAGGTGGGTAAAGAAGTAGTTCTGAAACCAAATGGAGTATCTGTTCTGGATTTGGAAAAGCAAGGGGCTTCTACCCTTCTAAAGGAAGAACAAATCAGTGGGTTTATTCGGGAGTTCCCATTCTTATACTCAGAAGCCGGCGATTTAACGATGGAGGATGTGGAAGCACACCTCAATGAATATAAAAGGCTTGCTCTCAAGTATGTATCTCTTTGTCATGTCATAGGAAAGAAGGATACTAATAGTGAGAGTAAGGGATTTGAGCACCCTAGTGAATCAGGGAGGATTGAGGTTGAGAGCGAGAATCAGGATGAGCTTAATAGAACAAACAGCATTGTCGCTATTGATATGGCGAATGGTGAATCAAAGCAACCTTTGGAGGAATCAGTTTCAGAGAGTCCCGCGTGTGGATGAGAGGTGGGGCTCCTTGCATTTACCTGTGTATCATTTGATTGATTCATGTTATGCAACACCATGAAGTAACACTTGCATGACATTGATGAATCTAATCAACTTTATACGGAAGAGAGTTTTTTCACATGTTTGTAACTGTTCCTGCACTTGAGCTCGTTGGCATGTATGAAGGGCCTGAGGGCGATGATTTGTGCAGAGAGAGGAGACTTTCACATGGAAGAGTTTTTCACATGTTTGTAACTGTTCCTGCACTTGAGCTTGTTGGCATGTATGAAGGGTCTGAGGGCGATGATTTGTGGAGACAGAGAAGAGACTTTTCACATGTAACAGAGAGACAGACTTTTCACGTGTTTGCATGTGAAAAAACATGTTTTCACTTGTTCGCAGCTGTTCCTGCTCTTGAGCTTGTTGGCATATACGAAGGGTCTGAGCGTGATGATTTGGGCGTCCAAATTGGATTTGGTGTAGTTGTGATAACCTTGTTTTCTCTTGTGTTTTATATATTTCTGATTTTGCAGGAATGAGCTATCAATGAAAGTTGGACAGTACATGTGCATTTTACTGTAAAATACTGACTCGAGATTGCTTTTCTTAGAAATCCTCGCCCTAACAAACGTGGGGTAGATCGTATGTGAAGATTTTCTTGATGTGAAGGTTTTTTAAATGTTTCTTTAAATAGCACATTTTATTTGAATGATCCAACCTGCAGACTGATGGACCAGGTTATTGTATAGATGAGGATTTGGTTCGGGAACATGTGTCAGTGTAAAGCTGAGGTTGAAAATGTCATACGTCCATCAGGATCACATCGGTGTCCATCAGGGGGAGGGGGAAGAAGAAAGAGAGAGAGAGACGGATGATGTATGGAACTCAACTCGGAAGGTAGACAGTAAACCCCAAAGATATTATACTTTTGCCGGGGTGTGCTGTTTCTTTTAATCGCTTTGAGTAAAACCCTACTTAGAATTAATTTTAGTACCACAAATATTGGGTGTAATCTCTTCAACCCATAAATTAATCTCAATATAAAGATTACATAATTACACCCTTTATATAATTGGAAGAGTTCCTCCTCTTCTGATCGAGGGAATTGAAGAAACTATGCTCTCGTTTCGCAAGTTGCCATCGATGGGTACGCTTATAATAAATAAGGGTAATATTAGAATGGTCGGAACGGAATATTGTAATTTTTGTAATTTCTTTTTGACAGGTAACATAATAAGTTAAGAGGACGACCGAAATTCTAATAAAAATATAATGACAGGGAAGTAAGTGCAAATAAACTTTATTAATTTATATTTTTATTTTGAACGTTTAAGTGATTGTATTTTTTTTTCTTGTGTACATTTACAATAACATATTCTAATTATATCTTCATAAAGATGACAACAGTACTTGTTTTCACCAATGTTCCCTCATGAAAAAAAAGTAACTTCTAGAAGTAGCAGCCAACTCATAAAGAAGATCACATCTAGCTGTGAAGCCTAAAATTTACATTTTAATGGATTATTAAGTTTTATATAGGATAGAGCCTAGACTCTAAACAATCAAATTAGAGCCTACCTTCAAATTGTGTCAAGAAATGTGGTTTCAATACTAGAAATCTTTGTGATAGCTTTAAAATATATCTTCATCCTTATTTATAAAGTTTAAAGCTTCAAAAATAGTGTAGATCGATAGATCTATGAAAACATGAAAATCTTAAAAATTGATGATTGCAAATTCATTACAAAATATACTATTTTCAAAACTTGAAATCCATTTTTTTTCTCATATTCATGCATTTTGATGTCGAAATGATCAATTTGAGGATATTTGGACATCAAAACAACCTCTTCTAGTGAAATTTTTGAAGTAGGCTCTAATTTGATTGTTTAGAGCCTGAGCTCTACATAAACTTTAGATATATATATATATATATATATATATATATATATAGATAGATAGAAGATGCTAGGGTGAGCCCACTAGCTCATAGAATAGTATAAGCCCAATGGTCCAGATTGAATATGGGCCGATCTGACGGCCGAGAGTGTTTGAATTTTAAATTTGTTTTATCTTCAAATCCAAATTACTTGAAATTTTAGGTGAATATTCTTCTCATCAAGCCACATATAATAAAAATATAAAAAAAATAATCCGTATTAAAAATGATCAAAATACCCTCAAAAATTTATGGGGGTATTTTGGTTATTTTTTTATGTAAAATATTTTTTTAATATCTTTCGAATATTCACCTATTTTTTTATCAATACATATTAAATTTCAAGTGATTTGAATTTATAGAAAAAAATTAAAATTCAAACACTATCGGGCATTCGTGATCGTTAGATCGGTCCAGATACAATCTGGGCCATTAAGGTAATTTCTTCTTGTGAGCCTATTGGCTCACAGAAGCCTTTTCCTATATATATACATGAGGCTCTAAATAAACTTATATTCAATACTAGAAATCTTTGTGATAGCCTTAAAATATATTTTTATCTTTATTTATAAAGTTTAAAACTTAAACAATAGTCGATCTATGAAAACATGAAAATCTTGAAAATTGACGATCCAAAAGTCATTACAAAATGTACTATTTTCAAAACTTGAAATCAAGTTTTTTTTTCATATTCATGCATCTTGATGTCGAGATGATCAATTTGAGAATATTTGGACATCAAAACAACCTATTCTAGCGAAATTTTTGAGGTAGGCTCCAATTTGATTGTTTAGAGCCTCAGCTCTATATACACTTATACATATATATATATATATATATATATATATATATATATATATATATATATATATATATATATATATATAACAACCCCTCAAATTCGAAGGGGTCGTCATAGGCGTATTTATCAAAACAATCATATTTATCAAAACAGTCATTACAAAATGTACTATTTTCAAAACTAGAAATCCAGTTTTTTTTCATATTCATGCATCTTGATGTCGAGATGATCAATTTGAGAATATTTGGACATCAAAACAACCTATTCTATCGAAATTTTTGAGGTAGGCTCCAATTTGATTGTTTAGAGCGTCAGCTCTATATACACTTATATATATATATATATATATATAACAACCCCTCAAATTCGAAGGGGTTGTCATAGGCGTATTTATCAAAACAATCATATTTATCAAAACAGTCATTACTTTTTTATTAAAAATTATCTAAACAGGTAATTTTACCATTAAGCAATGACAAATTTGAAATTTTCATAAAAGTACAATGGTATTTTGAAAGTTAGTGTCTTGAAACCTTTGTAATTTAAGGGTTGTACATTTTAGAATATATATATATATATATATATTGTTAGTAAAATTTGATGAAGCGTGTATAAGATCAAACCCTAGATTAGAGAAAGGGTGCGGTAAGACTGGTGATCGCAGAGCTCAGATTTTAATCCCTTCTCTCTTAGAGAGATGTATGCCTTTTTTAGTGTTATACACATCCTCTCTCTGGCTTCCCATTTTATATGGAGAAGAAATGGATAACCGTTGTATTTCTTCAATGGGTCTTTGATAAACGAAAGGGTTCCCTAATCTCCAACTGGTTTCTGAAGGGTTACGTTCATCTCCAACGGGTCTTTGATAAACGAAAGGGTTCCCTGATCTCCAACGGGTTTCTGAAGGGTTACGTTCATATGGATATGACCGTTGGACGAAGGGTTACATTTATATGGATATGATTTTTTTACATATGGAATTCCTACAAATGTAGGCTAAGACATGTAAGGCCTCATAGCCATACATGTCAAAATCTCCCGCTTGGCCAAGCAAAGTAAGTCACATACATATTCCCACTTTTGAGTATGACCTTTAAGAAATATTTTGTGATGAGATTTTTTCCCACTTTTGAATATGACCTTTAAGAAATATCTTGTCATGAGGTTTTTCTCATGCTTTTGCAAATTTACCTCTCATAACAAACGTCTATCATGAAGATTTTCATACTAATGCGGATTTCTCACTCATGAAAGTTGTCTGACTTAAACATTTTTTAAGTCCCTTTAAGTTAGTCTACCATTAGGATTTTCACACTAATGCGAATTTCTCACTCATGAAAATTGTTTGACTTAAACATTTTCAAGTCCCATTAAGCTAATGTGCTTAGACAACAGTAACAATTACTTCACATTTCTCAACTGCATCCTGAATGTAGAGATATTGGATATCTATATGTTTTCATTTAGAGCTATTTGCCCCACTTTGTATTAATTTAATTGTACCTTAATTATCACAAAATATTTGGATCGGCCCGTCGATTATTTGCAGCTTCAAGTTATCTATGAAGCACTTTATCTAGACGGTGAAAATAGAAGCAGTACTATATATAATGAGAGTATTGTGAATTTACTCCCACTCTTCAAGACATACACACAATGATCCAATCTATTTACTTCATAGCCCATCATCTGGGTAATAATAATGGCAATCGAGATCCATTACCTAGATGATAGGATATTGAGTTTTCTTTATCAAATTCTTCTAAAGCATGCTGCAACCTTCGACATGAAAGCGACATTCAATGTGCCCAGTTTTGGGATATCCCTCTGCAGAGGGTTTGCACTTTTTTACTGACTAGCAATCTTGCATTAGACTGTCATGGATCACCTTCACCATTGGGGATACTTCCCAAACATTTGCCTTTATTGCAAGAACTACAAGTAGGGTGTCAGCCATTCACTAAGGCAGAGTATGAGACTTCTTTGAATCATTTAATATTGGTTTTGGTTTGGTTATTCCAGTCTGGACCGCAATCCACATAGGGTCAATCACATCAGCTGTATGATGGCATGTAGTCTCAATTCAAGTAAATCCTAGCCCCTAGTAGTACCTCTCAGATCTTTTGAGAACTGTCCCCTTTAAAAGACTAAAATAGAAAAAAAAAGCACTGATGAGATTCTCGACATTAGAAGTAGGGACAACATTGTTTTTAATAATGTCAGTAAAGGCACCAATTTAAGGCTTTCAACCGAGCCACAATGAAAAAATCACTCCTTAAAAGAGGAATGGTATTTACTTGTCGCTTCTCTAACTTCCATTGGAGCCAGATAACATCTATATCTCTGCATACATTTGCAACACTCTTAATACAACTTGATGTATGCTTCTAGTGAATAACTACTATATAATGCAACTTGATGTATGCTTCTAGTGAATAACTACCAAGTATAAAATAATAATAGTTATAATACTATTATAATACTAATTCAATAAGTGCCAGAAAGAAATCATGACACCTTGTATTAATAAAAGGCATGATATATATACATATAATGACAAATTACGAATTGCATCAATAAACAACAGAACTAAACAAGCATTTGATCATTCATGCAAATTCACATAAAGTTTTACCCTAAATGTGTCAGTGTAAAAGCAAAACATTGATGATGTTTGGTTCTTTGGAATGAGGGGAAACAAAAGATCATTCCCCAAAAAAAAAAAAAAAAAAAAAAAAAAAAAAAAAGAGCTAGAAGTGGAATGAGAGGCATTCCGAGAGAAATGAACTCGGGACATCTCGCACCCTAAGCGAGACTTGAACTCAGGACTTCTCTCTCTTCTCTATCCTTATCAGTCGGGCACGCGCATGTTGTGGAGAGAGAATCAAGCGTGCGAACCCAACCGTAAACCACCACTAGCGAATGCTTTCTCTCTCCTCCCTTTTAGAGAGAAACCTTTTTATTTTTTATTTTATTTTATTTTATTTTTTATTTTTTTTAATTATTGAGTGTGAAAGTCAAATCTCAAACCTCTTCTTATCTTTTTTTATTTTTTTTTATTTTTTTATTGAGTGAGAAAATTAAATCTGCCCTTATTCCGGGAAACTATTGTTGGTGGACTCTGGTTTGAGTTCCGGCAACTACTGCCTCTTGCTCTCGTTGTAGAGAGATAGATTCGTCTGTTAGAGTTTTTCTCTTGGTCCATTTGGGACCATGGTGCAATTTCCTGTTTCAGGGAACCCTTTTCATGGGCCTATTCTGGAACATAGGAAAACCAGAGACAAGAATTAACTTCACTGGTTTATTTAGCCACATTTTGTATTCATGCTCAGAGAGGCATACAAAAAAAACCCACTCCCTCTCTACGTCGATTCAAAATTCTCCTTCTAACTTCAGTGACAGTAATGAGGTTATAGATTACTTGAAACCAAGTCTCTCTCTACTACATGGAATGAGAAACCTCTCTCTACCTTGAATAAAAATACCCAATTCACAATCTTCTCCAAATCCCAACCTTTTGAGAAAACAATAAATTTCTTCAATTCATTGCCCCTTGAAGATAGACATGGAACATCTTCATCTCTGCTTCTACAAAACAAGCCTATTTCGATTCATCTCTGCAACTCTTTGTAGAGATGCTAACTTCTCATTATCACCCTGATGCTTTCACCATTAGAGCAGTTCTAAAGGCAGTTGCAGGCCTGAATCACCTTGAATTTGCTGAACAAATTCATGGGTTTATCATCAAAGCAGCCGAATTGTACTTTGATATTGTCATTATCACAAACTTAATTGATATCTATATAAAGAACAACTTAATTAGAAATCCACGCCAATTGTTTGATCGAACCCTAGAGAGAGATGTAGTGGTGTTTACAGCCATGAGAGGGGTTACATAGAGGAAGAGAGAGAGATGTAGTGGTGTTTACAGCCAGGAGAGGGGTTACACAGAGGAAGAGAACTGTGAAGAAGCTCTGAGATTGTTTCGAGAAATGGTAGAAGAGCCCATACCTCCAAATGAGTTTTCTTTTTCCTGTGTTTTAAGAGCTTGTGCAAACCTTATGGCTTTCAAAGAGGATAAACAAATTCTGCACATTACTCTACTAAATTTAAATAGATTTAAGAGGGTAAACAAGTTCTGAACAGATTTAAGAGGGTAAACAAGTTCTGAACAGATTTAAGAGGGTAAACAAGTTCTGAACATTACTCTGCTAAATTAAAATAGATTTAAGTTGAGTCAATTTACTGTGAATCCAAAAGATTGGAGCCTATTTTTTTTTTTCTGCTCTGTGTTTCTAAGGTAGCTTAACTGCTATCTGGTTTGGTTTAACTGACAATTTAGAAAGGCACCTGTGTCACTTTCAAGAGCTTTTCTTCGCACGATTCAGCCTCTCTGCTGGATTTACTTTTAACCGTACAAAGCAGAAGGAAGAAAATTTTGCTCTTTCTGGTTTTCTTTATGTTTGTGTTGCCTGCCTTGATGACTTGCTTTCTTCAACTAATTATCTAGAAAGGCACTTTCTTCACTTTCAAGTTATTGAAGCCTAGAAACGAGAAACATGAGATGAAGCCGAGTTCTGTGAACTCTGAGCAGTTTACACTAGCCCATCCAATCCACCTTGCCTCGAATTGCTTAACACCAAGAAAGCACTGATTAGACCACCAGCGCTTATCTCCAAAGAACAGGATTCCTCGCCAATCCTTGTGGCCGAAACAGGCAATCTGTTCGCGACCACCAGCAACCAATGTTTCGATGGCTTTGAGTCTTCGCTCTCAACTCTCTTTGTGCAAGATTTTCCATTGCGTTCAAAGTGTAAATGTACTCGATGAACCTGGGCAGAGGCTCTTACTGAAGCCGTAGCAGACAAGACATAGGGGCACGTTGCCAAGGGTCACACCCAAGTAATCTCTCTCAAGCCAAAGGTCACGCCTCAAAAGGGCACGCACCAAGGGGCACGCTTCATGCCAAAGGGCATGCCCAAGTAATCTCTCAAAATATGGTTTTGACAATTCTAAAATATTGGGAATATTTAAGTAGTGTGCAGGCATATCCTTCAGTATGTTGAAGATTTAGGTAACAGACGTGTTCCAATAATAGTTGGGATAGAGGTGATTTGGAATTGATCAATACAAAGGGAGGACACGATACTTATCCTTTAATTAACACAGTGAATCAAGATAAGATAGCAACTTATCTTTTAATTAACACAGTGAATCAAGATAAGATAGCAACTTATCCGTTAATTAACACAGTGAATCAAGATAAGATGGCAACTTATCCTTTAAGTAACACTGTCAACAAAGATAAAATAGCAAGCACTATTTATATACAAGAATTGGGCATAAATAATAACAAACACAGAGAAACAAATCACATACGCTCTATCCTTAAAATTCAGAGTAAAATTAGGGAAGATGGAACCTGATCATTCTGATACCATTGTTAGTAAAATTTGATCAAGCGTGCATAAGATCAAACTCGAGATTAGAGAAAGGGTGCCGTGAGGCTGGTGATTGTAGAGCCCAGATTTTAATCCCTTATCTCTAAGAGAGATGTATGCCATTTTTTTTGTTGTACACAAGAAAGGGTTCCCTGAGGCACACCTAATAAAAATATAAAAAACATAATTTATGAAAACAATTGACCAAAATACCTCCGAAAATTTTCAAGGGTATTTTGGTCAAAATTTTCATGTAAAATAGTTTTTTGATATTTTTAGTAGATTCTACTTTTTTTGATGAACACACACTCCAAATTTCAGGTCATTCCGATATATAAAAATCAAATGAAAAATGAAACAGTACTATATAATCGTGACAGTGCGATAAACTTTGGACAGTGATGAGGATAAGCAAAATTACTGTTCATTTTCGCCTATAGGCGCTTTGTAGTGTCTTCCATAGATATATATATATATATATATATATATATATATATATATATATATATATGAGCAGTGATTTCATACAACAGTTGTATATATATATATATATATATATATATATATATATATATATATATATATATATATATATATATATATATATATATATATATATATATATATATATATATATGAGCAGTGATTTCATACAATAGTTGTATAGTAATATGATGCAACAACCTTCAATAGCTATGTTAGCGCCATTTGTTTTATCCAAATTTTAAATTATACACTCTTTTTTAAAATATACATTCTGGTTATTTTAATGAATAATTACAAAAAGGAAAAACTAGAAAACGTAACCTCGAAAGCATTTTTTAGCCTAATTAACATAGGTCGCCCATTTTGATAAGATGTCTAGATCTAGGCTTTAGAAGGATTTTTTTCTTTTTCAAATTTTTTATATAGCTTTATTATCACTAGATGAACAATGTTAAAAAGTAAAAAAATGATTTTGAGTTTGTAGATGCTAAGATCTTGAAATTCACCAAATGAATGGTCTAGATTCGTTGTTGGAGGGGACTAATTTTGAACAAATGAGTCCATATATAAGGTTCAAATCGAACCTTTTTTTTTAGATTGTCGAGATGAAGAGAGTATATGTGCAAAAGTTTGAGCCATACAAATACCACAAACATAGTTTTCTAGAAGCGTGGTTGGATTATACTATCTATATAAGGTAGTGATCTAATGCAATGATTATATAATAGTATAATGCAACTGCATATCTAAAAAACCATGTTTTTGGCATTTGTATGACCCCAAAATTTGCACACACATTCTCTTCATCCAAATAATCAATCTTATGAAGAAAAACAACTCAATTTGCATCCTAGATATGATCAAAATTAGTGGCCTCCAACAATGAATGATAATCTAATGATGATAATGCTATTTAAAATTTTTGAGAATAAAAAAATCATTCTAAGGTTTATATCTAACCATCTCACTAAAATGGACGGCTTATATTAACTGGACTTAAAAAACACTTTTTGGGGTGTTTCTTCAAAATTTTCTTTTTGTGATTGTTCTTTAGAATTAAAAGAGTGTACATTTAAAAATTTTTGTCAAGCAAATGTCTCTAACGCAATTTTTTTGTGTGTGTGGTTGTTCTTTAGAATTAAAAGAGTGTACATTTAAAAGTTTGTGTAAAGAAAATGTCTCTAACATGGTTTTTGAAGATAGTTGCATTATACTACTATACAATCGTTGCATGAGATCATATATATATATATATATATATGGAAAATGCTAAGATTAGCCTACTAGCTTATAGGAACATATGAGTTCATACGAGCCGAATGGCCAAGATTGAATTTGGGCCGATTTGAAGGTCACGTCCTCATTTCATATTTCAATTTTAATTTTTTTCTACATATCCAAATAACTTAAAATTTTAGGCTTATGTTGTTCAAAAATAGGATAATCTAATAAACATATAAAAAAAAACATTTACGAGAAATAAATTGATCAAAATACCATTGAAAGGTTTCAAGGGTATTTTAGCCAATTTATTTCTACGAATTATTTTTTAAATATTGTTAGTAGGTGTGCATTGATGAGAAGAATGAACCCCTAAAATTGCAAGTTATTTGGACTTACATAAAAAAAATTAAAATTAAAATACGAAATGAGGTCGTGACTGTCAAAACGGCCTAGATTCAATCTGGGCCGTTGGGCTCATATGTTCATACGAGCTAGTGGTCCAATTTCAGCATTTTCCTATATATATAGAAAAATCTTTCCAACATCTATAGGCGAAAATGAATAGTGATGTTGCCTACCCTCATCACCGTCTAAAGTTCATAACACGGTCAAGATTGTCTGGTAGTGTTTCATTTTTTATTTTTTCTAATACGAATCGGAATGACCTAAAATTTGGATAGTATGTACATCTTAGTGAAGCACACCTAATAAAAATATAAAAAAAATAATTTGTAGAAAATAAATTGACAAAATAACCCCAAAGTTCATGTAAAATATTTTTTTTATATTTTTCATAGATTCATCAATTTTTTATGAACATACGCTCCAAATTTCAAGTCATTTCGATAAGTAGAAAAATAATTAAAAATAAAAGTACTATCAGACAATCGTGACAAGTACGATGAACTTTGGACGGTGATGAGAGTAGGCGAAATCACTGTTCATTTTTGCCTATAGGCATTTTCTAGTATCTTCCATATATATATATATATATATATATATATATATATATATATATATATATATATATATATATATATATATATATATATATATATATATATATATATATATATATATATACCAAAAAAATGCCTATAGGCAAAATGCTACAGTTTTTCGCCACCGCCATAGACTTACTATGTCTGTGGTGGTTTATTGAACGGACTTCGTCTGTTGCGCTTTCACATGATTGTTTTACTGTCACGAACCTAGTATGTCCATGACAGTACCTCCACGGACATGTTACTTCTGTAACGGTCAAAAAACACATGCCCATCGATTTTTTCGGACAGTGATGAGCCTATAGGTGAAAAAACACTATTCATTTTCGTCGATAAGCATTGCATATATATATATATATATATATATATATATATATATGTAGGGGCAGTTGGCATACAGATGCATCCGTAACTGTAGAGGTAAGGTGCACCTTCAAATTTTATCATGGTATATAATTTTGATATAAAATGTTCTTAGGATTATCTCAAAATCTACTTTTATATCTAATTATAAAATTTTAAATTTCAAAAATTGTTAAATATAGTTGAATGGGAGCCGTCAAATCTTCATCATGTGGTTCAGAATGTATATAACTATATGAATTTCAATTTTTTTTCTAGAAATCGGATCACAATGAAATTTTAGATGGTTGTACTATAAAATAGGGTGCCCAATTATGAATTATATAAAAAATATTTTCCAAAATACAAAATGATCGAAATACCCCTAAAAAATGAGGGAGGTAATTTGGTCATTTTAAATTAATGAAAATAATTATTTTATATTTTTATATGGTGCGCAATAGTGTTAGGTATATACACCCAAAAAGTAATCTTAATAAGATTTATAGAAACAAAATTAAAATTAAAATAGTGATATCGAGTTTGAACTACTTGATGAAAAGCCGACGATTGGAATTCCACCTATATTACTTTTCATTATTGCTGTCCAGCTATTGTTAGCTTTTTCTATATATATATATATATATATGGGTGCGGTTTGTATAGATCCTACGCTCTAAACAATCAAATTAGAGCCTACCCTCAAATAGTATCGAGAAATGTAGTTTCAATATTGAAAATATTTGTGATGGCCTTAAAATATATTTTTATATTTATTTAGTGTGTTTAAAGCTTCAAAAATAGTGTAGATCGACATATCTATAAAAACTTGAAATCTTGAAAATTGACAGTCCAAAAATACAGTACAAACTACACTATTTTCAATACGTGAATCGTTTTTTTTTTTTTGTGCCCATGCTTCTTGATTGAAGATATTTGAGCATCAAAACAATCTCTTCAAGTGAAATTTTAGAGATAGGCTAAAATTTGATTGCTTCGAGCCTCGGCTCTATATAAACCTTTCATATATATATATATATATATATATATATATATATACACAAAGAAACCATTTACTTTTTGTACAAGAAGATCACAATCACTCTTGTACTTTAGGATTCAAATTGGGTGGTTAAAAGAGTGTTATTGAAATGACTTAAAAGTTCCAAGAAGAAATTTCTCGGACTATATGACTAGCCCAAGCCATTCAATATGACGTCTAATAAGTAGAAGTGATTGTTATCTCCTTATAAATACTGAAGTGATTGTTATCTCCTTATAAATACTTTGATTATAAAAACCCCTCTTTTTTGTATATCGCATATGCTTTTTATCTTTTTTTTAATTTCAATTTGACCCTCACCCTGAAGATTAAAATCCGAAGTCACAAATAACTTTGAATTTTCAATATCTGAAGTCTATTATAGCCATGTTTTAATAAAAAATACATTCAATATACAGCTAGTGGAAATTTGAAGTCACTCTTTGGATTGTGAATATCCGAAGTTGCCCAGAAATCTCTATTTGAAATAAAAAGACTGCCGATATTGGAAAATCTGAAATTATCATGCGGCGTGATGATTTCATATTTATCCAAAACAAGGGTAAAATTGAAATGAAAAAGCTATAGACAAAGTTTTTTTAAAAAAACTTAGGGCTGAGCTGACTTGGCCGGGTCCACTACCGCCAACCCTAATCCTCTTCGTGTACGTAGTAAAGGGCGGTGAGTTGTCGGCAGCTTCAACCCTAACCTTGATGCTTAGCGGGTCTAGATGGGAGACTTGAACACCACCCCATGAAGGGTAACTTGTATGGCCACGATGGAGTGAAGGAGACTTTGCATCAACTGCAAGTTGTCGGCAAGCTTAAGGGCTTATCATCCCATAATGCAATGTTTTCTTTTAAACTTATGCCATAACTTAATGTTTGAACTCCAATAATGTTTTATTTCTGGGGAGCAGAATGTACATTTGCTCCCCACTCGTATGGAGTATTTTTAGGAATGTAACCTCTTGAACTTAGCAGGACCAAGGGAGAAAAATTCAAATATGTGCATTTCTTTTTAGGAAGAATTATATATGGGCAAAAAAGTAAATTATAAAATATAAAAAGCTCTTTTTTTTTTTCCGCAAAGATTACGTGGAAAGTTGGTCTCCCATGGCTTTTTAATTTTTTTCCAATTTGCCCTTTGGTCGACGCTGCCAACATGGGATTGAAAAAACTGCACGGGAGACCGACCTTCCACGTAATATTTGGCAAAACAAAAACTCTTTGTATTTTCTTATGTGCTCATAAATTTTCCAAAAAGTAATGTTCCAAAAAGTAATGTTCAAATAAAATTGCAACAATTTGAGAATAATGGTGTTATTAAGCGAGGCGGTGCTCGGAAAATAGCCAAGAGGCTCAAGAAGATGTTTTCAGGTAAGGGAAAACAGGTAGAAGATGGTCAGGCTATTAGGTTTTGTGGTGGGGATTGTGCCAAGGAGGAGAGATTATGTGTGAGTTTGGATATGGGCCCTCCATTGCCTGTAGTGACAAGAGTGGGTGATCACTGTACAATTAGCCTGTGGAAGAGGAGGTGCGATTCTCCTTTGAAAGCATTGCATTTGAAGGTCTCTTCATGTGGCAGGCGTTGATCATGAGTAATCCTAAGTACCCGTGAGAGAGAGAAAGAGATTCAGGTCGTGGTCATGGATCAATTTGAATTGCAGGGAAATTTGATGGATTCAGGGGCTATAGAGAACACGGATTCCTTTTTACCAACATCTAATTACGATGATTCAATTTTTTTTGTACATCTTCAAAATCAGAATAATCTTTTTTTTTTTTTAATGTAAAATCCCAATAATCTTTTGTTGGCAGAAAATCAGTTATATAGTGAAATTCGAGTATTCTTTTGTGTTTCCCCTTGGTTCTAGGACTGAATTCTCCGGGTTTATCGTTGTATTTTTTGTTTCTTATTCCTTCTTCTAAAGCTCTCTCTGGCTATATTTTGGACTTTGGTCCATCAAATGCACTAATTTTTTGGGGAATTGCAGAGGATTGCAGAGAATTCCAGAGGATTAAGTCGTAGATCGTTTGAATACCAGCCTAGAATGGTGTAAGCTAACCAGATGTAGCAATTATCGTCCCTGTGTAGGAGTTTACTTCGAAAATAGGAGCAACGCTCGAGAAAGTGGGGGTTTAAAATCTATTAATATTATTACTGAGAGTTACACTCTGCAAAAGGTGTAGTGTGTGTGAGAGAGTGTGAGAGAGGAGGGAGTTTAAAACTTGGACTGGCGAGTTAAAATGTTTAATTGCCCACTTTCTGTGTCCAACCATACCCTTTTTGGGGTAAACGAGATATGAAAATAATCCGTATGGAGGGTGAGGGGAAGGGAAAAATGTAGATAGAGAGAAAGAGGGAGGGCCCCGGGGGGGGGGGGGGGGGGGGGGGGGGGGGTGGTGGGGAAGGGAGAGAGCTGTTATCTGTAGACGTGATGAAAGGCAAAAGTAGCACCTGAATATAATTCAATCACTTTGTACAATAAGGGTAAAAGTCGTCAAGGAGGTTTTGTCAGACCTTTACACCAATTGATGATATTGTGAGAGTCTCTTTCAATAGTCAGGTTTTGCACAAAACCTTTCTCCCTTAAGATCAGCAATCCTTGAAGCAAAGATGCAAATTCCACATGATTAGCAGAAACCATCCCACAAGGCCTAGCATAATAAAAACTTATTTGACTTTCGTGATTACGACATACAACCCCAACTCTTGAAGGCCTCAGAATTCAAAAAGAAGAGCCATCAAAATTTAATTTCATACACCCATTGCTGGTGGACTTGAAACATAGCCAAGAGATCTTTGCACAACCAAATTATCAAAGTTTTTGTTCAATATCTCTACTTAAAATTCCTCAACCTGCCTTTGTAATACTAAACCAACTCCATGTCGAAAAATTAATTTTGCTCCGTAATTTGGCCATTTCTATATCCACACTATCAAAGGTATGTCTGTTTCTTTCCATCCATAGGTCCCAAATGATAGCACCCCTCAAAATATCACATAACAAAGTAACCGAGAAAGGGATATATAAAGGCACCCTTATTTTCTGCATTGCCCAACAACATAAATGAAAGGTATAAGGACAATGTGAAAATAAATGATCAATAGTTTCCTCATCTTGTTTTCAAAAGAGACAAACATTAACAATGATCTTCCCTCTTTTTCTTAGATTAGCAATTGTTAATATTTTCCTTTGAGACAAAATCCATATAAAAACTTGTAACTTATGGGGTTTGCGCCATAGATGTCCTTGAGAAGAGATTGATTCCATCTAACTCTGCCATGGAATTAGAGATTGTACGCATATTTCATTGAAAATATACCGCTTGTTTCTAACTCCCAAACAATCATATCCTCTGTAGTATGTGATATATAAAAACCATCCAAAGACTTGAGTATATCAATATATTGATTCACCGCAATATTGGGGATACTACGGTTATAAAGGCAATTAATACTCCATACAAAAGATAAATCCTCTTTAAATCCAATCTTATTAAACTTAGCCATAGGAGATGAGCTTCTGAAAAAACCTTTTGGATATAACCATTTAAAAGAAATATCTGAAGCCCATTTAGAATGCCAAAGTAATATAGAATCTCCCTCTCCACCTAGCCATCTCGAATTTGAAATAAGAAATTGCCTCATAGAAGATCTCCACATATAAGACTGTTGTCCCCTTTGTCCATGAGCAATAAGAAGATTAGAAGGGTCCAAACCATATTTAGCTTGAAGAACACCCTTTCATAAACACTTATCATTTTGTAATACACGTCATCACCATTTTGCTAGCAGAGCTTGATTCATAAATTTTAATTTTCTAATTTCTAGACCCCCCTCAATTTTTGGAGTACATACTCTATCTCAACTGATAAGGTGATGTTTCTTCACATCCTTATCAGAGCGTCATAAGAAATTCCTCATCAACTTCTCACTTGTTTTATAATGTCACCTGGCATACTTAATAATGACATCTGGTAACTAGACAAGTTAGATAGGGATGACTTTATCAAAGTAAATCTACCCCCAAGAGATAAGTGCTTCGATTTCCAAATGTCTAATTTATGATTTACTCTCTATCCCCCTTTTCATCCCTCTCTCTCTCTCTCACTCCCTCTCCCCCTTTTTCTCTAATTTCCGACATAAAACCCTCCACTTCCATAGCCCCAAATTTCATTTTTGTTGCTTGCAAGATTGCGTAAGTAGTTTGTTGTATTATAACCACACTGTATACAATTCCGAAAGCCCAAACTGTCTCTATTTTCTAACATAAAACCCTCCACTTCCATAGCCCCAAATTTGAAACCCTCCACTTCCATAGCCCCAAATTTCATTTTTGTAGCTTGCAAGATTGCGTAAGTAGTTTGCTGTATTATAACCACACTATATACAATTCAAAAAACCCAAACTGGCACAACTGTTAGCAAACACATCACCTTTTCCATGTATTGCACGCTACACAACCTCCATGAATCGACTATAGAAAGAGGGGTGGAGGGTCTATGTGGACCCCTTGGGCAGTGGCCATTGGCAGAGAAGGGGGGGAGCAGCTGCATGTCAGGAGCCCCAAGGAAGCCATGTATCGCAACACGTGGATAAAACTCCCATTGTCCTTCTTTCTTTAGGGTATTCTTTTATTTTTAAAATGTGTTATGCTTAGGTGAGTTACGCCCCCTGAGTAGGTTGGCTTGGGTAATGGCCAAGACCTTGGCCTGAGCTAAGCTTGATACATTGGAGTGTACCTAGGAGAGAGAGAGCCAGCTGTACTTGAGGTAGAGAGGTGACAAAATTCGAGCCAAGCTTTCTCTCATTTGACTATGAGTCCAATCCCTTACTCTCGTTTTAGGCATGTCGGGGTTGGGTTACTCTCTCAAACTTTCTTTTCTCTATTATTTTACTATTATTATCTTTTTATATTTTCAAATGGGATATTACTCTTTTTTTGTGTAATCTATTTTTTCATTTAGGTTAGGGAGTTAGTTTTTTATGATGTAGGATTGAAAACCACAACGTGGTAATTAGGTATACGGGTGCTATCATCACGACCCTTCCCCCTTCTTTTGTTTTGAGAAAGTGCAAGACTTCATTAAGATAATGAAATGATTACAATGAAAAGGAAAAACCAAATAGAAAAGAAACAACATAAGAGCGGAAAGAAGGAGGGGAGGGACAACATGGTTAGTCTAGACGTGACATCATTGGCGAAGCAGTCCACCGCATAGTTAAAACCGCAAACAACATGACGGAAGGTGACCTCAAAATCCCTAAGCATAAGAAGAATTTCGTCCATGAGACCACATAGCCGCCAAAGGGTGGAATCCAGGTAGGAGCACCAAGAAATCGCATTTGCTGAGTCTCCTTCAATGATCACCCTAAGAAATGAATGATGCAATTTAGATACCCCTATTTTCAGGGCCTGGGGTTCGGCTTCATTAACCTGACATAGATGAAGCCTCCCTGAATGAGCCCAAATGATCTTGAAAAAGGCCTCCATATCCAATAATTAGATCCTTCACACTGCTATCAAAATTGAGTTTAACCCATCCAACCTGTGGCGCTTTCCAAACATAATGCATAGACGAACGGGTAGGTTTGAAGAGTAGCAACTGAGAGTAATGAGTAAAGAAAAGATCAATGGGTACAACTTTAAGGGGAAGAAAGGAATAGGCCCATGTGACTATGGATCGCTGTATAACTATGAGTAACTTCAAAGGTTCTCAAATACTGCTCCCTTCACAAGTTCCATAAAATTGATGCGACAGATATCATCTACAACTTAATTCCCAAGGCAGAGAAAGGAGGGATCCACATTTGTTGTAGGAAGGCATGAGTCTCCATATGTCTCGGGCCAATCTAATTGGCACTAGTGATCCGCTAGTCCCACAAGATTGAAACATAAGGACAGTAGATGAAGAGATGGTCAATGCCCTTTACAAAGCAATCAAACGTTGGTGAGGATCATTCCCTTTTTTCTCAGTCCATCAATGGTGAGAAATCTTTTTAAGCCAAGCAACCATAAAAAGGTTTTGACTTTATGCGGCACTTTACAATTTCAAAACTTAGCCACCGAAGGCTTGTGTTCGATATAACGACCCCTATTGATCGGTTGGAAAAGATATGTGGTCGAGTAAACACCACCCGGCTCCAGGGACCAAATGATCCTATCCAACTTCCTAGGGTAGAAGCAAAATGCGTAAAGTGACGCAAGTAAGGTCTAAAATTGATCCGCAATAGTACCATTAACCCTCAAAGTATTGATCTTGACATTCCGAACCGGCTGCTCCCTAAAGAAGGATATCATATATGCAAGCACCTATTGTATTTGTTTGCATTGATCTGCTATAGAGATCACGGTATCTCTTTTGAGAGAGAGAGAGAGAGAGAGCGCAGTGGCTCAAAAAGACTTATCGTGATGAAAAAATAAGTTTGGAGGTCTGGAATGGTATTCCGTTAATTTTACTTTATGGGGCATGGGAAAATGAGGATACCCCAGTCCAGTTCATTAATTTATAATTGTGGTGATTACATAATGGATGAGGTTTACACTTGGTACACTCTTTATGATATAGAAGTAAGATGTACTATTAAAAATTAATTAGAGATATCTATACTACATTATTAAGCCAAAGTTATGGTGTAGACAAGTATTGCGATAATAAAGAGGGACCCTCTATTGAGAGAGAAGACAGGGTAAGGAGTCTTAGAACTAGAAACTTAGAAACTAGGCCATAGAAATCTAGAAGAAATCTCATAATTTAGAAATTAACATAGGATTAGATAATTATTATTTTAGAAAACCTCAATAGAGAGAAATAGAGAGGTATGTGGAGATAAAGAGACACTTATATAATTTTTGGGAAGCGTTGTAGACATCCCAGATTTTAAGAAATTATATATAAATTAGTTAACTACAGGAAAACCAACATAGAAACATACAGGGAGGTACATGGGAATAAAAAAAGAGATGCTAAAGTTTTTATGATTTTTGGACTAATAAACATCCGAAATCTTATGAATTCAAATATTTTTACATGTCTCTATTGGGTCATGATTTTTGGACAAATAAACATCCGAAATCTTATGAATTCAAATATTTTTACATATCTCTATTGGGTCATCGGTCTGAACTAAAGAACCTTTCTCTCTCTACAAATATTTTTCCTCTCTCTCTTGAATCTTCCCCTCTCTCTACGTCATCATCAAGGGTGTCGGTTATGGCTTCATTATTTGCTCCATTGCGAGTAAAGGGTCTCATTCAGTGTATAAAGCCTCTATGCAGGTAAACCCTTTCAACTCTTAGGGCCTTCGATTTTTAAATTCTTTTTGTTTGAATTTTAGTTTCTTTCATCATTCTCTAATTCGTGGTTTAGTTTGAAAAACTGTTATTTGCTGTATAAGAAACTAAGAGAGTATCTCAAAGGCCGTAAACGCAATAGGATATTAGTGATTTTGAAGTAACGTTCTCTTTGTGTTTTATTATATTATTATAAAGAGTACGGTCTTCCATAACTAATAGCATAGGACTCTTATGGATCACCATTAGATCTGATTCTCAATCTCAAGATTGGGATGCTGGTTGACCGGCCAACTTGTGTCAAAGCAGGTTACTAGTGGCCCAATAAACCCTGATTGCTTACAACTTCAAAACTCTCTCAAAGGTGCTTTGCCGGAGAACATAAAACAAGCTTCTCTTAAAACCAGGGTAAAATGTTCAAAAGGGATTCTTTCTAAGACCAGGATTGAAGGAGATTCTATCTCTAAGACTAGGGCGCAAGAGATAAACAGGGGAAATTATTTCCTCTATAATTTCTCTCTTCTCTCTCTAATCCCTCTTTTTTTTCTTTCTTCTCTATCATCACTCTTCTTGTTATTTCTCCAATTTCCTCTCTCTTCCCTTCTACTGATCTCTCCTCTCCCAGCCACCAATTTTTTCAAACTCTAAAACCCTTTTTTTCTTACACCAGAAGCAACAAGATATAGCATCTTCATCATCAACAATAACTTTGTCCAGGTAATAAATTCATTTTTTTTGGGTACCTTATTTCCTCTTGGAGTTGGGTTTTCCATAGATTCTATCTTTATCGGATTAAACCTATAATACTCTCTCTCACACACACACATACACAGATCATAAAATAGCCTTCAAAACTCGCAAATCCTATAATTAATTTGCAGAATTTTAAATCTTTATTTTTTTCTATTATTGCTCTTTCATTTGTTTTCATAATGTTCCATTTCCTCGTTGTTATTACTCCTTGAGCTTGCACTATGTGAGCACCTTTTCGATATTGTCTCTCTTTTTTTTATCATTTTTTTTTATGTTTTCATGGAGCCTAACGGTTTTTCTAGTTGTTGGTTGTGTGCTTTTGTTTTTGTTGTCAAAGGTCTGCTCAAATTGAATTGAGTGTTCCCGACGGATAAGACTCTAATGGAAAGACAGGCTGGAATCTTGATTATTTAATTTCAGAGCTTGATGCCCTAGAAAACAATGTTGGCGATCCTCTATTACCTAGAGTCGCCCCTTTTTAGAGTTCAAGCCCAAGGTATTACCTAATGTTGCCCCTTTGAAGTGTTCAAGCCCAAGGTATGTGTATGACGATTAATTATTTCATGGAAGTCTATGATTGATATTTGATATTTTAACTGAAAGTTACAAATTAGAAAGAGTGAAAAAAGTGGGAAGCGGGCACCAATAACTTCGAAAGTCTGAGTACATTGATGAAAATCTAAGGCAAACTCCTCCTTCAATGAAATTGGGTATGATACAATGGGGGTGACACTAGTTAACCACACTATTTTATATCGTACAATCATTAACTTCTACGTAGTATTAGACTTGCACTAAGGTGCGGATTGGAATTTCATTCTCACCCTTTGTACGTAATACATAAAATAAACCCCAATTCAACATTATTGAGTTATTTTGAAATTTCACTCAATTAGAAAGAAGTATCAAACGACGTGCATTTAACCATGTTAACCTAATGGGTTTGGTTTGTATGGAACCGACGCTCTAAACAATCAAAATAATTTGCACCTTCAAATAGTGTCAAGAAATGTAGTTTCAATACTGAAAATCTTTGTGTTAAAATATATTTTCATCTCTAATTATAAAATTTCAAGCTTAAGAAACAGGATCTATGATAACATGAAAATTAACGGTCCAAAAGTTCATTATAAGATGCACTATTTTCAAACTTGAAATCCATCTTTTTTCCATGTCCATGCATCTTGAAGTTGAGATAATCAATTTGAGCATCAAAACAATCTTTTCGAGAGAAATTCTTGAGGTGGGCTCCATTTTGAAGGCTTAGAGCCTTGGCTCTATGTAAACTTGTTCCTTACCTAATTAGAGAAAAGTATCAAATAAACGAGCTTCTATCCAAGTATGCCAAGGATATTGACGCCCTTTTGTATTACACCAAGTTTCCTTTTGAGCACGTATGCTATGATCCGGTGGGAACCACTATCCATTTGCTATCTCAGGTAAAAAGATAAACATGGATATTTTTTTTTACTTAAAATTTTTGGGATCTATTTAAAAATTATTGGATAATTTTTTGAGAAGGAAAATTGGATTTGGAACTCTTTAATACTTAGATTATGTTACCTAGAAATGAGGATGTCTGCTATCAATTTTAGGATGTTATTTTTTATTTCTTTTAGGCTTATAACTCCACTGTGGCTGGTTCCAAGCCGGTCCAAAGCCTGGAGAAAGGAGGAGGGATGTTTTTGGTTAGCAGCCAACGTAAAACTTTTGACACATCTTTTCATGAATCATGATCCAATGAGAGAACATGATTCTTATAGTTGCTTCCAAATAGTTGAGATAAGGCTTGGATAACCACAAAAAAAGGTTCGGATGATAATAATGATGATGATTTTTTCAGAATCATAGAGTTTTGGAGTTGATCTCTATGTCCTAGAGGATAAACCCCCAAAATTTAGGGTCCGACAAATGCCCCTAGCTTAGTAGTTTGCTTAAGGGAGTGAATCAACAGTTTGCTCCCGAAGGAGCAGAGAACCATTTGGTTTGCTAATCTTGTTCATTGTACCTAATGCTAATGCACTAGTACATTATTATATTATGTGATTGTATATTGTGAGAATATTTATTTTTGTTATAAGGAGATCATAATTGCTACTAGCCATTAGATGTCAAATTGGATGGCTTGACTTATGTCATAAAGTTTGAGAATATACATATATATATGTATATGTGTATACATATATATATATTTCATGCAACAATTATATGGTAATATAATGCAACAGTCTTTGAAAACCATGCTAGGGCCATTTGTTTGAACCAAATTTTAGTATATACACTCTTTTCATTCTAAAGAACAATCACAAAAAATAAAAATTTGAAAATACAGCTTCGAAAATATTTTTTTAGCCCAATTAACAAAGGCTGTCTATTTTGATAAGATGCTTAAATCTAGACCTTAGAAGGATTTTTTTTATTTTTCAAAATTGGATGTGTTTATTATCACTAGATGAACAATGTTAAAAAAAAAAAAAATTATTTTGAGCTTGTAAAGGCTACGATCTTGAAATGAATGAAATGAATGGTCTAGATTCATTGTTGGAAGGGACTCATTTTGACCATATCTAGGGTTCAAATCGAAATTTTTTTGAGGGATTGATTATTGAGGTGAAGTGAGTGTGTGTGCGAAATTTTGTGTCCTACAAATACTACAAATGTCGTTTACTCGAAGTGTAGTTATATATATATATATATATATATATATATATATGGGAAAAGTTTATATAAGGTTGCAACCTTAAAATGTAGAACTACGGATGCACCTAAAAAATCCATTGGAAAATGTTGTTTTGATATTGAAAAACCCTCTAATTAATCATCTCGATGTCGAGATGTATGACTATGAAAAAAGAAAGGATTTTGAGTACCAGAAATGATGCATCTTACAACACATTACTTAGACCATCCATTTTCAAGATTTTTCATATTTATAGATCTACTTGATTTTAATTATTTTTGGAGTTTAAAATTTTATAATTAGATATAAAAATAGATTTTGAGATAATATTAAAAATATTTTTACATCAAAATTATATTTATGATAAAATTTGGAGGTGCGCCTTAATGGATTCTTTAAGGTTGCAACCTTATGAAAACCACATCCTCTATATATATATATATATATATATATATATATATATATATATATATATATATATATATATATATTGAGAGAGAGAGAGAGAGAGAGAGAGCAAAGTTGTATTATTGTGTATGTAGATGACTATATACAATATGTTTTAAATATTTTTAATAATTTAAGACAATTGATAATTCCTTGAATATTTTTTGCTCATTGGTATTTTTTTTATTTTATTAAAAAACAAGAATGAAAATATAATGGTTTGGTCAAAAGATCATTTTTGGGATTATTGTGATTAAATATAACATACATTGTATTGCAAATTTTGTAGTGAAGGCTTTTCTACAGGGATAACACGATTCAAATATCACTTGTTAAGAGATCAAGGGAATGATATAAAATCTGGCCCTCAAGTTCATGATGATGTACAAGCTTTGGTTGCATGTCCGACACATGTGGTATTTTATAAGCCCTTAAAGAAGAATAACAAAATTACATTGTATGATCAAAATGTTGATCAAAGTTTCATACTCCTAGGTAATTTTAATGCATCATTTGGTACCTCTACTACCTCTTATCATTTTCAACAAACTTCTTTTCCTTTTTTTAACAAGAAAGATAAAGACTCTTTTGACAACTAAGTTCTCATGTATTTATCATAAATAATATTACATTTAATGTTATCAATGCACAATCATTTGTTAATATAATAAATGCATGTATTAATTTTGGTGTTGGTTACACATTGTCAAGTTACTCATCTCTTCATACTAAATTAGTACAAGAACTTAAGACAAAAATCGATGCATATGCAACTTCAATAAAGGAGTCATGAGTTCAATCAAGATGCACTTTGATTCAATTTAAGCAAAAAATCCATAGATCTAAAGAAAGGAAAATAAGAACATCAATAAAACTCAATACCAAAGGTAGCAAAGAGAATAACAGAGAGGATAGTGTACGGTACGGGCCTCAAATTGCATAGAGTATGAGAGGGAGGTGAGCACCCATTTATTGTCTCACGTAATTCAGGGCTGACAATTACATGTTTGTAAACTAAAGAGCTCATCATTAAACAAACACTAAATAAATAACCCAACAACAATAACTAGTGCAGGACTATGACCAATGACCATAGACCCAGTTGATACCTGTATACCGAGGAACGAAGCTCTTCAAGGCCATCTTCAACCACTTCAAAGTCACGAGCAATATGCTCGATTGTATCTTCAATTTTCGTAAGCCTGGCATTTACAACTTCAAGAGTGGAGCAGACTAGGTCAAGACGAACCTTAAGGCTCTCATAATCACACCAAACCCGCAATATATCTTTCATAAGACGATCAAACCTTAGACAGAAGACCTCCATCTTTAACAAAACTTCCTCAGCCTTGGAAATGAAGGACATTTCCCCATAGGGAGGTGGGATGAGGATAATAGGGATAGAGGTTGAGCTATTAGAGTTTGAAGCCATATTTTATGTCATATGAGACAAGCGTTATAAGTTAAGCCATATGTCCGAACTTGGAATATACATGGTACTCTTCAATTTGTATTTTTAACCCGACACTTTAAATAATGAATTTGTGAATGATGTAAAAAATTCATACAGAGTTCCAATGTAACAATTCCTAGATTGGGAGGGAGGAGTCCAAATCCAAAGATTCCAGACTCCAAAGGATGCAATCCATGCAATTTTGAATTGGAAATGAGTGAAGTCTAGAATTATATGTAAAAATCTTGGAATCTCCTCCAAGCATAAAAGTGAATAATAGCCTATTTTCGTCCAAACATATAGGTCATATGTTATGAGAGGGAAAACCTCATGGTGTAGAGAGAGTCTAGATTCAAGAAAAGCTCCCAAGTAGTTTCTAACTTTATATATACATGTACTATGTTTTAGTACAACTACAAGTAGAGTAATGAAATTAAGTTCATATGGTCTTTCTGTGTGAATAATACAAATTCTATAAGTAAGGCTTCTTCATCCATATTATCTAACAGCTTGAGCTTCTTTGGGCTTACTAGAGAGAAAAAATGAAAACACTCTATTTTTTCAAATAGAGAGAGAGCACATATGGAGTTTCTAAGCTTTGGGTTTTTTCATGAAAATGGATGGGCCTGGAGCTTCTTTGGCAGTCCCACTCCAAACTGTACAAATATGTTACATTTACACAAGAATTATGGATTGTAGTACAAAAAAATTACGGAATTTGGCTACATCCAAACTGGCACTAAGGGATAAATAAACCTCATGGGTAATAAACATTGAAAAAAATCATAGAATCATATATCATTTTCTACCTAGAATAAAAAAATTTCTAAGATTGCCCCAATCACAATACCATGTCTCCACACAGTTTTATTTTTATGTTTTGTTTTATAAACTATTTTGAGGGGTATTGAATAATTGTTTTTAGTAAGATCGAAGAATAATTTATTGTAAACTTCTGAGTTTACAACTTTACATTACAAAAAGGAGTTTTGAAAACATATATACGGAGAAAAATATTGAGCAACAGGAAATAGGAATAGGGCTTGTTTTAGGATCACGAGAACAAGATCGTGGAATAATGTCTACTGACTCTACTCCGGCAAGAAATTCCATAAAGTTTATAAAACCTTGTTTTGCAAAAGATTAAACAATGGTTTGAGGCATTGAGCTCACAAATAAAGAAACACTATGAAGTACAACTATAGAGTACAAAGTATAAACCCTGAAGCTTAGGGCTTATACTCCACAGATGAAAATCTAAAGCTGAAGTTGCCATTAGAGGAGAGGAGGAAGAAGAAGTGACTGTGAACTGGAGTAATAATACTGTTTACAAAAACCAAAAGAGACAAAAGCCATAGAAAATACCTTGCGGTTCAGGTGGTGAATGAGGGTGGTCCTGGACCTAGACTCCTGGACTCTTGGTTCGATGAGTAAGAGAGACGTAGTGGTGTGTATTGTAACTGTGTATTCTGTGGCATGTTGTATCTATCAGTTCGGTTCACTGTTTAGAGAGAGAGGTGAACTGAGTTTATGAGAGAGAGGTGAAATGAGAATATGAGAGAGAGATGTGAGGGAATGATAATAATGGAAAAATGGATATTCAGATGGGGTGAGGTCGTCCTTGTGTAAACGGTTTGAGTGATGAGGTGTTAGAGAAGAGATTAAATATCTTTTTGGGGCAATCTTAGCCCTCCATTCATATTGAACGGTCAGATAAGTGGAAGTATAAATGTGGTATGGGATAAGAAAATCTGTACTCTCATTCCAAAACTACACGCGAGCTTTAAATGCTCATGAGGATAATGAAAATAGTAGAATTGCACAACTATATTATATAAAAGTGTCTTCAATCTTACACTTATTATTAATTTCTTTTTTACTTCATATCTAGTTAAAGAAAAACTTTTTTTTATATTTTACCATATAAAAAATATTTATAGGTTTTCCATTGTACATGCTAAAGAGCAATGTACTCCTTCAGGATCACTAAATTATTTCGTTTCTTACCACTATGCAAATAATGAATATAATATTTTAATAATAGAGGTGTATTAATATGCATGAAATACTCATGAGTAGAAAATCTATTTGGTACTCACCTTCCAAAACTACACGCCACCTTTTAAGAAAAATCGGGGAACTGCACGACTATATTGTATAATAGTGTCTTCATCTAACACTTATTATTACATTCTTTTTCACATCATATCTAGTCGAATAAAACTTATTTTTATATTTTACCATGTTAAAATGATATACCAATTTCCCTTGTATATGCGAAAGAGCATTGAACTCCTTCGGGATCACAAAATTGTTTCGTTCCTTACCACTTTGCATGATATGAATATAATATTTTAATATTAGAGGTGCATTAATATGCATGAAATACTCATGAGTGACATGTATTCCACGTTGCTCTTACATGATGTAAGTACATATGTAATGTGACGTTTGGTATTAAAAAAGCCGACACTTTCCATATGAAAAAGTTTGGGGATTAAACGTCAGGTATTCTGACTAGACAATGCTACTAGGCATTGCATGAAACGGTTGCCATAAAACAAGATATGCCCTGAAACAAGATACTCCCAACGAAGTATTATTTTTACCCCAATTAACCTAGGCTGTCCATTTTGATATTAATCTCAATAGAGCTGTGATTTCATGCAACGGTGGTACTATAGTGTAATGCAACGATACTACTAGAAAATCATGTTTGTGGTCTTTGAATGACCCAAAATTTGGCACACGCACACTCTTCATCTCAATAATCAATCCAAAAAAAATAAAAAATCAATTTGAACCTTATATATGGTCAAAATGAGTCTACTCTAAAAACAAATCTAGATCATTAAAAAAAAATCTAGACCATTCATTTCGTAAATTTTAAGATCTTAGTCTTTATATGCTCAAAATCTTCTATTTTTTTTTTTTTATTGTTCATCTAATGATAATAAAGCCATCCAAAAAAATTGAAAATGAAAAATATACTTCTAAGGCCTATATCTAAGCATCTCACCAAAATTAACGCCCTATGTTAATTGAGCTAAAAAAATACTTTCTATGTTGTGTTTTCAAATTTTTATTTTTTATGATTGTTCATTAGAATAAAAACAGTGTATAACTCTTTCAAAAGGAAAATGACCTTGTGAGACCTTCCCACACCCATGTGTGTAGGACCCAAAGGATTACCACTAAATTTGACACCGATCTCTAGAAAAGTAAAGTCCCACTCCCATGTGAAAACTCTTCTGGAGATCTGTGTCAAATTTAATTGTGATCTTTTGGGGTCCTACACACATGGGAGTGGGAGGGTCTCAAGGATCAATACTCTTTTCAAAAAATTTATTTATTTTAACGATGTTGTGGCCATTTGTCTGATCCAAATTTTGAAATGAGTAATCAAGTACTCAAATGATTACTCATTTCAAAATTTGGATCAAACAAATGGCCATAACATGGGTTTTCAAGGTTGTTGCATCATATTACTATACAACCAACGCATGAAGTCATTACCCACCAATAATCAATCCCAAAAGAAAAGATTTCAATTGGAACCCTAGATATGATCGAAAATTATTGAAATGAAGAGAGTGTGTATGCAAACTTTTGGGTCTCTTAAATACAACAGACATGGTTTTTCAGAAGTGTGGTTGCATTATACGATGATACAACCATTGCATTAGAACAATGCCCGTGTTTAATTATCACAAAAACGATTAACTGAGAAAATTAAACACATGTGGTCACCACTTGTGCTAACCATAACTTGATACCCTAAAAGAAGATATGCACTAAAGACCATACATTCTTAGGGCATTGATTTCATGCAACGGTTGCCCTAAAACAAGATATGCCTTAAAACAAGATATGCCTTAAAACAAGATATGCCCTAGAAAGTAATGTTTTTAGCGCAATTAACATAGGCTGTCTAATTTGATATTAATCTCAATAATCAATCCCAAAAGAAAATGTTTTCAATTGGAACCCTAGATATGGTAAAAACTTATTGATATAAAGAGAGTGTGTATGCAAAATTTTGGGTCTCTTAAAAACAACAAACATGGTTTTTTAGAAGTGTGGTTGCATTATACTATGATACAATCGTTGCATTAGATCAGTGCCCGTGTTTAATTATCACGATTACGATTAACTGGGAAAATTAAACACATGTGCTAACCATTACTTGAAACCCTAAAACAAGATATGCCCTAAAGACCATACATTCTCGGGGCAATGATTTCATGCAACGGTTGACCAAAAATAAGAAATGCCCTAAAACTAGATATGCCATAAAAAGTAGTGTTTTTAGCCCAATTAACATAGGCCGTCCATTTTAATAATAAGCTTAGATCCAAGCCTTAGGATTAAATTTTCTAGGGTTCCAATTTAAATCTTTTTCTAGGGTTCTAAACGAATGATTTGGAGGGGATTCATTTTGAGCATATCTAGGGTTCCAATTGAAATCTTTTTATTTTGGGATTGATTATTGACATTAAGATCAAAATGGGTGGCCTATGTTAATTGGGCAAAATAAAATCATTTTTTATTTTTTTTAACATTGTTCATTTGATGTCGAGATGATGAATTTGAAGATATTTATGCATTAAAATAACTTCTTCTAGGGAAATTTTTGAGGTAGGCTCAAATTTGATTGTTTAAATCCTCGACTATATAGAAACTTTTCCCTTGTTATAATCCCTCTCACATTTCCCACTCTACACTATAATAATCTCTGGTACTTCAGTTGTTGAATTTGGAGCATAACTCTCTCTCTGGACTAGTGCCTCCTCCTCTCTCTAAGTAGAAAAAACTAGAAAAGCTGTACCTAGGTTCTTCTAACCAAATCAACAGAAGCATACTCGAGGAGTTGGGAGATTTGCCAAGGTAACACAAAATATGTAGTGTATTTTATTTATTTGAGATTTGTTGTATGAATTTTTTTTCTTGCTTAATATTCATTAAAAGTACTACGAGTATTTCTTTTCATAATTGTCTAGTTTTCCATAGAACATGTTGTAAACTCCCATTCATTGACCTTCACTAGAGGGTAGGGTAATCAGAAGAAGTAATGGTTGTGGGAACATCACAAATATTGTATATGGAGAAAATATTAATATTTTTTCAAACACTCATAGAAAATTCTAAGGATTTGATAGGTAGCTTGATAATCACAGTTAATTTATATTTCCGATAGCAAGCCATGTAAATGTGATGATCTTATGATTTAAACAAGGTTCCCGAATTGATGAAGGAGTGCATGATTTGACTCATTTTTCCTAAGAGTTTCTTGAGAGTTGAATCCTGCTTTCATTAGATGTTTTCTGGAGGGAAAGTTATGGTCAGCATCTTATTCTAGTTGTACGTCAGTAGCTCATGAACTGCAAACTTGTGATTGAAATAATGTCACCTCAAGAAAAATTGTGTAATGGGTTGATGGTCTTGATGTGACTACTCAGAAGTCAGAACTCCCACATTTTGTTGAATCCTTAAGTTTGCTTGTGATTTTTATTTTTTTCAGTCTAAGTTTTGAACTTGTTAAGACAACACTATAAATTTAGTTAGGAAGATTCATTTGTGACTAGGAAATCATGACCACTTCTATGTCTTTTTTTTGAAGAACAGGTTAACATAGACGTTGTTATTTGTTACTACGAGTCTCCATTTCTCATTTCCTAGTAAGCTGATTATCATCATGTTGGAATCTTATGTAGCTACTTATTTTTTAGAATTGTATGACCATTGGTACATTTTGATTTTAAAGGAAAAAATGTATCTATGTACCACGGTCTTTAGATACACACAACTCTAAAAAATTAGAATTGGTACATTTGAATAAAAATATGTGTTGTATTTTTTTGTAGCAGGCTTATTTATTATTTCTTAAATTTTCTTGCATGAATTTTTTTCTTGCTTGATATCACATTTATGAATTATTCAGAACTTAATTCCATTAAATTAAATTTTAAGGTTTGTTTTCTTAGAAGATGAACACAACAGGCTTTTTTATTATTTAGTAAATTTTACTGTACAAATTTTTTTCTTGCTTGATATCACTTTTTATGAATTTTACAGGAACTATTTTCATTGAATAGAAGTATGTAGTGCATTTTATTTATTTGAGATTTGTTGTATGAATTTTTTTCTTGCTTAATAATTATTAAAATTACTACCGCAACCTTAGGAATCGTGACAATGAATGTAGAATTAGTCGCTTAAATGAACGTCACTTGTGCCTTTCAAATAGATGAACCCAAGTTATATCATCATGTCAATGCAGATTGAATCATGGTGCTCTATCGAAGGCAACCGGCCGAGCCGGGGAACCTGCTCGTGGATTGGCTATCCCCCCAGAGAGGGACTGGCCGGAAGGAGGAAAGAATGACCGCTTCGGCCGAGCCCTTACTTAAAAAAGAATAGAGTATCTCTTTTCATAATTGTCCAGTTTTCCATAGAACATTTTAAACTCCCATTCACTGACCTTCACTAGAGGGCAGGGTAATCTGAAAGAGTAATGGTTGTGGGAACATCACAAATATTGCATATGGAGCTCATATTAATTTTGTTTTTCAATCACACGTAGCAATTTCTAATTATATGAACGCTATATGTAGCTTGGTAATCACAGTTAATATATGTTTTCGATAGCAAGCCATGTAACTGTGATGATCTTATGATTTAAATATGTTTCCGGAATTGAGGAAGCAATGCATGATTTGACTCATTTTTCATGAGAGTTGAATCTTGCTTTCATTAGATGTTTTCTGGAGGAAAGGTTATGGTTAAGAGTCTTATTCTAATGTTGTATGTCAGTAGCTCATGAACTGCAAAGTTGTGAATGAAATAATGTCGCCTCAAGAAAATTTGTGTCAGAACTCCTACAGTTTGTTGAATCCATAAGTTTTCATGTGATTTCTATTTTTCGGTCAAAGATTTGAACTTGTTAAGACAACACTAGAAATTCAGTTAGGAAGACTCATTTGTGACAGAAATCATGACAACTTCTTTGTTTTTTTTTTTTTTGCAGAAAATGTTGACAACGAAGATGTTTTTTGTTATAAGTGAGATACAAGCATTGGCCAAGGAATTTGCTCCATCTATAATATATTATCTGAATTGTAGAGACTACTATGTTATTCTTTCTTGTGAACTTTTTTTTGGCGCGATATTTTTTTTTTCCTTTTTTGTGTACTGTTATTTTCATACTTTAAAAAAAAAAAAGGTTTCTTGAGAGTTGAATCCTGCTCATTAGATGTTTTCTGGAGGGAAGGTTTTGGTTGTGTTATGAGTTGATGGTCTTGCTGTGATTACTCAGAACTTCCACATTTTGTTGAATCTATAAGTTTGCATGAGATTTCCATTTTTTCTCTCTAAGATTGAACCTTTTAAGACAACACTATAATTTTAGTTAGGAAGATTCATTTGTGACCAAGAAATTATGACAACTTATTTGTTTTCTCTTTTGAAGTAATGGTTAACAAAGAAGTTGTTCTTTGTTATCGGTGAGAAAAAAGCAGTTGCAACAGAATTTGCTCCATCTATAATATATTATCTTGAATGTAGAGACTAATATGTTATTCTTTATTGTAAGCTTTTTTTCTGCAAGATCTTTTTTTAGTCCTATTTTGTGTACTCTCATTTTCGTACTTTCAAAAAGAAACATATTATTTCTTTAAATAAAAGCCTAAAATAGAAGATTACAAGAAGACTATCCAAAATGTTTGTTTGTAATATGAAACTTAAAAGTTGCCACCTCCTGATATATTCACCGCACAAATTAGGAACAAATTAGAAATAAATTACATGAAAGCCATTCAATCATAAGTCCTCAAATTTTGGCTTGACAATATTCCCCCAAAAAATCCAATATATATTAGGGCCCGAAGACATTACCCAATTAATGAAAAATCCTAATTAACTTAAGGTTTTATTCTTTCGGGTTAGAAGCTAAGGTTGAGCAAAAGCTTTGATAGATAAATAACTTAGGGTTTTATTCTTCTTGCTTTGGAAAATTACAGAGAAAAGTACTTTGTTGGCTAATTATTATTCATCTAATTATTATTATTTTTCACTATTTTGGCTTTTATTAGATTAATTAATGCCCCCTCTTACTCACCCCACGGCTATGTTGGCTATTTTTTTTATTAACCACTGCAAACCTAGATACGGCATGCAACACTGCCAAGCCAAATGATATTATGCACTCATGTGTGTATAATTGTATATTGTATATTTAGTTATTTACGTGTTTTTGAGAAATCAAATTTTCATATTTTCATTTGTTTCAAGGCATGAAGTTTAAATGGACATTAGTGAAATAGGATGTTAGATACTCCCTTCTTAACAGTTGTATGTTTATACAACATCTGACTTTTTAACAATTACAAGCGACCTGCCTTCTTAGCTAACTTATTTCTTCTTACTTGAAGGATGTATATTCAAAAGGTTACTATTCTTGATAATCACAGTTAATACATGTTTTCGATAGTAAGCCATGTATATGTGATGATCTTATGATTTAAATAAGTTTCCGAAACTGATGAAGCAGTGCATGATTTGACTAATTTTTCCTGAAACACCTGCGGAACATGCTACATGATTTGCAAAAGTTACAAAATTTCGTAATTATGACACAACGTGAAAGGGAGAGAGAAGGAGATGAAGAGGGAAAGAAAGACTAGAGAGATAAAGCTCATGCGACGAGTGATCTCTGATGAGAGAAAGGTGCTTGCGTGTGGAGAAACCTTGATGAAAGAGAGTCTTGCCTATGGAGGGGAAACCTTGTCCATAAAAGAGAAAGAGAGTCACAGGAGGGTAAATATTAATAAACAAACGCAACTAAGCCAAAAACTATTTGAGTTTCACTTGAATTTATTTGACACATTCTTTTTCGTTGAAGAATAAATCTTTATGAAGTTATCCTTCCAAATGGTTTTAGTTCCTACCTTTAGTTTTTGTGGGTGCACTAACACATGTACCACAAATTTTTTTATAAAAAAGACTATTGCTGGACTATTAATCTTTAGGAAAATATTTCATGAATCTAGTAACACCCTCAGCTGTACGAATTTTTCATCTTGCAGTACATTATCTAGACCGGGCATTTTCAATATTTTCATATGTTTATAGATCTACTTGATTTTAACTATTTTTGGAGCTTAAAATTTAATAATTCCATATGAAAATATGTTTTAGATAATCTTAAAAAGCATTTACCACAAATTTCCATATTATGATAAACTTTAGAGGTGCAACTTAATTGGATTGTTTATGGTTGCAAACTTTTAGAAAGTAGGAACCACACCCTACAATAAATTAAGCATTTTCTTTTTGGGGTAATTACTATAGGTAAATGCCCATTGATGTGTCGCAATTAAAACCTAGATCCAAGAATGTCGGGATCGCGATCTTTAAATTATTGGAGCGAGTATCTAATTTATTCCGGAGCGACATCTACAATGTTAAGGAACGCGTTCCGTGAGAAAATGGGATCGAGATCCATGACAAACGGAAAGCGATCTCTGTTGCGAATGGGAACGTGATCCGTATTTTATTAGGAGTAAGCTCCATTATGTACGCGATCGAGATCCGTGAAGTAGATAAAGCGAGCTCTGTTATCAATGGGTGCATGATTCCTGATTTAGAGGGAGCGAGCTCCCAAGTGAATGGGATCGAGAATCAAAAAAATTTGAGCGAGATCCCGAACTTTTAGGAACGGGTTCCGACCGAGATACCGCCACCGGCATGCCGGAGCGAGAGTTCGAAGCAGGAGCGCCACCTTAGGGTCAGCACACCCACAAAATGCCTCAGCTTGAGTGAGATTCCTTGATTGAAACATTAAAACAATTCATAATTCAGCTAAATTTATTTTGATATTTTCATTTATCATGGAAAGCTTTGAAAAAGTGCTACATTAACTGCCTACACAGCAGAAGCCACCTCCTTTACCTTGTACGGGATTAAGGGAAAGTTCAAGGTCCTCGGTTCTTTTGATTTATAAATAACTGAAATCATTTTTTTCCTTACAAAGGTAATAAATTCTTCTGATTTATAAATAACTGAAATCATTTTTTTTCTTACAAAGGTAATAAAAAGAACTTTTCATGGATATTCAAAGAGTTTCTTTGTTGTGCTAGGTGACAACAGTTAGAATGGGAGGACGAGAGTGCTGATTGGATACACATCAATGGAACTCTGTTCATAGTTGAGGATTTACACTGGCACTCTCCATCTGAACATACTTTAGAGGGTTGCAGGTCAGCCCTACTGCAAGTGTTCAAGCGTTTTTTCAATGTTTAGGTTGTTAATGGCACTCAAACTACCACCACCACCACAACAACCACCACCACCACTACTACCACCACCACTACCACCACCACCTTCTTGTTTAATGTCTTTAAAAGCCACGAAGGTATAGTATCAGCCTCATTAATTCCTTGAGTAGTCAAACTATTATGTTATTTGAGCAATAGGCTCTTGCTCTTTTCATAGAATGGCAGTACACCTTGTTTGCCCTCATGTAATAAAAATTGGGACTCAATCCTCTAGATCAAATGCCATGGGAAATTAGCCGACATGTTTTTTACCAATCATATGATTAAGTCTTTTATGTTTTGCCCTAATGAATCCATCAGTGAAGTAAAGATTTCATATTATAAAACGCTTGATATTTCAATTAATTCCCCTTATGGATATACATATCACTGTTAATGGGAGCAGGAGCGAGTCCGATTCCTAGAGCGGGAATGACTCCGGTTCCGAGAGCGGGAGCGTCAGAGCAACATCAGCCCAAAGCTCCAGAGCTTGGGAAGTGAGTTCCGGTGAGGGTCAAAGTAGCGGATCGAGATCCCGTATGAACAGGGAGCGCGTTCCCAATACATCAAGATCGAGATCCTTATTTAATGGGAGCGTTTTCCATGTCAAATGGGATCGTGTTCCCATATTCATTAGGATCGTGGTCCGATCAACAACAGGACCGCTTCCCTATCTAAGAATGACCGTGTTTCTATTTGGAAATGATCGAGCTCCATTCATGGAAGGATCGCGTTCTGTGCATGATCTGTCCACGCTCCCATCGCAGAACTCTACTTTTATAAACAATTGGCTTAAAATAATATTATTTCATTTTAAAAATTAATTTTATTTAAGAAGTTTCTTTTAGGATGTTTCAGGAAAATTGGGATGGTGTTATGGAAATGTAGGGATCACACTCCTAAAACTCTGAGAGTGGGGATCTAATATATTCAGGAACGAGATCCTAAAATTTAAGGAATGTGTTCCATGCAGTATTGGGAGCGAGCACCATTGCAAACGGGATCGGAAATCCTAAAAGTAGGAGCTAGTTTTCAAAAAGTAGAGAACGCCAGAGCTGGGTTCCTAAACATGAGCACTGCCCTAATTGGGCGCTCCCGGTAACTATGATTTATCTATGCTTTGCAAGGAAGGACTCCTTGAGAAAATAACTTCCTAGAAAATGAAAGAGTAGTGGCCATGCATTTGAACCCCACCTTGCATTTACATGAATCTGTTGACATGAATTCACATACAAGTACGTTGTAGGTGATATCGTATGTTTGCCTTAATCTGAAGATATGGCTTGGAGATGCATATGGTCCACCACAACACAGATGGACGAGTTGCCGTTGTTGCAGGGATCTAAAAACTTGGTTTGAAAGATCATTTCTTATTGAAGGAGAGGTGACCCTGGCCCGCACTGTTTTGCTCATTGCCCAACCCTATCTGAAGCATTATCCAGCCACTATCCACTTTATCACTTTCTAAAAGAATGAACGCGTTCCCTGGTCTCAAGGAAGAACTAGTCATAGGACACTATTTTTAAAGAAAATGTTGTAAAACAAAGAAAATTTTGAAGGTTAATTCTTTTATATTTCACTATTGTTATTCAATTTCAAAAACTAATTAGAGCACAGAAAGAATAATTGGAATATTTATGTGTGATTTCATAAACAAACAAATTGTGAAATATTTTATAGCTTAGATGTGATTTAATAAAGAATACGGTTTTTATAAGGTTGCAACTTTAAATAGTCCAATTATGGCGCCCCTCCAAATTTTATCATATCATGTAATTTTGGTGGAAAATATTCTTAGGATTATCTTAAAATCTATTTTCATATCTAACTATAAAAGTTTTTAAACCTCAAATTTTTATGTTTATACATCTCGATGACAAGATGATCAATTAGAGGAATTTTCAACATTACAACAACATTTTCTGATGGATTTTTTAGGTGCATATTTAATTATATATTTTAAGGTTGCAACCTTATATGAATTTTTTCCTTTTAAGATCATCTCATCGCTAACCCATGTCACAACATACACTGCCTTCCAGATTACATTACCGGCTCCTACCTAAGCTATGACTCATTGAGATAGGAGCATTATTGAAGATCTTAAATCCATCAATTAGTTCTTTTACTAGTTTTTTTTTTTTGGGGGAAAAATTACATAAATATCCGTAATATTTATATTTATCACAAAAATGCCTTTTAGTTTATGTTATTAATGATATGTCTGTTTTTTCAAATTCATAACGTTTTATCTAAAAAAACACAGAACCACCAACCTGCAAGTTATGAATAAAAAGTTTTGCTTGTATTGTAGATATTCGGCTTTTCAAAAATTAATAATTATTAATTTTTTATTTTTGAAAAACCAAAAATTTAAAATAATTCTGTTTTTTTAATTTAGAAAACAGAAAATGGGCAGTTTTGTCTTTCTAAAAAAAAAACTATTATGAAGTTCAAAAAATAGATAAATCTTTAATAACGCAAACTCAAAGGTATTTTTGTAATAATGCTAAATATAAAAGATATATGCGTAATTTTTCCTTTTTATTTTGTTTTATTTATGATTTTTTTTATTTTTTCTTTTTTGTCATACAATGAAATTCAGATTGCCCCTCGTTGGAGAACAAAGTAGGTCTATCTGAAAATAAAATGAAAAATGCAATAAACTGATGTTACTTTTTGTCATATTCGAGGGGGATTCAAGAACAATGCACGGACAATACAACCCTTGAACCAGAGACAAATGTTAACAGTGTCAAGAAAATCGACTCGGTCATGGTACTTGGGTCATGGCAAAGACGAGTTACTCTGACGAGTCCATGTCACGTTTTTTAAAGAAAATGAACATAAAAGCATGATATATATATAAATAGAAAAAGGGCTTTTCAATCAAAAAGATTAATGGCATGTGGGTTAGGCCATCTAACATAAATTTGCCTCTTTACGGAAGGTACTGAGCTAGAAGGATATGGTCTTATAAAGATTCTAACCCTAATGTAAATGAACTATAAATGAACTTTTCAAATCTATTGTACTACTGACTCGCTGAGTTATCTGTTGTACAACCTACTCGCCTCGAATTACTCAACTGAGTAATTTGAGGAGAGTAAATTGTATAAATGAACTTTGCAAATATATTGTACAACCTACTTGTCCCGAATTACTCGACTGGGTGGAACTCTAAGAACTCTAATATAAATAAAGAACTTTAATATAAATAAACTTTGCAAATATGTTGTACAACTTACTCACCTTGAATTACTCAGCCAAGGTGGACCTATCTACATATAAAAAAATATGACAGCTGAGTTACTCAGCCGAGTAGAACTATCTTCATTTATAAAAAAACGACAACTTGCAAATATGTTGCTCAACTTACCTCGAATTACTCAACGAAGTAGATCTCTCTTCATATACCAAATATGTTGTACAACTTACTCGCCTCGAATTAATTCAATTAATTTTGATATCTCATGACTCACATCCCATCATTCAAAATTAAATACAAAAGTTATTAGAATGATTCAAAATTAAACATAAAACATGGTAGAGTCATTAGAATTAATAGAAAACCTAGGAGTTTGGGAAGGTGTAAGCTCGAAGTCATGTAGCTATGAATCATCATCATCATCACCATGATCATCATCATATGTGAATGTGTCATTATTTCTCATCTCATTAAAACTTCTTCTAGCAATGAACTAAGTTCTTCTAGATTAATTGTATTACAATCATGCTTTTTATTTTCATCAGATGCAATCATTATCTTCGAGTTCACTTTACGTAAACTAAGTTGATTAACATAATTGGTCTCGATTAATTCATTTTTTTTGTTTGTGTTGCCTCAAAAGCACTCCAATGTCTTTCGTACGTTGATGAGCTTCATGGTTGGTTCATAATCCAAATAGCAACCTTTTGACAAGTGGAATGATTTCTCCACATACTTCCCACCAAACTCCTATATAATGAGAAATGTTTTAGCCACACAAGTAATTCACTACTAAAATTGAATAAAAATTATTTCCTTCAAATAATGAAAAACTAGTAATACAAAAAATACAAAAAACTAATAATACAATAAGATACTTACAAAGATGAATTATTGACAATAATCTTATGGTCAATGGCCTTTAAGAGTATATCCGCAATATTCTGACTAGTGTGCTCAATTTCGGAGCAATCTTAGCCATTCACAAACATTGCCTTACCCCCTGATACAACCATTATGTTTATCAAAGATTCATTCTTCACATTACTCCATCCATCAAAAACAATAGAAACCCCATAAGTTGGCCATTCATTTCTCAAAGTTGGCCATTCATTTCAATCCGACTCCCCTCATTATCTAGCAAACTTGTCCTCAATCTCTCATATTTAGGGAGCACATAACCCTTGGGAGCATTGTTTATTTCATATAGCATTTCTTGAAACTGAGAACCCTTTACCACATTAAAAGGGATCCCATGAGCATAATAACATCGAGCGATTGCAGCATCGACATCTTCCCTCGCATGAGCATCAAACATATGAGCTACACTATCCCTCACCCTTTTATTTGAACTCAAAGCATTTTGTGTCAACCCTAATCATTGCGATAACGAAGTGAATACAGTTTGATCAAGCGGCCTAATGCTTTCTTTTCGACTCGAACCAAACAAACGTTTAGCCTCAGACTCGTCTACCCTCAATGCATCTCATTCGTCTATTGATATTTTTAGGCAAAGAATTATACCCATAGACTTCTCGCCCAGTGAAAGGCCTAATAAATGTGCACGCACACATACGTACGATCCTGTGAAAGGGACATCTCGACAGTCGAAATTACATTTCCATTTCCTTCCCCCACCTCGCAATTTTGTATCACCGCCTACGATAGTGACATAACGCCACAAAGGCGTTCGAGATGGTGCTTCAACCTCTTCATCTTCTACACCTGTATTATCGCCTTCAAAATATTGAATGACTTCATCCGGTTCCATAATATTACAAAATGAGATACACTGCACAACAAGAGAATATTACTTTATTAATGTCAATACATCTTCCTTGCTCACGTTTGAATCGTATCTCACTAGGCCTCTATATATATATATATATATATATATATATATATATATATATATATATATATATATATATATATATATATCCCACACACCATTCCACTCTCTTTATATGCATTTCCTTCTCTCCCTAAACATAGTAGAAGATAGACTTGTATAACGAAGTCAAGAACGTTCGTAATTGCTTGCGCGCAACAAACCGTTAATAATTTTTTGCCCATAAAGTAAATGATTTTTTGTGCACAAAGTGAATAAAAGTGATGATCATAAATTTAATGTCAATGTGGTAGCCAACCTAAAGAAACCCACATATAAAAGAGACAAGATAAGATGAGATATATATTGTACAATCGATAACAAAGAAGAAGATATACAAAAGGATAAATATATATATATATATGTAGAGAAAGAGAGAGGATGCACATGTGCATTAAACCATAGAGATATCGACCCAAAAAATAGAGGAGAGAGATGATAAATTAAATGCACAACAATGTGCATATAATTAAAAGTAAGAGGAATATAAAAGATAAGAGTAGAAGTGTTCGCCCCATGGACCCATAAAAAAGAATTATGACGACGGCACCCTCCACCAACTACCACGATCATGAAAGCTCCAAGCACCTCGATCCAAGGCAGCACGCACTGGCCAACCCCTCCCCGCTTGCCACCCTCCACCAAGGATCTCAAAAAACTAGATGAGCGCCACCACGATACCTAGCAAAACTGATTATGGTAGACCCTAAGGCCACCATATGCCACTCAACAAAGAAAGAGGCATAAAAAAGAAATAGGGACGAGGCTGCCAGCATCTAAACGGGCTCGAGATCTACCAAATTGAAATCAAGAGGAGGGAGAGGTTCATTTCGGTATGCTGAGAGCTGGGTACTTAGTTGGATGTTTGCATCCACTACCAGTTCATACTCTCGTGAAAGAGCTTGCATGGCATTCTGAATGTCTAATACTTATCTCTCTGCTCTCCCAAAAACTGCACGTGAGGCATCTAGGGCAGCTAACAATTCGGCCTGACGCTGTCGGAGGCCCTTGTTCTCTCTAAGGGTCTCAGATAATGTATCAGCCAAATTAGGGAGGAGGTTAATTATAACAAGGGCCTCACAGGCTACAAATTTCTCTTCATCGTTTTTAGTCACCCTGGAATGATTGGCCACGTACAGTTACCGCCGCCTGGAAAACCATATGACAGAGAGGCCTATTACTACGAACTATGTATTGGGGGAGGCATTCACCACCTCGCATTAAAATCTCTTGGAGCCTATTTTTAAAACATATCGGTGGGAAGTCCGAATTAAATGCTTTGTAAAATATTTCCAGTTCAGGGGGGGATGCCATGATGTTTAGGAGTTGGAGCTGGAGGGAGGGGTGCCATATAATGTGGCATATCAGGGTCATAAGCTTCAAGATTACGGAGCGGTGTATTAGAAACTTGAGAAGAAGCGTCACTCAGTTCTCCATCCAAATTTTACCTACAAAATAACTAATTCTAATGATGGGGTTGGAGCTTCTAATATATAGCTTAAATATAGAAAAGAAGCACCATGCTTCATTTACCAATTATAAAAAATAGCATGATGCAACAATTAATTATTGATATTAAAAAAAGATACAACACGATTCATACGTAAAGAAAATATAAAACACTGGCAATTATAGCATCATGAGTTATTTGGCAAACATACAACAGAGTTACCTACAACGCAACGCTAATAATGGAGCTTCTAATATATAGATAAGAAGCACCATGTTCCAATTTTCTTGTTTTCGAAATACCAAGATATAAGTGGAATCAGCAAATAAAATATAAAAATTGTAATGAAACACACGACCTTTGCAATTGAATATACCACAATTCTAATGAAAAGTGTTACATTTAAGCAAAAAATCCATAGATCTAAGGAAAAGAAAATAAGAACATCAATAAAACTCAATACCAAAGGTAGCAAAGAGAATAAGAGAGAGGATAGTGTACGGTACGGGCCTCAAATTGCATAGAGTATGAGAGGGAGGTGAGCACCCATTTATTGTCTCACGTAATTCCGGGTTGACAATTACATGTTTGTAAACTGAAGAGCGCATCATAAAACAAACACTAAATAAATAACCCAACAACAATAACTAGTGCAGGACTGCGACCAACGACCAAAGACCCAACTGGTAGCTGTATGCCTAGCAGCGAAGCTCCTCAAGGCCATCTTAAACCACTTTAAAGTCACGAGCAATACGCTAGATTGTATCATCATTTTTCGTAAGCGTGGTATTTACAACCTCAAGAGTGGAGCAGACTAGATCAAGACGAACCTTAAGGCGCTCATAATCAGACCAAACCCGCAATATGTATTTCATAAGACGATCAAACATTAGACAGAAGACCTCCGTCTTCGACAAAACTTCCTCAGCCTTGGAAATGAAGGGCAATTCCCCATAAGGAGGCGGGATGGGGATAATAGGGATAGAGATTGAGCTATTAGAGTTTGAAGCCATTTTCTATGTCATATGAGGCTAACGTTATAAGTAAAGCCATATGTCGGAGCTTGGAATATACATGGTACTCTTCAATTATTATTTTTAACATGGCACTTTAATTAATGAATTTTTGAATGACGTAAAAAGTCGTATAGAGTTCCAATGTAACTATTCCTAGATTGGGAGGGAGGAGTCCAAATCCAAAGATTCCAAACTCCGAAAAATGCAATCCATGCAATTTTGAATTGGAAATGAGTGAATTCTAGAATTATCTGTAATAATCTTGTAATCTCCTCCAAGCATAAAAGTGAATAATAGAGTATTTTCGTCCAAACATATAGGTCGTTTGTTATGAGAGGGAAAACCTCATGGTGTAGAGAGTCTAGATTCTGGAAACCTCCCAAGTAGTTTCTAACTTTATGTATACATGTACTATGTTTTAGTACAACTACAAGTAGAGTAATGAAATTGAGTTCATATGGCTTTTGTGTGAATAGTACAAGTTCTACAAGTAAGCCTTCTTCATCCTTATTATCTAACAACTTGAGCTTCTTTGGGTTTATTAGAGAGGGAAAATGAAAACACTCTATTTTTTCAAACAGAGAGAGAGCACATATGGAGTTTCTAAGCTTTGGGTTTTTTAATGAAAATGGATGGGGCTGGATCTTCCTTGGTATTCCAACTCCAAACTGTACAAATATGTTACAGTCACACAGGACTTATGGATTGTAGTACAAAAAAATTATGAAAATTAGGTACATCCAAACATGCACTAAGGGATAAATACACCTCATGCGCAATAAACATTGAAAAAAATCGTAGAATCATATTTCATTTTCTACCTTGAATAAAAAAATTACTAAGATTGCCCCAATCACAATGCCATGTCTTCACACTGTTTTATTTTTAAATTTTGTTTTATAAACTATTTTGAGAGGTATTGAATAATTGTTTTTAATATGATTGAAGAATAACGCATTGTAAACTTCTGAGTTTACAACTTTACATTACAAAAAGGAGTTTGAAAACATTTCTGCAAAGCAAAAGATTGAGCAACAGAAAATAGGAATAGGGCTTGTTTTGAGATCATGAGAACAAGATCGTGGAATAATGTCTACTGACTCTACTCTTGCAAGAAATTCCATGAAGTTTATAAAACCTTGTTTTGTAAAAGATTCAACAATTGTTTGAGGCATTGAGCTCACAAATAAAGAAACACTAGGAAGCACAGCTATAGAGTACAAAGTACAAACCTTGAAGCTTAGGGCTTATACTCCACAGATGAAAATCGACAGCTTAAGTCGCCATTAGAGAAGAGGAAGAAGAAGAAGTGTCTGTGAACTGGAGCAGTAATACCGTATACAAAAACAAAAAAAACAAGCCATAGAAAATACCTTACGGTTCTGGTGGTGAATGACGGCATGAGGGTAGTCCTGGACCTGGACCCCTGGTTCGATGAGTAAGAGAGACACAGTGGTGTGTATTGTAACTATGTATTTTGTAGCCTGTTGTCTTTATCAGTTCGGTTCACTGTTGAGAGATAGAGGTGAAATGAGTTTATGAGAGAGAGGTGAAATGAGAATATGAGAGAGAGATGTGAGGGAATGATAATAATGGAAAAATGGATATTCGGACGGGGTGGGGTCGTCCTTGTATAAATGGTTTGAGTGATGAGGTGTTAGAGATTTCGAAATGGAGCGTGTGAGAGATGAGATTAAATAACTTTTTGGGGTATTCTTAGCCCTCCATACATATTGGACGGTCAGATAAGTGGAAGTATATATGTGGTATGGGATAAGAAAATCTATATTCCAAAACTACATGTCACCTTTAAATGCTCACGAGGATAAGGAAAATAGTATAATTGCACGACTATATTATATAAAAGTGTCTTCAATCTTACACTTATTATTAATTTTTTTTTATTCATATCTAGTTGAAGAAAAACTTATTTTTATATTGTACCATAGAAATAATATATATAGGTTTTCCATTGTACATGCTAAAGAGCAATGTACTCCTTCGGGATCACTAAAATATTTCGTTTCTTACCACTATGCAAATATATGAATATAATATTTTATTAATAGAGGTGCATTAATATGCATGAAATACTCATGAGTGGATAATCTATTTGGTACTCTCCTTCCAAAACTACACGCCACCTTTTGAGAAAAATCGTGGAACCGTACGACTATATTATATGACAATGTCTTCAATCTAACACTTGCAACTACTTTCTTTTTCACTTCATATCTAGTTAAATAAAAACTTATTTTTATATTTACCATGTAAAAATGATATATCAGTTTCCCTTGTATATGCGAAAGAGCATTGAACTCCTTCGGGATCACAAAATTGTTTCATTTCTTACCACTATGCAAGATATGCATATAATATTTTAATATTAGAGGTGCATTAATATGCATGAAATACTCATGAGTGAAATGTATTCCACGTGGCACTTACAGGATGTAAGTACATATGTAATGTGACGATCAGTATTAAAAAACTCGACACTTTCCATATGAAAAAGTTTTCGGATTCAATGCTGGGTATTCTGACAAGACAATGCTACTGGGTATTTCATGCAACGGTTGCCTTAAAACAAGATATACCCTGAAACAAAATACTCCCTATGAAGAATTGCTTTTAGCCCAATTAACCTAGGCCGTCCATTTTGATATTAATCCCAAAAGAGCAGTGATTTCATGCAACATTTGTACTGTAGTATAATGCAACGATACTCCTAGAAAATCATGTTTGTGGTAATTGAATGACCCAAAATTTTGAACACGCACTCTTTTCATCTCAATAATCAATCCGAAAAAAATAAAAAATCAACTTGAATATGGTCAAAATGAGTCCCCTCTAAAAACAAATCTAGACCTTTATTTGGTGAATTTTAAGATCTTAGTATTTATATACTCAAAATCATGTATTTATTTTTTAATATTGTTCATCTAATGATAATAAAGCCATCCAAAAAAATTGAAAATGAGAAATATCCTTCTAAGGCCTATATCTAAGCATCTCACCAAAATGAACGGCCTATGTTAATTGTGCCAAAAAAAAACTTTCTACGTTGTGTTTTCAAATTTTTATTTTTTATGATTGTTCATTAGAATAAAAATAGTGTATAACTCTTTCAAAAGGGAAATGACCTCGTGAGACCTTCCCACACCGATGTGTGTAGGACCCAAAGGATCACCACTAAATTTGGCACTGATCTCTGGAAAAATAAAGTCCCACGCCCATGTGATAACTTTTCTGGGGATCTGTGTCAAATTTAATGGTGTTCTTTTGGGGTCCTACACACATGGGAATGGGAGGGTCTCATAGGATCATTACTCTTTACAAAAAATTTATTTTTTTGAACCATGTTATGACCATTTGTCTGATCCAAATTTTGAAATGAGAAATGAATGATTACTCATTTCAAAATTTGGATAAGACAAATGGACATAACATGGGTTTTCAAGGTTGTTGCATCATTTTACTATATAACCGTTGCATGAAATCATTGCCCATCAATAATCAATCCCAAGAGAAAAAGATTTCAATTGAAACCCTAGATATGATAAAAAATTATTGAGATGAAGAGAGTGTGTATGCAAACTTTTGGGTCTCTTAAATACAACAAATATGGTTTTTCAGAAGTGTGGTTGCATTATACTATGATACAATCGTTGCATTAAAACAATGCCCTAAGAATCACAAATACGATTAACTGGGGAAATTAAACACATGTGGTCACCACTTGTAATAACCATAACTTGGTACCCTAAAAGAAAACAATGCCCTAATAATCACAAATACGATTAACTGGGGAAATTAAACACATGTGGTTACCACTTGTAATAACCATAACTTGGTACCCTAAAAGAAGATATGCCCTAAAGACCATACATTCTCAGACAATGATTTCATGAAACGGTTTCCCTAGAACAAGATATGCCTTAAAGCAAGATATGCCTTAGAAAGTATTGTTTTTAGCCCAATTAACATAGGCTGTCCATTTTGATAATAATCTCAATAATCATTCCCAAAAGAAAAAGTTTTCAATTGGAACCCTAGATATGGTCACAAATTATTGAGATGAAGAGAGTGTGTATGCAAAATTTTGGTTCTCTTAAAAACAACAAACATAATTGTTTAGAAGTGTGGTTGCATTATTATACGATACAACCGTTGCATTAGATAAATGCCCGTGTTTAATTATCACGATTATGATTAACTGAGAAAATTCTTAGGGCAATGATTTCATGCAACGGATCCCTAAAAAAAAGATACGCCCTAAAACAAGATATGCCCTAAAAAGTATTGTTTTTAGCCCAATAAACATAAGTCGTCCATTTTAATAATATGCTTAGATCCAAGCCTTAGGATTAATTTTTCTAGTGTTCCACTTTAAATCTTTTTCTAAGGTTCTAAATGAATGATTTGGAGGGGACTCATTTTGACCATATCTAGGCTTCCAATTGAAATATTTTTATGTCGGGATTGATTATTGCGATTAAGATCAAAATGGACGGCCTATGTTAATTGGGCTAAAAAAAATCATTTTTTATTTTTGTTGACGTTGTTCATTTATGATAATAAAGAATCCAAAGATATTGGAAATAAATAATTCCTTCTAAGGCCTCGATCTAAGCATCTCACTAAAATGAACGTCCTATGTTAATTGGGCTAAAAATATACTTTTTTAGTTGTGTTTTAGAATTTATCTTTTTTGTGATTGGTAATTAGCCCTAACATGGTTTTTGAAGGTTGTTGCAACATATCAACATACAATTGTTGCATTAAATCATTGCCCGAACTTGAAATCTGAATTCAAGCTGGTTAGGCTCAAGGTGAAAGTAGACTGCCCACATATATTTTCAAAGAGTAATGATTCTATGAGACCCTCCCACACCCATGTGTGTAGGACCCCAAAGGATCACCATTAAATTTGGTATAGATCTCAAAATAAGTTAAGCCCCACACTCATATGATAAGTTTGGGGTCCTACACACATGGGTGTGGGAGGGTCTCGTAAAATCATTACTCATTTCAAGAGTATATATTTTAAATTTTGGATCAAATAATTGGTCTTAAGTCCTAACATGGTTTTTGATGATTATTGCATTATATTACTATAGCTATAGGGTATTTATATAAGAATATGATCTAATGCAACGATTGTATCATAGATATGGTCAAAATGATTCCCCTCAAAAAACGAATGTAGACCCATTCATTTGGTGAATTTCAATATCAATGCAGTTATAAACTCAAAATCAGTATTTTATTTTTTAACAATGTTCATCTAATGACAATAAAGTATCCAAAGATATTGGAAATGAAAAATTAAGTGTAAGGCCTAGATCTAAGCTTCTCGTCATGCTAAAATGAACGGCCTATGTTAATTGGGCTAAAAGAATACTTTATAGGTTGAATATTCAAATTTATCCAGTTTGTGGTTGTTCATTAGAATGAAAAGAGTGTATATTTCATAATTTGGATCAAACTAAAGGCCATAGATGTGGTCAAAACGAAACTCATCCAACAACCAATCTAGACCATTCATATGGTGAACTTCAAGATGTTAACCTTTACGAATTGAAAATCATTTATTTCATTTTTAGCATTGTTCATCTAATTATAATTAAGCCAATATAAAAAAACTTGGAATCCATAAAATTTTTCGACATCCTTAATGTAAGCATCATATCAAAATTGACGGCCTATGTTAATTGGGCTAAATAAAAGTTACAAGCTGCACATATTCCACTACTTGCAATCTAATATTTTCCTTGTGTCCATGAGAATAGATTTCAAGATGATCAATTAGAGGATATTTCTTAAAAAAAATAAAAAACCTTAATCTAGAGTCCCAATTCTCAGTGCCCACACCCATCTCCTTTTTACTATATTTAAAGGAGCTCACTCTCTCTCTCACCACATCTCTACCATCCCTCTATTTTTACTATCTCAAACCTTTTACCCGTCCTCTCTATTTTCCCTCTCAGTATACACTGTCACTGAATTCCACGCCACCACAAGTCATTTCGTGGACATACATAATGCAGTAATGCAAAATCATATGTACTTTCAACTAATTTTGTATCTATTTTTTGAGAGTAACGTATGTACGTTCATCTAAATTCAATGTTTGATAAATATGTACTTGCATTCTGTCAGCGCCACTTGGACTACATTAAAAGACATTCAAACTATTGTTCCATCTTACAATGCCTTGGTTGGGAAAATATACATATAATCTGCAAGGCCATTTTTGGTATGTCACAAAGTTGTTTACAACCCTTGAAATATAATCAATCAAGTGTCATCATTTCGATGAATACTTAATTCACCGACATTTAATGCACTATTTTTAAAAGACATTCAAACTATTGTTCCATCTTACAATGCCTTGGTTGGGAAAATATACATATAATTTGCAAGGCCATTTTTGGTATGGCACAAAGTTGTTTACAACCCTTGAAATATAATCAATCAAGTGTCATCATTTCGATGAATACTTAATTCACCGATATTTAATGCACTATTTTTAAATACGGAGAGTATAGATTTTTTGAAGACCAAATCTCACATTACATATGGACTTGTATTGTGTCATTGCCACGTGGATTACACGTAGAAATTCAAACGGTTGTTCCAGCACAATGTCCCGCAATGCCTTCGGGTGCACAAATATAAAACGATGTCAAAATTACATCATCAGATCATTTCATTTACATATAATCTGAAGGACCATTTTAGGCATATTACAATAATTTTGTATAAGCGATGAGTTGTAATGCACAATTTTTTGAGAAGGACAATACAGATTTGTTTTAAGACAAAATGTCAAATTACAATTGTACTTTTTTCTGTCAGCACACGTTCCGTACATTAGAAATTCAAATTGTGGTTCCAGCACAATGGCATACAAATCCTTTGGGTGGTCAAATATAAAACTAATTTACATAACCTGGAGGGCCATTTTAGGCATGTAAAAGAAAAAAATTATAACCAAATTTTTTGAGAAATATATTAATGAAAATTAGGATATTCATGGTTTTGAAATCCGGATGCAAAAACAAGTTTTTGTGCCGGAAGGAGAACAATGCATTATGAAAATTACGAGGGAAAACGATGTTTCTTTGTCGTTATATAAAAAGAATAGTAATATAAAAATACATTTTTCTTTAATTATTTATGAAGAAAAAATAATTAATACTAAGAATTGGATTGAAAACATTGTTCCAGAACAATGGCATTCAAATCCTTTGGGTGAGCAAATATAAAACTAATTTATATAACCTGGAGGACCATTTTAGGCACGTAACAAAACACTTGTATGACCAAATGAATTGTAATCAAGTGATATCATTTCGATGAATATTTCATTCACCTGGCATTTCATGTACAATTTAGTGGTAAGGGAAGTATAGATCTTTTAAATACCAAAGGTCACATTACAATCACTGCACCACCTTGGCCTATCTCTCACATACAAATGTTGTCATTTCTTAATTATTATGTCATGTGCTACCTAGTTTGCATTACGATTGAGGATAAATTTGTTGTTTAACTTGCATTCTATCATGGTTGTGCCACCATGCAAAGCCATAAGTTACAAATAAGGGATAATCTGTTGCTCTTGAAATTCCGAAAATAGTGCAAATTTTATCACAAAGATATGTAATCATTATTTTCTGTTAAAAAAAAAAAAAAGATATGTAAACATTATCACGAAAAAAATTTATATAATATTGTCATAATGTCAATTTCAAACATCTAAGGTAACTTGGAGAAAGTAATTGCATATATCATCTATCACGCATGCAATGTAAAGGTCAATACAGGTCATCACATTTAATGCCCAATAGTTTGTATTTAATGTAAAATCTGATTTATATAATATTTTCATGCTACCCTCTAATATTAAAATATTATATTCTTCTCTGATTTATATAAATATTGGGTCGAATCATGATCATGCCGGCTTTTTGTATTTTTAGGGAGCTCGACATATTTTTTGGGAAATATATTAATGGAAATTAGGTTATGCATGATTTTGAAATCCAGATGGAAAAACAAGTTTAGGTGCCTGAAGGAGAACAATGCATTATAAAAATTACGAGGGAAAACGATGTTTATTTGTCGCTATATAAAAAGAATAGTAATATAAAAATAAATTTTTCTGTAATTATTTATGAATAAGAAAAACTAATAGTAAGAATTGATTTTATAACAGGGTATTGCGGTTACACGCTATTTGTTATCTTTAGGAGCATTTAAGGGTGACATGTATTAAATTTTTGAAAAGATTTTTTCATAACTATGATCGTGTTGTTTCGTATTTTATTGGGAAAGAGATATAATTTTGGAAAGATCCATAACAAAAACAGTTTTTCTCTACAGGAGCTATAACAGGCCGAGTGTTAGTTTGATATCATTGACAACTGCTTACCAAGCTTCTGACCCATGGTTCTTTAATTACTCACGTGTTAAGGGAAAACATATTTGTGCTCTCGAATGAGAACATTGCTCTTTAAAATTCTCAATGGAAAACCAAGTTTTTCCTCAATATATAAAAATAAATATAATATTTTGTTAAGGTATTATATATGAAGCGAAATACAAATATTTTTCCTCAAGTTTTTACAGAACGGCTTTTTATATATTCTGGTCTTGCGGATCTTTAACAAATATTTTTTGAACCTATTTGATATTTGACCCTAGCCGCATTTAGTGCTGGCTGGCATGTGTTAGATATGCAATGATTATATTTTTTGGAAATATTAAATTTAATTAAAATATTGCCTTATGTGATTTGATAAGTTTGCATTTAATGAATGGTCTAGATTCATTTTGAGATATATTTTCTGACTTCATTTTTTTGGAGATGTATTCTCTATCATGGAGACCATGAATATGAAACAATAAATAAATTTTAAATAATACAATTAAAACTTTTAGTAAAAAAACATTTGGACCCTTAGTATATTTTGTTTTTCAATAGAAGTAACATCTAATTGCATCCATCTTTGAGATGAATGATTTAAACTTTTTTACACTATGTAGTGCAGCTCGCATTAGTCAATTTTTCTTTGTGGACCGTAGGTGTAGCTTTTATTTTATTCCTTTATAGTATAAAATATTAATGGGTGTGGTTTCTATAAAGTGGCAATCTTAAACCATCCAATTAAGGTGCACCTCTAAACTTGATCTAATTTTGGTGTAAAAAATTGAGGATTACCTTAAAATCTTTACTAAGATCTAATTGTAAAATTTTAAACTCCAAAAATGGTTATAATCATGTATATCTATAAACATATGAAAAATCTTGAAAATAGACGGTCTAGATAATGTGTTGCAATATGCACTGTTTCGAGTACCGTAAATATTTTTCTTCTCATATTCATATGTCTCGTTGTCGAGATCATCAATTAAAGTGTTTTTAAAAATTAAAACAATATTTTCCCATGGATTTTTGAGACGCATATGTAATTCTACATTTTAAGGTTGCAACCTTATATAAACTTCTTTAATTATTAATTAAACTGTGAAATCTACGTGGGTTAATTTTATTATACTCCCTATATTTGTTTTCCTAACAATTGAATGTCAGTACTATTTTATCTAAATAAAAAATACAATCGTCATCGCAATTGTAGCATTCAAATCTGAATGATCTTTCTTCTCTATTTCGAAAGGAAAAGCTTTCCATGTTCCCCCTATGGTCCCTATTGAAATATGCTATTTCTTATCTTTAAGACAATGTAAAAGTTGCGTGTATTTAGTATTTAACATATTTCCGAGGTTGCCCTCCCCCTCTCTCTCTCCACACATCGTTACCCTCCCTTTATTTCTACTATCTCGAACCTTTTATCCATCATAGTGCACACCTCTTTAAATTTTTCTCTCTCCTGGCCTCTTTCCCTCATAGTGCACACTGATCCATTGAATTCCAGGTTACCACATCTCCTTTGCACTTTTAACTAATGCACAATTTTTTTGTACACATTTAATTCAGTTGGTTTTTAATGCACAATTTTTTTGCCAATGTGAATATAGATTTTATTCAAAGTACATATACATTCTACATTTTCGAAATAATGCACTTCTGAACGGTCTATTTTTAATGTTATGGGAAAGGTATGTCATCATCAAAGGTACCAAGCTATTTCCATCTATGAAGTATGTCATCATCAAAGGTACCATGCTGTTTCTAATCTAACCTTGCTACTTCCTTCTATAAAGTATGTCATCATCAAAGATACCAAGCTATTTCTAATCTTCTAGGAAAGGTGACGATCAATTAAATCTGCCGGCATGTATTAAATTTGGGAAATATGCTTTTCGTTTTGGGGAAGAGTCATGATCACGTTGTCCTTTGGAGAAAGCGAAATAGTTTTGGGAAGAGAACCAAAGTTTGTGCTCCCTAAGGAGCACATTGGTGTTTAAGATTTTCAAGGGACAACCAAAGTTCTTTTTGAATATAAAAAACTAATAATATTATATTTGTTTTTAGAGTTTAAATTTTCATAATAATATATTACATTGGTCTTTAAGATTTTAACCATTTATGGAGTTTATACTTTTATAATTTAATTTGATAATAGATTTTGTGATAATCCTAATAATTTATTGACATAAATTATATGGTATGATAAATTTGGAGGTGTGCCTTAGTTGAATAATTTGAAATCACACCCCATTTTCAATCGGGCTTCAAAGGCTATGGATAGTAGGCTTAGTTCTGACGAATATAGCTTAATAAATTTTGAACAATATTAAAAAACAAAAAAAAAAAATTCCTATCCTGACGGCGCATGTACGTTCATTAATTACAATGATTGATATTTGTGTACTTACATCCTATCCTGCCAATGCCACCTGGAATACATTTTTGTAATTTTCCCTTAACATTTAAGACATTCAAACTTATGTTCCAGGAGAGTGTAGAATTGAGACACTCACTAGAATATTCTCCAACTCATGATCTTGATATCGATATATATGGTTATGAAAAATAAATGAATTTTAACTCATAAAAATTGTACATTTCCTAACACATTTTCTAGACCGTCATCTTTAAAGAATTTTGATTGCTCATAGATATGCTAGATTTGCACCGTTTTTTTAGGACTCCAGAAAACCCATATTGAGAAGGGAGAGACTAAGGAGAGAGGAAGAGGGAGAGAGAGTGTTTTCATTAAAAAACTAAAATTTAAATAATGAAAGAGAGGGATTTGGATTGAATTCTAAGGATGATGCGGGAGGGTATAGGACCTATAGGATCATCATTACTCTTTTAATTTTTTGTTTAGCATTAAGACAAAATTGATTTTTAGATCATAAGTATTTAATGTATGTATATTAATCCACCCCGATTATTAAAATATTTTATTCCCCAAATAATATAGTGATTCCCGAAGGAGTTCAATGTGCGCCGCATGTAACTAATGCTATGGTAGGCACGTGCACCGCAGGTAACTAATGCTATGTTAGGCTTGTACGCCATCGAGAGGGAAAATGATGATCCGGTTCATTTCTTCGCTTTTTCCCGAGGCTCCCGCCGCTCCTACTCTCTCTCTCTCTCTCTCTAAATGAATGTTCTCTTAGCCTCTCTCTCTTACGAGATACTCGCCGCTATTGTACGTTCTCTCTCTATCCAATGGCCAATGATGCTGTCTCACGCCACTAAGGAGTGGGAGGGTCTCACACAAAAATTTCTCTTAAAGCAGATGAATTAGAGTATTTTTTATAATCGGGAAAATGTAATGACGAAAGCTAATCATCGTTTAAATCTGCTGATTGTAATTTGAAAAGGTGGCTTGTAAGTTTTCACCCGTTTTCGAAACTCCGCCGTTTCATGTATTTCGTTTTGAAACTCTGCCGTTTCATGTAAATTGTTATAAGTGTACGGTTTGTATTGAGCATAGGCTATAAACAATCAAATTAGAGCCTACCTTCAAATAGTGTCAATAAATGTGGTTTCAATATTGGAAATCTTTGTGATAGCCTTAAAGTATGTTTTCATATTTATTTGTACAGTTTAAAGCTTCAAATATAGTGTAGATCGACATATCTATGAAACCTGAAAATCTTGAAAATTGATAGTCCAAAGATGCATTACAAAATACACTATTTCCAAAACTTACAATCCATTTTTTTTCTCATGTCCATGCATCTTGATGTCAAGATGGTGAATTTGAAGATATTTATCTATCAAAACAACCTCTTCTAGGGAAATTTTTAATGTAGGCTCAAATTTGATTGTTTAAATCCTCGACTCTATAGAAACTTTTCCCTTGTTATAATCCCGCTCACATTTCCCACTCTACACTTTAATAATCTCTGGTACTTCAGTTGTTGAACTTGGAGCACTACTCTCTCTCTGGATTAGTGCCTCCTTCTTTCTCTACACTGAAAAAACTAGAAAAGCCTTACCTGGGTTCTTCTAACCAAATCAACATAAGCATACTCGAGGAGATGGGAGATTTTCCTAGGTAACACAAAATATGTAGAGTATTTTATTTATTTGAGATTTGTTGTATGAATTTTTTTCCTTGCTTAATATTCATTAAAATTACTACGAGTATCTCTTTTCATAATTGTCTAGTTTTCCATAGAACATGTTGTAAACTCCCATTCATTGACCTTCACTAGAGGGTCGGGTAATCTAAAGAAGTAATGGTTGTGGGAACATCACAAATATTGTTTATGGGGCCCATATTAATTTTTTTTCAAACACTCATAGCAGTTTCTAAGGATTTGAAAGCTATATGTAGCTTGATAATCACAGTTAATATATATTTTCTATAGCAAGCCATCTAAATGTGATGATCTTAGGATTTTAAAAAGGTTCCCGAATTGATGAAGTAATGCATGATTTGACTCATTTTTTCTATGAGTTTCTTGAGAGTTGAATCCTGCTTTCATTAGATGTTTTCTAGAAGGAAGGTTATGGTTAGCATCTTATTCTAATGTTGTACGTTAGTAGCTCATGAACTGCAAACTTGTGATTGAAATAATGTCACCTCAAGAAAAATTGTGTTATTGGTTGATGGTCTTGTTGTGATTACTCAGAAGTCAGAACTCCCACGTTTTGTTGAATCCTTAAGTTTGCTTGTGATTTCTATTTTTTTCTGTTAATGTTTTGAACTTATTAAGTGTCACACCCCAAGAATTTACAATACAGATATTCCTGAGATATGTCAGTAAAAACATATATATACATCTCTTGATAGGACAAATTTACAGTGGCAAATTCTAACAAAGTAACAAAAGAAAGGTTAAGCACAACTACAATATCTTCCAAAGTTGATCCTGACGAGCACTCAAAATGAAACCGCAGTTATCCCGAAAAAAATGTTTACCATAGTTTGATGAGTTTGGCTACTCAGTAAGTGATCATCATAATCCCAAAAATAATCATGGTTGAAAGATATCAATATTTCCAAAAAGGAGATCTATTAATAGAAATGCATTAACAGTCCCACCTTCAATAAATGCATAATTAAGTATAATCTGAATAATTGAAATGCATATAACACTTTAACGACAGTGCATAATTCAAAGGATTTCACCAAATACCCTTTTGGCGTCCCAAATAGGTCACTTATATACCCCATCAGCGTCTTGATGGGTCCACTTAATCCCTATCGACGTCTCAGATAAGTCTACTTAATCCCTGCAAGTCCACTTATACCTCACCGGCATACCAGACGAGTCCACTTAATCCCTACTGGCGTGCCAGATAGGTCCCCTTATACCTCACCGGCGAATCAGATGAGTCCACTTGCATACTTAAAATATTTTTAAATCTCTTTAAACATTCAAAAGCAGCAATATCATGTACTCAACATATCACTGAATATGAATTTCACTGAAACCATTAATAACAGTCGGTTTCAATAATATTTCAAAAGTAACCAATCAAATATTTTGGGCTCAAATTTAGAAAGGTAGCAGTTCGTAAAGACATTCTATCATAATTGCCAATCTAATATGTATAGAAAAATTCTTATGGAAATTCAAGAAAATGGAATCATCACAATTTATGGGATGTCAATTCTCAAATAAATATTTCACAGACATTGCTGTAATCAATTGCAAAAATACCAGTTTTCAAATAATAAGGCAGTCATTTGCACATGAAATTTACAATATCTAAATATTCAAAAATAGTAGAGAGAATTTTCACAATTTTACGAACAGCAGAAATATCACATTAGTTTATAATAATTTTACAGTATCTTAAATTTTCTAACAACATACAAGAAAAATAAAAAAATTTATTTCTAATAATTTACAGCATTTAAAATTTCTAACACAGATAAAATATCACAATTTTATGAAAAAGATTATTTTTCATAATACTAAGCAGAAGTAATTATTTCATTTCATTTTTAAAAATAACGGATTATTTTTCAAGATAATGAAATCACTTACATTAACTTCGAAATTGGGGGAACATCAGTTCCATCCCGTACAAAAACATCGGTACTTTCTTCAGAGACTCGATGTAAACGAAGAATCTTTTCCAGAGAAAGAAAGCATATAAAATCAATTTAACAGGAATTGTGATTTATAGGAGCAAATGAAAGCAGTGTATGTAAAAGTTACCTTGCATACTAAATTGACAACCTCCTTCTTTTTCACATCCCCAATCTTCTTTAAAGGAAGCACATAAGTATCATTACCTAAACATAACTAAACAGTAACCATGCTAGAGAGAGAGAGAGAAAAACCCGTTCCTTAAATAGACTTAAAAAGTAATGAGCAAAGGAAGAAGGAAAAGCAAGAAGCCAGTTTCTAAACTGAAACACGAGATGCCAGGAAAATAAGGCACACCCACTAACAAAAAACTAAAATTTAGAAAAATAAAAAGACACGAAAATTACCAGAATTCAACGAAGGAATTAGCTTCAACCAGTTTTCAACAGAGAGAGAGAATACATAAGGAAAAGAGAGAGAGTAAATAGTAATTAAGAAAACTAAGAAAGTTTTAGACTTTTCGGAGTTGTAAAGAGAGAGAAAGAGAGAGTGCAGTAATCAACGAAAGTACCAAAGTATGCCAACTGGAGTTATAATATTACAGACTGGGAGAGAGAGAGAGATTGTCAAATAAAGTAAAAACACGTAAGATGCAAGGTGTTGTTTTAAGGAGTGTTATCATAAAACTTTAAGGTGGTGGACCTAAGGTCCACCCAAGTAAAATTGAACCCTCAAGTATATTAACAATAATATCGTTTATTTATTGTTAATATAAAAGCAACAATATCTTAATGGTATAAAATTCTTATTATTATTATTATCATTACTAATATATAATTTTTATTTTATTTATTGTTTTTGTATTTATTTATGTTAACACCATTAATATTATTATTATTATTATTCTTTATTTTTTTTTCCTTTTTTTCTTTTTTTCAAAGTTTAGGATTGTTACATTCTTCCCCCCTTAAAGAAATTTAGTCCTCTAAATTTGTGTACCTGATTACTAAAAAAGATAGAGATATTTTTATCTGATATCGTCTTCTCGTTCCCAAGTCGACTCCTCTCTTGAATGGTACTGCCAAAATATACGGACCAAAGAAATCTCCTTGTTGCGCAACACTTGCACCCTTCTATCCAGTTTCAAAATTGGTTGCTCAATAAAGGATAAGTCCTTCTTGATCGGTAAAAGTTCATATTTCAAGATATGGGATAGGTCGGGCTGATATTTTCATAGTGATGATACATGGAAGACATTATGGACGTTTGCCAATTCGGATGGTATGGCAAGTCTATAAGCGACACCTCTGATTCTTTCCAGGATTTCAAATGGTCCGATGTAATATGGGCTCAGCTTTCCTTTCATGTCGAATCTCATAATGCCTTTTATTGGTGAGATTTTCAATAGAACTCGATCACCTTCCTCAAATTCAAGATCCCTCCTTCGGTTATCGGCATAACTCTTTTGCCAACTCTGAGCTGTCCTGAGCCTTTCTCGAATTAATACTATCTTATCTGTGGTTACCAGGACAATTTTTGGCCCCAAAAGCTTTCTTTCACCAAACTCATCCCAACAGATGGGTGACCTGCATTTCCTTCCATACAGGGCTTCATATGGGGCCATCTGAATACTGGCTTGGAAGCTATTATTATAAGCAAACTCAATCAGGGGTAAATGGTCATCCTAGCTTCTTGTAAAGTCAATGACACAGGCTCTTAGCATATCTTCTAATGTTTTGATGGTCCTCTCTGATTGTCCATCAGTTTGGGTATGAAAGGTAGTGCTAAATGTGAGTTTTGTCCCCATGGCTGACTGTAGCCTAGCCCAGAATTTAAAAGTAAACCGAGTATCCCTGTTCGATACAATATTGATCGAAACTCCATGCAACCGCACTATTTCTTTAATGTACAACTGGGTCAGTCGATCCAAAGTGTACGTCGTGCGAATTGGTAGAAAATGAGCAGCTTTGGTCAGCCGGTCCACAATGACCCAAATGCTATCATGTCCCAAATTTGTTCTAGGCAAGCCAGAGACAAAATCCATAGAGATGTGCTCCCACTTCCATTTTGACACGGGTAAAGGCTGCAGCAACCCAGCGGGCCTTTGATGCTCAGCTTTTACTTGCTGGTATGTTAGGCATTTAGATACAAATAATGCTACCTCTCTTTTCATATTATTCCACCAAAAGGTTTTCTTCAGGTCCTGATACATTTTAATACTTCCGAGATGTATCGTATAACGAGAGCAATGTGCTTCTTCCAATATGGCTTTCTTCATAGTCTCATCAATCGAGACACAAACCCGACCTTTGAATCTTAGCAAATCTTCACTACATATAGAGAATTCATCTCTTTTTGTTATAATCGTTATAAGCTGAGGGTCTTTCTTTTGTGCCGATCGGAATCTATTGGATTAATTGGGGTTCTGCCTTAATGTTGGCAATCATACGTACCACCCCATTGGACGCAGTCGGATGCCAATCCACTATTTCCTCTAACAATCTCATTTCTTGGATCATTAGATGAGCTAAGACTCCCGTAGATTTTCTACTTAGAGCGTCGGCCACAACGTTTGCTTTTCCTGAATGATAATGGATTGTACAATCATAATCTTTTAAGAAATCCATCTATCTTATCTGCCGCATATTTAAATCCTTCTGAGAGAAGAGGTATTTCAAGCTCTTATGATCCGTGTATATTTCGAATTGCTCACCATATAGATAGTGCCTCCATATTTTCAAAGAAAATACTATTGCAGCCAACTCCAAGTCATGAATTGGATATTTTTTCTCATATTCTTTCAAATGTCTGGATGCATATGCCACTACTTTCCCATATTGCATTAATACACAGCCCAAGCCTTTATGTGACGCATCACTGTAAATCACAAATCGCCTACTCCCCTTAGGAATAGTTAAAATAAGTATTGAAGTTAATCAAACGTTTAGTTCTTGAAAGCTCTCCTCACATTCACTTGTCTACTCAAATTTGACATTTTTCTGTATCAATCGAGTCAATGGGGTTGCGATTCGAGAAAATCCTTCTACAAATATTCGGTAATATCCTGTCAATCCCAAAAAGCTTCGAACTTCAGTCACATTACTTGGTTGTTTCAAATTCACAACGGCTACAACCTTTAAATGATCAATTGATAGACTTTCTTTTGATATGACATGTCCTAAAAATGTCACTTGTTCAAGCCAAAATTCACATTTACTAAGTTTGGCATACAATTTCTTCTCTCTTAATATTTGCAATACCATTCTTACATGCTGCTCATGTTCCTTCTGATTCTTGGAATAAATTAAAATATCATCAATGAATACCACAATAAATTTATCCAAACAAGGCTTAAAGACCCAATTCATCAAATCCATAAATGCAGCTGGTGCATTGGTTAATCCAAAAGGCATGACTAAAAAATCATAATGGCCATACCTTGTTTTGAAAGCTGTCTTGGGAACATCTTCACTTTTAATCTTAAGCTGATGGTATCCAGATCTAAGATCAATTTTTTAAAACACTTGTGTTCCTTGTAATTGATCAAATAAATCATCAATTTTAGGTAATGGATACTTATTTTTCACTGTCACTTCGTTCAACTGTCTATAATCGTTACACAATCTCATAGTCCCATCTTTCTTTTTAACAAACAATACCGGAGCACTCCATGGTGACACACTGGGCTTGATAAAACCTTTATCTAATAATTCTTCCAATTGTTGTTTCAGTTCCTTAAGTTCTACAGGTGCCATTCTATAAGGTGCCTTAGAAATTGGGGTTACACTTGGCAATAATTCAATAGAGAATTTAATTTCCCCGTCTGGCGATAATCCTGGCAATTCTTCAGGGAAAACGTCGGGAAATTCTCGGATAAACGGAGTGGTATCCAAATTTTTCTTTTCCTTCCTATCTTCTTTGATATAGGCAAGAAAGCCTTGACACCCTTTTGAAGGAGACGATTAGCTCGAATACAGAAGATTAAATATGGTGGGGAGTCTTCTTTGATACCATCGAAGTAAAATATTGGTTGATTCGGAATACTAAAGGTAACCATTTTCTTATAACAATAAATACTTGCATGGTATGCAGAAAGCCAATCCATACCTAAGATTACATCAAAATCTTGAATTTTCAAGAGTATTAAATCAACCAACAGTTCCTTTTCTACTATCTTATTACACATGATTTGTACACTATATTGGATTCAATTGAATTTCCCATTGGTGTGGTTACCTTTAGAATGTAATCTAATTGTTCTGGTTCTACCTTTAAGTGGCATGCAAAATGTGGTGACACAAATGAATGAGTAGATCCAGGATCAATCGAAACATGAGCTACTTTTTGGAAGATAATAACAGTACCTTGGATCACTGATTTTGAGGCCTGAGCGTCTTGCTCAGGGATCGCAAATACTCTTTCCTTCATCTGGGGCTTTAGAAGCTGTTGCATCTATAAGCTAGAACATTGTCTAATCTGGTGCCCCAATTTTTCATATTTAAAACAAGCTCCGGTAATCCAATAACAAGGGCTGGATCCATGGTTTTTCCAACATTTTTTACATGGTTTTATTGGGCTTTGCAGTGGCAAGGGCCTTAGCTTCTTGTTTGGCCTTTCAAACTGTTATCGATTAGATGATGTGGGTTTCACATGGTTTTTCTGATTTTTCGTCTTTTGGTAATCTTCGAAATCTTTTTCAACAATTTGGGCTTGATCCACTATTTCAGCATAAATTCTCAATTTCAAGACTGATATCCTGCTTCTGATAGCTGGCCTGAGACCCCTTTCAATTTTTTTCACATTTCTTGCCTCATTCTTAATCATATGTGGTGCAAACCTGGCCAATTCAGTAAACTTGGCCTCGTACTGTGCTACTGTTCTGTTTCCTTGAATTAATTCCATAAATTCCATTTCTTTTTGGTCTCGAATAAAATCTGGGAAAAAATTTTCATTAAACGCCTCTAGAAATACTTCCCAAGTCAAGGGTTTATTTTCTTTAACCAATACTCCTTTTGTCATTCGCCACTAATGTTGTGCTTCTTCATCTAATATAAAAACTATCAAGGCCACCATCCTATCATCAGGACATTCCATTACCTCGAATATTTTCGCCAATTTCATAATCCATCCCTCGGCTTCCAGTGGGTTTACAACACCCTTAAAAGAATGTGGGTTCCATTTCTTAAATTGTTCAATATCACTCCCACCATTTTCCGTAACTGACTGCCTGGTTGGATTGTTGTTTTCCATCTGATGTTGCATTAGAGCAACCATACTTTCCAAAGCTTTGTGAATTCCTTCCAAAATAGCTTCAGCTATTCTCAATCTTTACTTCGTCCCGGTCTGTACATGTACTAAATATTATTTTAAGTACATTTTTTTAAATTTCCTAAGAATCTTAAACCTATTGCTCTGATACCATAATTGTCATACCCCAAGAAGTTACAATACAAATATTCCTGAGATATGACAGTCAAAACATATATATACATCTCTTGATAGGACAAATTTACAGTGGCGAATTCTTACAAAGAAACAAAAGAAAGCTTAAGCTTAACTACAATATCTTCCAAAGTTGATCCTGACGAGCACTCAAAATGAAACCGCAGTTATTCTGAAAAAAATGTTTACCAGAGTTTGATGAGTTTGGCTACTTAGTAAGTGATCATCATAATCCTAAAAATAATCATGGTTGAAAGATATCAATATTTCCAAAAAGGAGATCTATTAAAAGAAATGCATTAACAGTTTCACTTTCAATAAATGCATAATTAAGTATAATCCGAATAATTGAAATGCATATAACACTTTAACGGCAGTGAACAATTCAAAAGATTTCAAAAAATAATATACTGGCGTCCCAAGTAGGTCACTTATATACCCTATCAGCGTCCTGATGGGTCCACTTAATCTTTATCGACGTCCCAGATAGGTCCACTTAATCCCTGCAGGTCCACTTATACCTCACCGGTATACCGGATGAGTCCACTTAATCGCTACCGGCGTCCCGGATAGGTCTACTTATACCTCACCGGCGAACCGGATGAATCTAGTTGCATACTTAAAATATTTCTAAATCTCTTTAAACATTCGAAAGCAGCAATATCATGTACTCAACATATCACTGAAATCATTAATATGAATTTCAGTGAAACCATTAATAACAGTCACTTTCAATAACATTTCAAACGTAACCAATCAAATATTTTGGGCTCAAATTTAGAAAGGTAGCAGTTCGTAAAGACATTCTAGCATAATTGCCAATATAATATGTATAGAAAAATTCCTATAGAAATTCAAGAATATGGAATCATCACAATTTATGAGATGTCAATTTGCAAATAAATATTTCACAGACAATGCTATAATCAATTGTAAGAATATTAGCTTTCAAATAATAAGCAGTCCTTTGCACATGAAATCTACAATGTCAAAATATTAAAAAACAGTCGAAATAATTTTCACAATTTTACTACCAGCAGAAATATCACATTTATTTCTAATAATTTTACAGTATCTAAAATTTTCTAACAATAGACAAGAAAAATAAATAAATTTATTTCTAATAATTTACATTTAAAATTTCTAACATAGATAAAATATCACAATTTTAATAAAAAGATTATTTTTAAAATTAATGCGTCGCTTGCGCATTAAATTTATCTCGCCTAAAACTCATAATAATAAGCAGAAGTAATTATTTCATTTCATTTTTAAAAGAACGGATTATTTTTCCAGATAATGAAGTCACTTGCTTTAACTCCGAAATTGGGGGAGCGTTAGTTCCATCCCATACAAAATCATCGATATTTTCTTCAGAGACTCGATATGAACGAAGAATCTTTCAGAAGAAAGAAAGCATATAAAATCAATTTAACCGGGATTGTGATTTATAGGAGCAAACGAAAGTAGTGTATGCAAAAGTTACCTTGCATACTAAATCAACAACCTCCTTCTTTTTCACATCCCCAATCTTCTTTGAAGGAAGCACATAAGTATCATTACCTAAACATAACTAAACAGTAACCATGCTAGAGAGAGAGAGAGAGAAAAACACGTTCCTTAAGTAAACTTAAAATGTAACGAGTAAAGGAAGAAGGAAAAGCAAGAAGCCAGTTTCTAAACTGAAACACAGGATGCCAAGAAAATAAGGCACACCCACTAACAAAAAACTAAAATTTAGAAAAATAAAAGGACAAGAAAATTACCAGAATTCAACGAAGGAATTAGCTTCATGTTCAACAGAGAGAGAATACTTAAGGAAAAGAGAGAGAGTAAATAGTAATTAAGAAAAGTAAGAAAGTTTTCGACTTTTAAGAGTTGTAAAGAGAGAGACAGAGAGTGCAGTAATCAACGAAAGTACCAAAGTATGCCAACTGGAGTTATATTAATAGAGAGAAAGAGAGAGATCGTCAAATAAAGTAAAACACCTAAGATGCAAGGTGTTGTTTTAAGAAGTATAATCCTAAAACTTTAAGATGGTGGACCTAAGGTCCACCCAAATAAAATTGAACCCTCAAGTATATTAACAATAATATCGTTTATTTATTGTTAATATAAAAGCAATAATATCTTAACGGTATAAAATTATTTTTATTATTATTATCATTATTAATATATAATTATTATTTTATTTATTTATTTTTTATTTATTTATGGTAACACCATTAATATTATTATTATTATTATTATTCATTTTTTTTTTTTTCTCTTTTTTTCTTTTTTTTGAAAGTTTAGGATTGTTACATTAAGACAACACTATAAATCTAGTTTGGAAGATTCATTTGTGACTTGGAAATCATGACAACTTCTATGTCTTTTTTTTTGAAGAAAAGGTTAATATCGACGTTGTTATTTGTTACTACGGGTCTCTCGTTTCCTAGTAAGCTGATTATGATCATGTTGGAATCTTATGTAGGTACTTATTTTTTAGAATTGTATGACCATTGGTACATTTTGATTTTAAAGGAAAAAATGTATCTATGTACCAATGGTCTTTAGATACACAACTCTAAAAACTTAGAATTGGTACAATTGAAAAAATATGTGGTGAATTTTTTGTAACAGGCTTTTTTATTATTTCTTAAATTTTGTTACATGAAGTTTTTTTCTTGCTTGATATCACATTTATGATTTATTCAGAACTTAATTCCATTAAATTAAATTTTAAAGTTTTTTTTCTTAGATGGTGAACACAACAGGGTTTTTTATTATTTAGTAAATTTTACTCTATGAATTTTTTCTTGCTTGATATAACTTTTTATGAATTTTACAGGAACAATTTTCATTGAATAGAAGTATGTAGTGTATTTTATTTATTTGAGATTTGTTGTATGAGTTTTTTTCTAGCTTAATATTCATTAAAATTACAACCGCAACCTTAGGAATCATGAAAATGAATGTAGAATTAGTCGCTTAAATGAACGTCACTTGTGCCTCTCGAATAGACGAGCCCAAGTTATATCATCATGTCAATGCCGATTGAACCATGGTGCTCTATCGAAGGCAACCGGCCGAACCGCGGATCCTGCTCTTGGATTGGCCATCCCCCGGGAGAGGGACCGGCCGGAAGGAGGAAAGAATGACCGCTTCGGCCGAACCATTACTTAAAGAAGAATAGAGTATCCCTTTTCATAATTGTCCAGTTTTTCATAGAACATGTTGTAAACTCCCATTCATTGACCTTCACTAGAGGGCAGGGTAATCTGAAGGAGTAATGGTTGTGGGAACATCACAAATATTGCATATGGGGCTCATATTAATTTTGTTTTTCAAACAGTCATAGCAGTTTCTATAGATATGAAAGTTATATGTAGCTTGATAATCACGGTTAATATATGTTTTCGATAGCAGGCCATGTAAATGTGATGATCTTATGATTTAAATAGGTTTCCGGAATTGTGGAAGCAATGCATGATTTTACTCAATTTTCCTGAGAGTTTCTTGAGAGTTGAATCTTGCTTTCAATAGATGTTTTCTGGAGGAAAGGTTATGGTTAAGAGTCATATTCTAATGTTGTATGTCAGTAGCTCAAGAACTGCAAACTTGTGATTGAAATAATGTCACCTCAAGAAAATTTGTGTTATGGGTTAATGGTCTCGCTGTGATTACTCAGAAGTCAGAACTCCCGCATTTTTTAGAATCCATAAGTTTGCATGTGATTTCTATTTTTTCTGTCTAAGATTTGAACTTGATAAGACAACACTAAAAATTTGGTTAGGAAGACTCATGTGTGACAGAAATCATGAGAACTTCTTTGTTTTTGTTTTTTTTGAAGAAAAGGTTAACAACAAAGTTGTTATTTGTTATCAGTGAGCTACAAGCATTGGCCACAGAATTTGCTCCATCTATAATATATTATCTGGATTGTAGAGACTATCTTGAGAGTTGAATCCTTCTCATTAGATGTTTTCCGGAGGGAAGGTTTTGGTTGTGTTATGAGGTGATGGTCTTGCTGTGATTACTCAGAACTTCCACATTTTGTTGAATCCATAAGTTTGCATGCGATTTCCATTTTTTCTCTCCAAGATTTGAACTTGTTAAGACAACACTATAAATTTAGTTTGGAAGATTCAATTGTGACCAAGAAATTATAACAAATTATTTGTTTTCTTTTTTGAAGTCATGGTTAACAACGAAGTTGTTCTTTATTATCGATGAGAAAGAAGCACTTGCAGCGGAATTTGCTCCATCTATAATATATTATCTTGAATGTAGAGACTAATATGTTATTCTTTATTGTAAACCTTTTTTTGGCAAGATATTTTTTTATTCCTATTTTGTGTACTCTTAATTTCGTACTTTCTAAAAGAAACATATTATTTCTTTTAGTAAAAGCCTAAAGTAGAAGATTATAAGGAGACTCTCCAAAATATTTGCTTGTAATATGAAACTTAAAAGTTGCCATCTCATGAGATATTCACCTCACAAATTAGGAACAATCTAGAAAAAAATTGCAGGAAAGCCATTTAATCATGAGTCCCCAAATTTTTGCTTGACAATATTCCCCCAAAAAATCCAACATATATTAGGGCCCGAAGACATTACCCAATTAATGCAAAACCTAATTAACTTAAGGTTTTATTCTTTTGGGTTAGAAGCTAAGGTTAATCAAAAGCATAGATAGATAAATAACTTAGTGTTTTATTCTTCTTTCTTTGGAAAATTAAAGAGAAAAGTACTATGTTGGCTAATAATTATTCATCTAATTATTATTATTTTTGGCTATTTTGGCTATTATTAGATGAATTAATACCCCCTCTTACACATCCCACAACTATGCTGGCGACCTTTTTTAATAACCACTGCAAACTTGGATACGGCATGCAACACTGCCAAGCCAAATGATATTATGCACTCATGTGTGTATAATGTATGTTGTATATTTAGTTATTTACGTATTTTTGAGAAATCAAATTTTCATATTTTCATTTGTTTCAAGGTATGAATTTTTAAATGGACATTAGTGAAATAGGATGTTAAATACTCCCTTTTTAACAGTTGCATGTTTATACAACACCTGACTTTTTAACAGTTACATGCGACCTGCCTTCTTAGCTAACTTATTTCTTCTTACTTGAAGGACGTATGTTCAAAGGGTTACTATTCTTGATAATCACAGTTAATACATGTTTTCGATAGTAAGCCATGTAAATGTGATGATCTTATGATTTAAATAAGTTTCCGAAACTGATGAAGCAGTGCATGATTTGACTAATTTTTCCTGAAAAACCAGCTGAACATGCTACTTGGTTTGCAAAAGTTACAAATATTCGTAATTATGACACAACGTGAAAGGGAGAGCGTAGGAGATGAAGAGGGAGAGAGAGACTAGAGAGATAAAGCTTGTGCGAGTAGTGATCATTGATGAGAGAGAGGGGCTTGCGTGTGGAGAAACCTTGATGAGAGAGAGTCCTGCCTACGGAAGAGAAACCTTGTTCGTAAAAGAGAGAGAGTCGCAGAAGGGTAAATATTAATAAACAAACCGGACTAAGCCAAAAAAGATTTGAGTTTCACTTGAATTTATTTGACACATTCTTTTTCAATGAACAAGAAATCTTTCTAAGCTTATCCATCCAAATGGTTCTTAGTTCTTACCTTTAGTTTTTGTGGGTGCACTAACATACGTACCACAAATTTTTTTGTAGAAAAGACTATTGCTGGACTATTAATCTTTAGGAAAATATTTCATGAATCTAGTAACACCCTCAATTGTACGAATTTTTCATCTTGCAATACATTATTTAGACCGTGCATTTTCAATACTTTCATATGTTTATAGAGCTACTTGATTTTAACTATATTTGAAGCTTAAAATATAATAATTCCTTAGGAAAATATGTTTTAGATAATCTTAAACACAATTTACCATAAATTTCCATATTATGATAAAATTTAGAGGTGCAGCTTAATTGGATTGTTTACGGTTGCAATCTTTTGGAAAGTAGGAACCACACCCTACAATAAATTAAGCCTTTTCTTTTTGGGGTAATTACTATAGGTAAATCCCCATTGATGTGTTGCAATTAAGACCTAGATCCAAAAACGTCGGGATCTACAATGATATGGAACGCGTTCCGTGAGAAAATGGTATCGAGATCCATGATAAAGGGAAAGTGATCTCTGTTGCGAATGGGAATGTGATCCGTTTTATAAGGAGCAAGCTCCATTATGTACGCAATCGAGATCCATGAAGTAGATAAAGCGAGCTCTGTTATGAATGGGTGCGCGATTCCTGATTTAGAGGCAACGAGCTCCCAAGTGAATGGGATCGAGAATCAATAAAATTTGAGCGAGATCCCGAAATTTTAGGAACGGGTTCCTACCGAGATACCACCAACGGCACGCTGGAGCGAGATTCCGGAGCGGGAGCGCCACCTTAGGGTCAGCACACCCACAAAATGCCTTAGCTTGAGTGAGATTAAAAAAATTCAAGATTTAGCTAAATTCACAATATTATTTCGATCTTTTCATTTATCATGGAAAGCTTTGACAAAGTGTCACATTAGCTGCCTACAAAACACAACCCACATCCTTTACCTTTTTTTACCTTGTACGGATTAAGGGAAAGTTCAAGGTCCTCGGTTCTTTTGATTTATAAATAAATCAAATCATTTTTTTCCTTACCAAGGTAATAAACAAAACTTTTCATGGATATTCAAAGAGTTTTTTTGTTGTGCTAGGTGACAACAGCTAGAATTGGAGAACGAGAGTGCAGGTTCGATACACATCAATGGAACTCAGTTCATAGTTGAGGAGTTACACTAGCACTCTCCATCTGAACATACTTTAGTTCATAGTTGAGGGGTTACACTAGCACTCTCCATCTGAACATACTTTAGATGGTTGCAGGTCGGCCCTACTGCAGTTGTTCAAGCTTTTTTTCAATGTTTAGGTTGTTAATGGCACCACCACAACAACCACCACAACCATAACAACCACCACCACCACTACCACCACCACCCTCTTGTTTAACTGCAACCACCACCACCACAACAACCACCACCACCACCACCACTACCACCACCACCCTCTTGTTTAATGTCTTTAAAAGCCACGAAGGTATAGTATCAGCCTCATTAATTCAATGAGTAGTCAAACTATTATGTTATTTGAGCAATAGGCTCTTGCTCTTTTCATAGAAGGGCAAGAGACTTTGTTTGCCCTCAAGTAATAAAAATTGGGACTCAATCCTCTAGATCAAATGCCATGGGAAATTAGCCGACACGTTTTTTACCAATTTTATGATTAAGTCTTTTATGTTATGCCCTAATGAATCCATTGGTGAAGTAAAGATTTCATATTATAAAACGCTTGATATTTCAATTAATTCCCCTTATGGATATATTTATCATTGTTACTAGGAGCAGGAGCGGGAAAGACTCCGATTCCCAGAGCGGGGAGCGACTCCGGTTCCGAGAGTGGGGAGCGACTCCGGTTCCGACAGCGGGAGCGTCGGAGCAACATCAGCCCAAAGCTCCGAAGTTCAGGATCCCGTTTGAACAGGGAGCGCGTTTCCAATACATCGGGATCGAGATCCCTACTTAATGGGAACGTTTTCCATGTCAAATGGGATCGTGTTCCCATATTCATTAGGATCGTGGTCCAATCCACAACAGGACCTCTCCCCTATCTAAGAATGACCGTGTTTCTATTCGGAAATGATTGAGCTCCATTCATGGAAAGATCGCATTCTGTGCATGCTCTGTCGACGCTCCCATCGCAGAACTCTACTTTTATAAAAAGTTGGCTTAAAATAATATTATTTTATTTTTAAAATTAATTTTATTTAAGAAGTTTCTTTTAGGATGTTTCGGGAAAATAGGGATGGAGTTTCGGAAATGTAGGGATCACGCTCCTAAAGCTCTGGAAGCAGGGATATAATATATTCAGGAACGAGATCTTAAAATTTAAGGAATGTGTTCCATGCAGTATTGGGAACGAGCACCATTGCGAACGGAATCGAGAATCCTAAAAATAGGAGCAGGTTTTCAAACAGTAGAGAACGAGTTCTGGTTTAGATCCCGACTACAGAACGCCGGAGCTGGGTTCCGAAACCTTAGCACCACCCTAATTGGGCGCTCCCGGTAACTATGATTTATCTATCATTTGCAAGAAAGGACTCCTTGAGAAAATAACTTCCTAGAAAATGAAAGAGTAGTGGCCACGCATTTGAACCCCACCTTACATTTACATGAATCTGTTGACATGAATTCACATACAAGTACGTCGTAGGTGATATTGTATGTTTACCTTAATCTGTAGATATGACTTGGAGATGCATATGGTCCACCACAACACAGATGGACGAATTGCCGTAGTTGCAGGGATCTAAAAAAGTTGGGTTGAAAGATCATTTCTTATTGAAGGAGAGGTGACCCAGGCCCGCACTGTTTTGCTCATTGCCCAACCCTATCTGTGGCATTATCCAGCCACTACCCACTTTATCACTTTCTGAAAGGATGAACACGTTCCTTGGTCTCAAGGGAAAACTAGTAATTGGACACTATTTAAAAGAAAATGTTGTAAAACAGGGAAGATTTAGAAGGTTAATTCTTTTATTTTTCAATATTGTTATTCAATTTCGAAAACTAGTTAGAGCACATAAAAAATAATAGGTATATTTATGTGTGATTTCATAAACAAACAAATTGTGAAATCAATACAATTAAGCCGCACCTCCAAATTTTATCATATCATGTAATTTTGGTGGAAAATATTCTTAGGATTATCTGAAAAATCTATTTCCATAAATAATTATAAAAATTTTAAACTGCAAAAATGGTTAAAAATAAGTAGATCTATAAAGATATGAAAATCTTGAAAATGGACGGTCTAGATAATGTGTTGCAGGATGCACTATTGTAAGACTTGAATTTTTATATTTATACATCTCGCTGACGAGATGATCAATTAGAGGGTTTTTCAACATTACAACAACATTTTCTGATTGATTTTTTAGGTGTATATTTAAATATATATTTTAAGGTTGCAACCTTATATGAGTTTTTCCCTTTTAAAATCATCTCATCGCTACCCATGTCACAACATACACTGCCATCTAGAATACGGTACTGGCTCCTACCTAAGCTATGAGTCATTGAGATGGGGGCATTATTGAATATCTTATATTCATCAATTAGTTATTTTCCTAGTTTTTTTTTTTGGGGGAAAAATTACCTAAATATCCGTTATAGTTATATTTATCACAAAAAAGCCTTCTAGGTTATGTTATTAATGATATGTCTGTTTTTTCAAACTCATAACGTTTTTTTTAAAAAAACACAGAACCACCAACCTAGAAGTTATGAATAAAAGGTTCTGCTTGTATTGTAGATATTTGGTTTTTCAAAAATTAATAATAATTATTTTCCTGTTTTTGAAGAACCAATAAATTAAAAAAATTCAGTTGTTTTAATTTTAAAAAAAGAAAATGGGCAGTTTCGTCTTATTAAAAAAAAACTAATATGAAGTTCAAAAAATAGATAAATCTCTAATAACGCAAACTAATAGGTATTTTTGTAATAATACTAAATATAAAAGATATATGCATAACTTTTCCTTTTTATTTTGTTTTATTTATGATTTTTTTTCTTTTTCTTTTTTTGTCGTACATTGAAATTCAGATTGCCCCTCGTTTGAGAACATAGTAGCTTTCAAATTGTTTTTTAGACAGTCGCCACATAGTTATGGCAAAAGGAGAGGACTTCACATTTTGATTTGTCTTGTTGTAGGTGAAGACCGTATCATAAGATCAGCTTAAAAAGCTTAGGGCTGAGGTTGAAGATGTGAGAAATTTTATTTAAATCATAGTTTTATCTAAAAATAAAATGCAAAATGCAATAAACTGATGCTACTTTTTGTCATATTCGAGAGGGATTCAAGAACAATGCATGGACAATACAACCCTTGAACCAGAGACAAATGTTTACAGTTTCTAGAAAATCAACTCGGTCAAGGCACTTGGGTCTTGGCAAAGACGAGTTACTCTGACGAGTCCATGTCACTTTTTTTAAAAAAATGAACATAAAAACATGATATATATATATATATATATATAAATAGCAAAAGGGCCTTTCAATCAAAAAGATTAATGGCATGTGGGTTAGGCGGTCAAACATAAATTTGCCTCTTTACGGAAGGTACTGAGCTAGAAGGATATGGTCGTGTGGAGATTCTAACCCTAATGTAAATGAACTATAAATGAACTTTTCAAATCTATTGTACAACCTACTCGCTGAGTAATCTATTGTACAACCTATTCGCCTCGAATTACTCAGCTGAGTAATGAGTAAATTATATAAATGGACTTTGCAAATATATTGTACAACCTACTCGTCTCGAATTACTCGACTGAGTGGAACTCTAAGAACTCTAATATAAATAAAGAACTTTAATATAACTAAACTTTGCAAATATGTTGTACAACTTACTCACCTTGAATTACTCAGCCAAGGTGGACCTATCTACATATAAAAAAAATAAGACAGCTGAATTACTCTGCCGAGTGGAACTATCTTCATATAAAAAAAAATGACAGCTTGCAAATATGTTGCACAACTTACCTCGAATTACTCAACGGTGTAGATCTCTTTTCATATAGAAAATATGTTGTACAACTTACTCGCCTCGAATTAATTCAATTAATTTAGATATCTCATGACTTACATCCCATCATTCAAAATTAAATACCAAAGTGACTAGAATGATTCAAAATTAAGCATAAAACATGGTAGAGTCATTAGAATTAATAGAAAACCTAGGAGTTTGGGAAGGTATAAGCCCGAAGTCATGTAGCTATGAATCATCATCATCGTCACCATGATCATCATCATCTGTGGATGTGTCTTTATTTCTCATCTCATAAAAACCTTTTCTGGCAATGAACTAAGCTCTTCTAGATTAATTGTATTACAATCATGCTTTTTATTTTCATCAGATGCAATCATTATCTTTGAGAAAAATTTTACGTAAACTAAGTTGATTAACATAATTGGTCTCAATTTATTCATTTTTTTTGTTTGTGTTGCCTCAAAAGCACTCCAATGTTTTTTGTATGTTGATGAGCTTCATGGTTGGTTCAAAATCCAAATAGCAACCATTTGACGCGTGGAATGATTTCTCCACGTACGTCCCACCAAACTCCTATATAATGAGAAATTTTTTAGCCACACAATTAATGTACTACTAAAATTGAAATAAAAATTATTTCGTTCAAATAATGAAAAACTAGTAATACAAAAAATACAACAAACTAGTAATACAATAAGATACTTACAAAGATGAATTATTGACAATAATCTTATGGTCAATGGCCTTTAAGAGTATATCTGCAATATTCTGACTAGTATGCTCAATTTCGGAGCAATCATAGCCATTCACAAACATAGCCTTACCCCCTGATACAACCATTATGTTTATCAAGGATGGATTCTTCACATCCACAAGTTGGCCATTCATTTCTCAAAGTACCATGTTGACTGTCAATCCGGCTCCTCTCTTTATCTAGCAAACTTGTCCTCAATCTTTCATATTTAGGGGGGAAGTAACCCTTGAGAGCATTGTATATTGCATATAGTATTTCTTGAAACTGAGGACCCTTTACCACATTAAAAGAGATCCCATGAGCATAATAACATCGAGCGATTGCAGCATCGACATCTTCCCTGGCATGAGCATCAAACATATGGGCAATACTAGCCCTCGCCCTTTTATTTGAACTCAAAGCATTTCGTGTCAACCCAAATCATTACGATAACGAAGTGAATATAGTTTGATCAAGCGGCCTAATGCTTTCTTTTCGACTCGAACCAAACAGACGTTTAGCCTCAGACTCGTCTACCCTCAATGCATCTCATTCGTTTATTGATATTTTTGGGCAAAGAATTAAACCCTTAGACTTCTCCCTTGGTGAAAGGCCTAATAAATGTGCATGCACACATACGTAGGATCCTTTCATAGGGACATCTCGACAACCGAAATTACATTTCCATTTCCTTCCCCCACCTCGCAATTTCGTATCACAGCCTACTAGAGTGACATAACGCCACAAAGGCATTCGAGATGGTGCTTCAACCTCTTCATCTTCAACACCTGTATTATCCCCTCCAAAATATTGAATGACTTCATCTGGTTCCATAATATTAAAAAATGGGATACACTGCACAACAAGAGAATATTACTTTATTAATCCCATCTCTCAATAGTCAACACATCTTCCTTGCTCACGTCTGAATCTTATCTCACTAGGCCGTTATATATATATATATATATATATATATATATATATATATATATATATATATATATAAAGATATATATCTCCCACACACCATTCCACTCTCTTTATATGCATTGCCTTCTCTCCCTAAACTTAGTAGAAGCTAGACTTGTATAAAGAAGTCAAGAACGTTCATAATTGCTTACGCGCAACAAACCGTTAATAATTTTTTGTGCACAAGAAACCCACATATAAAAGAGACAAGATAAGGAAACCCACATATAAAAGAGACAAGATAAGGAGAGATATATATTGTACAAACGATAACAAAGCAGAATATATACAAAAGGATATATATATACATATATATGTAGAGAAAGAGAGAGGATGCACATGTGCATTAAGCCATAGAGATATCGACCCAAAAAATAGAGGAGAGAGATGATGAATTAAATGCACAACAATGTGCATATAATTAAAAGTAAGAGGAATATAAAAGATAAGAGTAGAAGTGTTCGCCCCATGGGCCCATAAAAAACAAGTATGACACGGCACCCTCCACCAACTACCACGATCATGAAAGCTCCAAGCACCTCGATCCACGGCGGCACGCACTGGCCAACCCCTCCCCGCCTGCCACCCTCCACTAAAGATCTTAAAAAAATAGATGAGTGCCACCACGATACCTAGCAAAACTGATTATGGTTGACCCTAAGGCCACCATATGCCACTCAAAAAAGAAAGAGGCATCAAGAAGAAATAGGGACGAGGCTGTCAGCATCTAAACGTGCTCGAGATCTTCCAAATTGAAATCAAGAGGTGGGAGAGGTTCATTTTGGTATGCTGGGAGCTGGGTACTTAGTTGGATGTTTTCATCCACTACCGGTTCATACTCTCGTTAAAGAGCTTGCATGGCATTCTGAATGTCTAATAGCTCTCTCTCAGCTCTCCTAGAAACTGAACGTTAGGCATCTAGGGCAGCTAACAAATCGGTCTGACGCTGTTGAAGGCCCTCGTTCTCTCTATGGTTCTCAGATAATATATCAGCCAAATTAGGGAGGAGGTTAATAAAAACAAGGGCCTCACAGGCTACAGATTTCTCCTCATCTATTTTAGTGCGTGAGGCCTCACCCTGGAATGAGCGGCCACGTACAAATACCGTCACCTGGAATAGCATATGACGGTGAGGCCCGTAACTACGAACTACGTCTTGGGGGAGGCATTCACCACCTCGCATTAAAATCTCTTGGAGTCTACTTTTAAAAGATATCTGAAAAATATTTTCTGTTCAGGGGGGATGCCATGATGTTCAAGAGTTGGAGCTGGAGGGAGGGGTGCCATATATTGTAGCATATCGAGGTCATAAGCTTCAAGATTATGGAGCGGTGTAGTGGAAACTTGAGAAGTAGCATCACTCAGTTCTCCATCCATTTTTTACCTACAAAATAACTAATTCTAATGATGGGGTTGGAGCTTCTAATATATAGCATAAATATAGAAAAGAAGCACCATGCTTCATTTACCAATTATAAAAAATAGCATGATGCAGCAATTAATTATTGATATTAAAAAAAGATACAACACGATTAATACCTAAAGAAAATATAAAACACTGGCAATTATAGCATCATGATTAATTTGGCAAACATACAACAAAGTTACCTACTGCAAAACGCTAATAATGGAGCTTTTTATATATAGAAGAAACATAGAAAAGAAGCACCATGTTCCAAGTTTCCTGTTTTATAAATACCAAGATATAAATGGAAAAAACAAATAAATTATAAAAATTGTTATGAAACGCACGACCGTTGCAATTAAATTTGCCACAATTCCAATGAAAAGTGTTACATTTAAGCAAAAAATCATAGAACTAAGGAAAGGAAAATAAGAACATTAATAAAACTTAATACAAAAGGTAGAAAAGAGAATAAGAGAAAGGATAGTGTATGGTACGGGCCTCAAATTGCATAGAGTATGAGAGGGAGGTGACTACCCTTTGTTGTTCATGTAATTCCAGGCTGACAATTACATGTTTGTAAACTGAAGAGCACATCATAAAACAAACACTAAATAAATAACCCACCAACAATAACTAGTGCAGGATTGCGAGAGAAAATGAACACACTTTATTTTTTTTAATAGAGAGAGAGCACATATGGAGTTTCTAAGCTTTGGATTTTTTAATGAAAATGGATGGGCCTGGATCATCCTTGGTAGTCCAACTCGAAACTGTACAAATATGTCACAGTTACACAAGACTTATGGATTGTAGTAAAAAAAAATTACGAAAATTAGGTACATCCAAACTGGCACTAAGGGATAAATAAACCTCATGCGCAATAAACATAAAAAAAAATCGTAGAATCATATATCATTTTCTACCTAGAATAAAAAAATTACTAAGATTGCCCCAATCACAATGCCATGTCTCCACACTGTTTTATTTTAAAATTTTGGTTTATAAACTATTTTGAGGGGTATTGAATAATTGTTTTTAATAAGATCAAAGAATAATGTATTGTAAACTTCTGAGTTTACAATTTTAAATTACCAAAAGGAGTTTAGAAAACATTTCTGCAAAGCAAAAGATTGAGCAATAAGAAATAGGAATAGGGCTTGTTTTGAGATCACGAGAAAAAGATCGTGGTATAATGTCTACGGACTCTACTCCTGCAAGAAATTCCATAAAGTTCATAAAACCTTGTTTTGCAAAAGATTCAACAATTGTTTGAGGCATTGAGCACACAAATAAAGAAACACTGTGAAGTACAACTACAGAGTACAAAGTATAAACCCTGCAGCTTAGGGCTTATACTCCACAGATGAAAATCGAATGCTTAAATCGCCATTAGAGGAGAGGAAGAAGAAGAAGTGATTGTGAACTGGAGCAGTAATACTGTATACAAAAACCAAAAAAAAAAAAAGCCATAGAAAATACCTTGGGGTTCGGGTGGTGAATGAGGGCGTGAGGGTGTTCCTGGACCGGGACTCTTGGTTCGATGACTAAGAGAGACGCGATGGTGTCTATTGTAACTATGTATTTTGTAACCTGTTGTCTCTATTAGTTCGGTTCACTGTTGAGAGAGAGAGGTGAAATGAGTTTAGGAGAGAGAGGTGAAATGAGAATATGAGAGAGAGATGTGAGGGAATGAAAATAACGGAAAAATGGATATTCGGACGTGGTGGGGTTGTCCTTGTACGAACGGTTTCAGTGATGAGGTGTTAGAGATTTCGAAATGGAGCGTGTGAGAGATGAGATTAAATTACTCTTTCGGGCAATCTTAGCTCTCCATACATATTGGATGGTTAGATAAGTGGAAGTATATATGTGGTATGGGATAAGAAAATCTATACTCTCATTCCAAAACTACACACCACCTTTAAATGCTCATGAGGAGAAGGAAAATAGTATAATTGCACGACTATATTATATAAAAGTGTCTTCAATGTTACACTTATTATCAATTTCCTTTTTTTTTCATATCTAGTTAAAGAAAAATATATTTTTATATTGTACCATATAAATAATATATATAGGTTTTGCAATGGACATGCTAAAGAGCAATGTACTACTTCGGGATCACTAAAATATTTCGTTTCTTACCAGTATGCAAATATATGAATATAATAATTTATTGATAGAGGTGCATTAATATGCATGAAATACACATGAGTGTAAAATCTATTGGGTACTCTCCTTCCAAACAGCATGCCACCTTTTGAGAAAAATCGTGGAACTGTAGGACTGTATTATATAACAGTGTCTTCAATCTAACACTTATTACTACTTTTTTTTTCACTTCATATCTAGTAAAATAAAAACTTATTTTTATATTTTACCATGTAAAAATGATATATCAGTTTCCCTTGTATATGCGAATGAGCATTGAACTCCTTCGGGATCACAAAATTGTTTCGTTTCTTACCACTATGCAAGATATGGATATAATATTTTAATATTAGAGGTGCATTAATATGCATGAAATACTCATGAGTGAAATGTATCCCACGTGGTGCTTACAGGATGTAAGTACATATGTAATGTGACATTTGGTATTAAAAAACCTGGCACTTTCCATATGAAAAAGTTTGGGGATTAAATGCCAGGTATTCTGACTAGACAATGCTACTAGGTATTTCATGCAACGGTTGCCTTAAAACAAAATATGCCCTGAAACAAGATACTCCCTACGAACTATTGCTTTTAACCCAATTAACCTGGGCCGTCTATTTTGATATTAATCTCAATAGAGCAGTGATTTCATGCAACAGTTGTACTGTAGTATAATGCAACGATACTTCTAGAAAATCATATTTGTGGTATATGAATGACCCAAAATTTTGCACACGCACTCTCTTTATCTCAATAATCAATCCGAAAAAAATAAAAAATCAGTTTGAACCCGTGATATGGTCAAAATGAGTCCCCTCTAAAAACATATCTAGACCATTCATTTGGTGAATTTTATGATCTTGGTATTTATACTCAAAATCATCTATTTATTTTTTAATATTGTTCATCTAATGATAATAAAGCCGTCCAAAAAAATTGAAATTGGAAAATATCCTTCTAAGGCCTATATCTAAGCATCTCACCAAAATGAACGGTCTATGTTAATTGTGCAAAAAAATACTTTCTATGTTGTGTTTTCAAATTTTTATTTTTTATGATTGTTCATTAGAATAAAAATAGTGTATAACTCTTTCAAAAGGGAAATGACCTTGTGAGACCCTCCCACACCTGTGTGTAGGACCCAAAGGATCACCACTAAATTTGGCGTAGATCTCTAGAAAAGTAGAGTCCCACGCCCATGTGATAACTTTTCTAGATATATGTTTTAAATTTAAGGGTGATCCTTTGGGGTCCTACACACATGGGAGTGGGAGGGTCTCAAAGGATCATTACTCTTTGCAAAAAATTTATTTTTTGAACCATGTTATTACCATTGGTCTGATCTAAATTTTGAAATGGGTAATGAATGATTACTCATTTCAGAATTTGGATCAAACAAATGGCCATAACATGGGTTTTGAAGGTTGTTGCATCATATTACTATATAACTGTTGCATGAAATCATTGCCCATCAATAATCAATCCCAAAAGAAAAACATTTCAATTGGAAACCTAGATATGATAAAAAATTATTGAGATGAAGAGAGTGTGTATGCAAACTTTTGGGTCTCTTAAATACAACAAACATGGTTTATCAAAAGTGTGGTTGCATTATACTATGATATAATCGTTGCATTAAAACAATGCTCTAATTATCACAAATACGATTAACTGGGAAAATTAAACACATGTGGTCACCACTTGTGATAACCATAACTTAATACCCGAAAACAAGATATGCGCTAAACACCATACATTCTCAGGCAATAATTTCAGGCAACGGTTGCCCTAAGACAAGATATGCCTTAAAGCAAGATATGCCCTAGAATGTAAATTTTTTAGCCCAATTAACATAGGCTGTCCATTTTGATAATAATCTCAATAATCATTCCCAAAAGAAAAAGATTTCTATTGGAACCCTAGATATGATCGAAAATTATTGAGAAGAACAGAGTGTGTATGCAAACTTTTGGGTCTCTTAAATACAAAAAACATGGTCTTTCAGAAGTGTGGTTGCATTATACTATGATACAACCGTTGCATTAGAATAATGCCCGTGTTTAATTATCACAAAAACGATTAACTGGGACAATTAAATACATGTGGTCACCACTTGTGCTAACCATAACTTGATACCCTAAAACAAGATATGCACTAAAGACCATACATTCATGCAACGGTTGCTCTAAAACAAGATATGCCTTAAAACAAGATATGCCCTGTTTTTAGCCCAATTAACATAAGCTGTCCAATTTGACATTAATCTCAATAATCAAACCCAAAAGAAAATGTTTTCAATTGGAACCTTAGATATGGTCGCAAATTATTGAGATGAAGGAAGTGTGTATGCAAAAGTTTGGGTCTCTTAAAAACAACAAACATGGTTTTTTAGAAGTGTGGTTGCATAATACTATGATAAATCGTTGCATTAGAATAATGCCCGTGTTTAATTATCACGATTACGATTGACTGGGAAAATTAAACACATATGCTGACCATTACTTGAAACCCTAAAACAAGATATGCCCTAAAGACCATACATTCTCAGGGCAATGATTTCATGCAACGATTGCCCAAAAATAAGAAATGCCCTAAAACAAGATATGCCCTAAAAAGTAGTGTTTTAAGCCCAATTAACATAGGCCATCCATTTTAATAATACGCTTTGTTCCAAGCCTTAGGATTAATTTTTCTAGGGTTCCAATTTAAATCTTTTTCTATGTTCTAAACGAATGATTTGGAGGAGATTCATTTTGACCATATCTAGGGTTCCAATTGAAATCTTTTTATTTTGGGATTGATTATTGAAATTAAGATCAAAATGGACGGCCTATGTTAATTGGTCTAAAAAAAATCATTTTTTATTTTTTTTAACATTGTTCTTTTGATGATAATAAAGCATCCAAAAATATTAGAAATGAATAATTCCTTCTAAGGCCTAGATCTAAGCATCTCACTAAAATGAACGGCCTATATTAGTGGGGCTAAAACTGTACTTTTTCAGTTGTGTTTTAGATTTTATCTTTTTTGTGATTGGTAATTAGCCCTAACATGGTTTTTGAAGGTTGTTGCAACATATCAACATACAACCGTTGCATTAAATCATTGCCCGAACTTGAAATCTGGATTCAAGCTGGTTAGGATCAAGATGAAGGTTAGCATTGTACGTTAGTAGCTCATAAACTGCAAACTAGTGATTGAAATAATGTCACCACAAGAAAAATTGTGTTATTGGTTGATGGTCTTGTTGTGATTACTCAGAAGTCAGAAGTCCCACATTTTGTTGAATCCATAAGTTTGCATGTGATTTCTATTTTTTTCTGTCTAAGTTTTGAACTTGTTAAGACAGCACTATAAATATAGTTAGGAAGATTCATTTGTGACTTGGAAATCATGACAACTTCTATGTCTTTTTTTGGAAGAAAAGGTTAACATAGACGTTGTTATTTGTTACTACGAGTCTCTCCTTTCCTAGTTAGCTGATTATGATCATGTTGGAATCTTATTTAGCTACTTATTTTTTAGAATTGTATGACCATTGGTACATTTTGATTTTAAAGGAAAAAATGTATCTATGTACCAATGGTCTTTAGATACACAACTCTAAAAAATTAGAATTGGTACATTTGAAAAAATGTGGTGTATTTTTTGTAACAGGCTTTTTTATTATTTCTTAAATTTTGTTGCATGAATTTTTTTCTTGCTTGATATCACATTTATGATTTATTCAAAACTTAATTCCATTAAATTAAATTTTAAGGTTTGTTTTCTTAGATGTTGAACACAACAGACTTTTTTATTATTTAGTAAAATTTACTGTATGAATTTTTTTCTTGCTTGATATAACTTTTTATGTATTTTACAGGAACTATTTTCATTGAATAGATATATGTAGTGTATTTTATTTATTTGAGATTTGTTGTATGAATTTTTTTCTTGCTTAATATTCATTATAATTACTACTGCAACCTTAGGAATCCTGACAATGAATAAGGAATTAGTCGCTTCAATGAACGTCACTTGTGCCTCTCGAATAGACGAGCCCAAGTTATATCATCATGTCAATGCCGATTGAACCATGGTGCTCTATCGAAGGCAACCGGCCGAGCCGCGGAACCTGCTCTTGGATTGGCCATCCCCCCGGAGAGGGACCGGCCGGAAGGAGGAAAGAATGACCGCTTCTGCTGAACCCTTACTTAAAAAAGACTAGAGTATCTCTTTTCATAATTGTCCAGTTTTCCATAGAACATGTTGTAAACTCCCATTCATTGACCTTCACTAGAGGGCAGGGTAATCTGAAGGAGTAATGGCTGTGGGAACCTAACAAATATTGCATATGGGGCTCATATTAATTTTGTTTTTCAAACACTCATAGCAGTTTCTAAGGATATGAAAGCTATATGTAGCTTGATAACCGCAGTTAATATATGTTTTCGATAGCAAGCCATGTAAATGTGATGATCTTATGATTTAAATAAGTTTCCTGAATTGATGAAGCAATGCTTGATTTGACACATTTTTCTTGAGAGTTTCTTGAGAGTTGAATCCTGTTTTCGTTAGATGTTTTCTGGAGGAAAGGTTATGGTTAAGAGTCTTATTCTAATGTTGTATGTCAGTAGCTCATGAACTGCAAACTTGTGATTGAAATAATGTCATCTCAAGAAAATTTGTGTTATGTTAATGGTCTCGCTGTGATTACTCAGAAGTCAACTTCTTTGTTTGTTTTTTTTTTTGAAGAAAAGGTTAACAACAAAGTTGTTATTTGTTATCAGTGAGCTACAAGCGTTGGCCACAGAATTTGCTCCATCTATAATACATTATCTGGATTGTAGAGACTAATATGTTATTCTTTTTTGTGAACTTTTTTTTGGCGAGATATTTTTTTTTTCCTATTTTGTGTACTGTTATTTTCATACTAAAAAAAAAAAAAAAGGTTTCTTGAGAGTTGAATCCTGCTCATTAGATGTTTTCTGGAGGGAAGGTTTTGGTTGTGTTATGAGTTGATGGTCTTGCTGTGATTACTCAGAACATCCACATTTTGTCGAATCCATAAGTTTGCAGGTGATTTCCATTTTTTCTCTCTAAGATTTGAACTTGTTAAGACAACACTATAATTTTAGTTAGCAAGATTCATTTGTGACCAAGAAATTATGACAACTTATTTTTTTTGTTTTTTGAAGTAATGGTTATCAAAGAAGTTGTTCTTTGTTATCGATGAGAAAGAAGCAGTTGCAACAGAGTTTGCTCCATCTATAATATATTATCTTGAATGTAGAGACTAATATGTTATTCTTTATTGTAAACTTTTCTTTGGCAAGATATTTTTTTATTCCTATTTTGTGTACTCTTAATTTCGTACTTTCTAAAAGAAACATATTACTTCTTTAAATAAAAGCCTAAAATAGAAGATTATAAATAGAGATTCCAAAATAATTGTTTGCAATATGAAACTTAAAGTTTACCATCTCATGATATATTCACCTCACAAATTAGGAACAAATTAGAAAAAAATTGCATGAAAGCCATTTAATCATGAGTCCCCAAATTTTGGCTTGACAATATTCCTCCAAATAATCCAATATATATTAGGGCCCGAAGACATTACCCAATTAATGAAAAATCCTAATTAACTTAAGGTTTTATTCTTTTGGGTTAGAAGCTAATGTTGAGCAAAAGCTTTGATAGATAAATAACTTAGGGTTTTATTCTTCTTTCTTTGGAAAATTTTAGAGAAAAGTACTTTGTTGGCTAATAATTATTCATCTAATTATTATTATTTTTTGCTATTTTTGCTATTATTAGATGAATTAATACCCCCTCTTACTCACCCCACGGTTATGTTGGCTACTTTTTTTAATAACCACTGCAAACTTAGATACGGCATGCAACACTGCCAAGCCAAATGATACTGTGCATTCATGTGTGTATAATGTATATTGTATATTTAGTTATTTACGTGTTTTTGAGAAATCAAATTTTCATGTTTTCATTTGTTTCAAGGCATGAATTTTTAAATGGACATTAGTGAAATAGGATGTTAGATACTCCCTTTTTAACAGTTGCTTGTTTATACAACACCTGACTTTTTAACAGTTACATGCGACCTGCCTTCTTAGCTCACTTATTTCTTCTTACTTGAAGGACGTATGTTCAAATAGTTACTATTCTTGATAATCACAGTTAATACATGTTTTCGATAGTAAGCCATGTAAATGTGATGATGTTATGATTTAAATAAGTTTCCGAAACTGATGAAGCAGTGCATGATTTGACTAATTTTTCCTGAAACACCAGCGGAATATGTTACTTGGTTTGCAAAAGTTACAAAATTTCGTAATTATGAAACACCGTGAAAGGGAGAGAGAAGGAGATGAAGTGGGAGAGAGAGACTACAGAGATAAAGCTTGTGCGAGGAGTGATCTTTGATGAGAGAGAGGGGCTTGCGTGTGGAGAAACCTTGATGAGAGAGAGTCCTGCCTATGGAAGGGAAACCTAGTTCATAAAAGCGAAAGAGAGTCGCAGGAGGGTAAATATTAATAAACAAACACGACTAAGCCAAGAAAGACTTGAGTTTCACTTGAATTTATTTGACACAATCTTTTTCATTGAACAAGAAAACTTTATAAGGTTATCCTTCCAAATGGTTCTTAGTTCTTACCTTTAGGTTTTGTGGGTGCACTAACATACGTACCACAAAATTTTTTATAGAAAAGACTATTGCTGGACTATTAATCTTTAGGAAAATATTTCATGAATCTAGTAACACCCTCAATTGTACGAATTTCTCATCTTACAATACATTATCTTGACCATGCGTTTTCAATATTTTCATATGTTTATAGATCTACTTGATTTTAACTATTTTTGGAGCTTAAAATCCAATAATTCCTTTTGAAAATATGTTTTAGATAATCTTAAAAACAATTTACCACAAATTTCCATATTATGATAAAATTTAGAGGTGCAGCTTAATTGGATTGTTTACGGTTGCAATCTTTTAGAAAGTAGGAACCACACCCTACAATAAATTAAGCCTTTTCTTTTTGGGGTATTTACTATAGGTAAATGCCCATTGATGTGTCGCAATTAAGACCTAGATCCAAGAACGTGGAATCGCGATCTTAAAATTATTGGAGTGGGTATCGAATTTGTTCGGGAACGACATCTACAATGTTATGGAACGCGTTCCGTGAGAAAATGGGATCGTGATCCATGATAAAGGGAAAGTGATCTCTTTTGCGAATGGGAATGTGATCCGTGTTTTATAAGGAGCAAGCTCCATTATGTACGCGATCGAGATCCATGAAGTAGATAAAGCGAGCTCCGTTATGAATGGGTGCACGATTCCTGATTTAGAGGGAGCGAGCTCCCAAGTAAAAGGGATCGAGAATCAAAAAAATTTGAGCGAGATCCCAAAATTTTAGGAATGGGTTCCGACCGAGATACTGCCACCGGCACGCCCGAGCGAGATTCCGGAGCGGGAGTGCCACCTTAGTGTCAGCGCACCCACAAAATGCCTCAGCTTGAGTGAGATTAAAAAAATTCAAGATTTAGCTAAATTCACAATATTCTTTCGATCTTTTCATTTATCAAGGAAAGCTTTGACGAAGTGTTACATTAGCTGCCTACACAACACCACCCACCTCCTTTACCTTTTTTTAGCTTGTACGGATTAAGGGAAAGTTCAAAGTCCTCGGTTCTTTTGATTTATAAATAACTGAAATCATTTTTTTCCTTACAAAGGTAATAAACAGAACTTTTCATGGATATTCAAAGAGTTTTTTTGTTGTGCTAGGTGACAACAGTTAGAATTGGAGAACGAGAGTGCTGGTTCGATACACATGAATGGAACTCAGTTCATAGTTGAGGAGTTACACTGGCACTCTCCATCTGAACATACTTTAGATGGTTGCAGGTCGGCCCAACTGCAGTTGTTCAAGCTGTTTTTCAATGTTTAGGTTGTTAATGGCACTCTAACTGCAACCACCACCACCACAACAACCACCACCACCACCACCATTACCACCACCACCTTTTTGTGTAATGTCTTTAAAAGCCACGAAGGTATAATATCAGCCTCATTAATTCCTTGAGTAGTCAAACTATTATGTTTTCTGAGCAATAGGCTCTTGCTCTTTTCATAGAATGGCAGTAGACTTTGTTTGCCCTCAAGTAGTAAAAATTGGGACTCAATCCTCTAGATCAAATGCCATGGGAAATTAGCCGACAAGTTTTTTACCAATTATATGATTAAGTCTTTTTTGTTATGCCCTAATGAATCCATTGGTGAAGTAAAGATTTCATATTATAAAACGCTTGATATTTCAATTAACTTCCGTTATGGATATATCTATCACTATTACTGAGAGCAGGAGGGGGAAAGATTCCGGTTCCGAGAGCGGGAGGGGACTCCGGTTCTGAAAGCGGGAGCGCCGGAGCAACATCAGCCCAAAGTTCCGGAGCTCGGGATCCCGTATGAACTGGGAGCGCGTTCCCAATACATCGGGATCGAGATCCCTACTTAATGGGAACGTTTTCCATGTCAAATGGGATCGTGTTCCCATATTCATTAGGATCGTGGTCCGATCGACAACAGGACCTCTCCCCTATCTAAGAATGACCGTGTTTCTATTTGGAAATGATCGAGCTCCATTCATGGAAAGATCGCAATCTGTGCATGATCTGTCCACGCTCCCTTCGCAGAACTCTACTTTTATAAAAAATTGGCTTATAATAATATTATTTTATTTTAAAAATTAATTTTATTTAAGAAGTTTCTTTTAGGATGTTTTGGGAAAATAGGGATGAAGTTCGGGAAATGTAGGGATCACGCGCCTAAGACTCTGGGAGCGGGGATCTAATATACTAAGGAACGAGATCCTAAAATTATAGGAATCCATTCCATGCAGTATTAGGAGTGAGCACCAGTGCGAACGGGGTCGAGAATCCTAAAAATAGGAGTGAGTTTTCAAATAGTAGAGAACGAGATCTGGTTTAGATCTTGACTACAGAACACCAGAGCTGGGTTCCGAAACTTGAGCGCCACCCTAATTGGGCGCTCCCGGTAACTATGATTTATCTATGATTTGCAAGAAAGGACTCCTTCATAAAATAACTTCCTAGAAAATGAAAGAGTAGTGGCCATGCATTTAAACCCCACCTTGCCTTTACATGAATCTGTTGACAAGAATTCACATATAAGTACGTCGTAGGTGATATCGTATGTTTGCCTTAATCTGTAGATATGACTTGGAGATGCATATGGTCCACCACAACACAGATGGACGAATTGCCGTAGTTCCAGGGATCTAAAAGGTTGGGTTGAAAGATCATTGAAGGAGAGGTGACCGAGGCCCGCACTGTTTTGCTCATTTCCCAACCCTATCTATAGTATTATCCAGCCACGATCCACTTTATCACTTTCTGAATGGATGAACACGTTCCCTGGTCTCAGGGGAGAACTAGTAATAGGACACTATTTTTAAAGAAAATGTTGTAAAACAGGGAAATTTAGAAGTTTAATTCTTTTATATTTCACTATTGTTATTCAATTTCAAAAACTAATTAGAGCACATAAAGAATAATTGGTATATTTATGTGTGATTTCATAAACAAACAAATTGTGAAATCAATCCAATTAAGGCGCACCTCCAAATTTTATCATATCATGTAATTTTAGTTGAAAATATTCTTAGGATTATCTGAAAATCTATTTTCGAATCTAATTATAAGAATTTTAAACTTAAAAATTTGTTAAAACCAAGTAGATTTATAAACATATGAAAATCTTGAAAATGGACGGTCTAGATAATGTGTTGCAAGATGCACTATTTTAAGACTCAAATTTTTATATTTGTACATCTCGATGATGAGATGATCAATTACAGGGTTTTTCAACATTACAACAACATTTTCTGATGTATTTTTTAGGTGCATATTTAATTATATATTTTAAGGTAGCAACCTTATATGAATTTTTTCCTTTTAAGATCATCTCATCGCTACCCATGTCACAACATACACTGCCTTCTAGATTACGCTACTGGCTCCTACCTATTCTATGAGTCATTGAAATGGGGGCATTATTGAAGATCGTATATCCATCAATTAGTTATTATCCTAGTTTTTTTTTTTGGGGGAAAAATTACATAAATATCCGTTATACATATATTTATTACAAAAATGAGTTTTAGTTTATGTTATTAACGATATGTCTAATTTTTCAAATTCATAACGTTTTTTTAAAAAAACCACAAAACCACCAACCTACAAGTTATGAATAAATGGTTCTGCTTGTATTGTAGACATTCGGTTCTTCAAAAATTAATAATTATTAATTTTTGGTTTTTTAAAAACCAATAATTTGAAAAATTCTGTTTTTTTAATTTAAAAAACAGAAAATGGGCAGTTTCGTCTTTCTAAAAAAAAAACTATTATGAAGTTCAATAACCAGATAAATCTCTAATAACGCAAACTAAAAAGTGTTTTTGTAATAATACTAAATATAAAAGATATATGCATAATTTTTCCTTTTTATTTTGTTTTATTTATGATTTTTTTTCTTTTTCTTTTTTTGTCATACATTGAAATTCAGATTGCCCCTTGTTTGAGAATATAGTAGCCTTCAAATTGTTTTGTAGACAGTCCCCACATAGTTATGGCAAAAGGAGAAGACTTCTCATTTTGATTTGTCTTGTTGTAGGTGAAGACCGTATCAAAAGATCAGCTTAAAAAGCTTAGGGCTGATGTTGAAGATCTGAGAAATTTTATTTAAATCATAGTTTTATCTAAAAATAAAATGAAAAATGCAATAAACTGATGCTACTTTTTGTCATATTCGAGAGGGATTCAAGAACAATGCAAGGACAATACAACCCTTGAACCAAAGAAAAATGTTAACAGTATCTAGAAAATCGACTCGGTCAAGGCACTTGGGTCTTCGCAAAGACGAGTTAGTCTGACGAGTCCATGTCCCTCTTTTTAAAGATAATGAACATAAAAACATGATATATATATATATAAATAAAAATAGCAAAAGGGCTTTTCAATCAAAAAGATTAATGGCATGCGGGTTAGGCCGTCTAACATAAATTTGCCTCTTTATGGAAGGTACTGAGCTAGAAGGATATGGTTGTGTGAAGATTCTAACCCTAATGTAAATGAACTATAAATGAACTTTTCAAATATATTGTACAACCTACTCGCTGAGTAATCTGTTGTACAACTTACTCGCCTCGAATATAAATAAAGAACTTTAATATAAATAAAGAACTTTAATATAAATAAACTTTGCAAATATGTTGTACAACTTACTCACCTTGAATTACTCAGGCAAGGTGGACCTATCTACATATAAAAAAAATATGACAGCTGAATTACTCAGCCGAGTGCAACTATCTTCATATTAAAAAAAATGACAGCTTGCAAATATGTTGCACCACTTACCTCGAATTACTTAATGAAGTAGATCTCTCTTCATATAGCAAATATGTTGTACAACTTACTCGCCTCGAATTAATTCAATTAATTTAGATATCTCATGACTTATATCCCATCGTTCAAAATTAAATACAAAAGTAATTAGAATGATTCAAAATTAAACATAAAACATGGTAGAGTCATTAGAATTAGTAGAAAACCTAGGAGTTTGGGAAGGTGTAAGCCCGAAGTCATGCAGCTATGAATCATCATCATCGTCACCATGATCATCATCATCTGTGGATGTGTCATTGTTTTTCATCTCATTAAAACCTCTTAAGGAAATGAACTAAGCTCCTCTAGATTAATGGTATTACAATCATGCCTTTTATTTTCATTGGATGCAATCATTATCTTCGAGTTCACTTTTACGTAAACTAAGTTTATTAACATAATTGGTCTCAATTTATTCATTTTTTTTGTTTGTGTTGCCTCGAAAGCACTCCAATGATTTCTCCACGTACGTCCTACCAAACTCCTATATAATGAGAAATGTTTTAGCCACACAATTAATATACTACTAAAATTGAAATAAAAATTATTCCCTTCAAATAATGAAAAACTAGTAATACAAAAAATACAAAAAACTAATAATACAATAAGATACTTACAAAGATGAATTATTGACAATAATCTTATGGTCATTGGCCTTTAAGAGTATATCCGCAATATTCCGACTAGTATGCTCAATTTCGGAGCAATCATACCCATTCACAAACATAGCCTTACAGCCTGATACAATAGAAACCCCACAAGTTGGCCATTCATTTCTCAAAGTACCTAGCAGACTGTCAATCCGGCTCCTCTCTTTATCTAGCAAACTTGTCCTCAATCTCTCATATTTAGGGGGCACATAACCCTTGGGAGCATTGTTTATTACATATAGCATTTCTTGAAACTGAGGACCTTTTACTACATTAAAAGGGATCCCATGAGCATAATAACATCGAGCGATTGCAGCAGCGACATCTTCCCTGGCATGAGCATCAAACATATGGGCAATACTACCCCTCGCCCTTTTATTTTAACTCAAAGCATTGTTTTGTCAACCCTAATCGTTGCGAGAACGAAGTGAATACAGGTTGATCAAGTGGCCTAATTCTTTCTTTTCGACTCGAACCAAACAAACGTTTAGCCTCAGACTCTTCTACCCTCAATGCAACTCATTCGTCTATTGATATTTTTGGGCAAAGAATTATACCCTTAGACTTCTCCCCCGGTGAAAGGCCTAATAAATGTGCACGCACACATACGTACGATCCCGTGGAAGGAACATCTCGACAGCCAAAATTACATTTCCATTTCCTTCCCCCACCTCGCAATTTCATATCACCGCCTACTAGACGGCCATAACGCCACAAAGGCGTTCGAGATGGTGCATCAACCTCTTCATCTTCAACACCTGTATTATCCCCTCCAAAATATTGAATGACTTCATCCGGTTCCATAATATTACAAAATGGGATACACTGCACAACAAGAGAATATTACTTTAATAAGCCCATCTCTCAATAGTCAACACATCTTCCTTGCTCACATCTGAATCTTATCTCACTAGGCCCCTATATATATATATATATATATATCTCCCACACTCCATTCCACTCTCTTTATATGCATTGCCTTCTCTCCCTAAACTTAGTGGAAGACAGACTTGTATAAAGAAGTCAAGAATGTTCATAATTGCTTACAGGCAACAAACCGTTAATAATTTTTTGCGTACAAAGTAAATGATTTTTTCTCACAAAGTGAATAAAAGTGACGATAATAAATTTAATGTCAATGTGGTAGCCAAACTAAAGAAACCCACATATAAAAGAGACACGATAAGGAGAGATATATAATGTACAATCGATAGGAAAGCAGAAGATGTACAAAAGGATATATATATGTATATATGTAGAGAAAGAGAGAGGATGCACATGTGCATTAAACCATACAGATATCGACCCAAAAAATAGAGGAGAGAGACGATAAATTAAATGCACAACAATGTGCAAATAATTAAAAGTCAGAGGAATATAAAAGATAAGAGTAGAAGTGTTCGCTTCATGGGCAGTAAATAACAAGTATGACTACGACACCCTCCACCTACTACTACGATCATGAAAGCTCCAAGCACCTCGATCCACGGCGGTACGCATTGGCCAACCCCTCCCCGCCTACCACCCTCCAACAACGATCTCAAAAAAATAGATGAGCACCACCACGATACGTAGCAAAACTGATTATGGTAGACCCTAAGGCCACCATATGCCACTCAACAAAGAAAGAGGCATAAAAAGAAATAGGGACGAGGCTGCCAGCATCTAAACGGGCTCGAGATCTTCCAAATTGAAATCAAGAGGTGGGAGAGGTTCATTTCGGTATGCTGGGAGCTGGGTACTTAGTTGGATGTTTGTATCCACTACCAGTTCATACTCTCGTGAAAGAGCTTGCATGGCATTCTGAATGTCTAATTGCTTTCTCTCAGCTCTCCTAGAAACTGAACGTCAGGCATCTAGGGCAGCTAACAAATCGGTCTGACGCTGTCGGAGGCCCTCGTTCTCTCTATGCGTCTCAGATAATGTATCAGCCAAATTAGGGAGGAGGTTAATAAAAACAAGGGCCTCACAGGCTACAGATTTCTCTTCATCTTTTTTAGTGCGTGAGGCCTCACCTGGAATGAGTGGCCACGTACAGTTACCGTCACCTGGAATACCATATGACAGGGACGCCTGTAACTACGAACAATGTATTGAGGGAGGCATTCACCACCTCGCATTAAAATCTCTTGGAGGCTATTTTTAAAAGATATCGGTGGGAAGTCTAAATTAAATGCGTTGTAAAATATTTCCGGTTCAGGGGGGCATGCAATGATGTTCAGGAGTTGGAGCTGGAGGGAGGGGTGCCATATATTGTGGCATATCGGGTCATAAGCTTCAAAATTATGGAGCGGTGTATTATAAACTTGAGAAGAAGCATCACTTAGTTCTCAATCCTTTTTTACCTACAAATTAACTAATTCTAATGATGGGGTTGGAGCTTCTAATATATAGCATAAATATAGAAAAGAAGCACCATGCTTCATTTACCAATTATAAAAAATAGCATGATGCAGCAATTAATTATTGATATTAAAAAAAGATACAACATGATTAATACGTAAAGAAAATATAAAACTTTGGCAATTATAGCATCATGAATAATTTGGCAAACATACAACAGAGTTACATACTGCTAAACGCTAATAATGGAGCTTTTAATATATAGAAAAAATATAGAAAAGAAGCACGATGTTCCAAGTTTCCTAATTTCTAAATACCAAGATAAAAATGGAAACAACAAATAAATTATAAAAATTGTAATGAAACGCACGACCGTTGCAATTAAATGTACCACAATTCCAATGAAAAGTGTTACACAAGAAATCATAGAACTAAGGAAAGGAAAATAAGAACATTAATAAAACTTAATACCAAAGGTAGAAAAGAGAATAAGAGAGAGGATAGTGTATGGTACGGGCCTCAAATTGAATAGAGTACGAGAGAGAGGTGAGTACCCTTTGTTGTTCATGTAATTCAGGGCTGACAATTGCATGTTTGTAAACTGAAGAGCACATCATAAAACAAACACTAAATAAATAACCCAACAACAATACCTAGTGCAGGACTGCGACCAATGACCCTAGACCCAACTGGTACCTGTATGCCGAAGAGCGAAGCTCCTGAAGGCCATCTTCAACCACGTCAAAGTCACGAGCAATACGCTAGATTTTATCTTCAATTTTTGTAAGCCTTGCATTTACAACTTCAAGAGTGGAGCAAACTAGATCAAGACGAACCTTAAGGCGCTCATAATCAGACCAAACCCGCAATATGTCTTTCATAAGACGATCAAACATTAGACAGAAGACTTCCGTCTTCGACAAAACTTCCTCAGCCTTGGAAATGAAGGGCAATTCCCCATAAGGAGGTGGAATGGGGATAATAGGGATAGAGATTGAGCTATTAGAGTTTGAAGCCATTTTCTATGTCATATGAGATAAACGTTACAAGTAAAGCCATATGTCGGAACTTGAAATATACATGGTACTCTTCAATTTTTATTTTTAACCTGGCGCATTAATTAATGAATTTTTCAATGACGTAAAAACGTCGTACAGAGTTCCAATGTAACAATTCCTAGATTGGGAGGGAGGAGTCCAAATCCAAAGATTCCAAACTCCAAAGGATGCAATCCATGCAATTTTGAATTGGAAATGACTGAAGTCTAGAATTATCTGCAATAATCTTGTAATCTCCTCCAAGAATAAAAGTGAATAATAGTGTATTTTTGTCCAAACATATAGGTTGTTTGTTATGAGAGGGAAAACTTCATGGTGTAGAGAAAGTCTAGATTCTAGAAAGCTCCCAAGTAGTTTCTTACTTTATATATACATGTACTATGTTTTAGTACGACTACAAGTAGAGTAATGAAATTGAGTTCATATGGTCTTTCTGTGTGAATAGTACAAGTTCTACAAGTAAGCCTTCTTCATCCTTATTATCAAGCAGCTTGAGCTTCTTTGGGTTTATTAGATAGAGAAAATGAAAACACTCAATTTTTTCAAATAGAGAGAGAGCACATATGGAGTTTTTAAGCTTTGGGTTTTTTAATGAAAATGGATGGGGCTGGATCTTCCTTGGTAGTCCAACTCCAAACTGTACAAATATGTTACAACTTACACAAGACTTATGGATTGTAGTAAAAAAAAATTACGAAAATTAGGTACATCCAAACTGACACTAAGGGATAAATAAACCTCATGCGCAATAAACATTGAAAAAAATCGTAGAATCATATATCACTTTCTACCAAGAATAAAAAAATTACTAAGATTGCCCCAATCACAATGCCATGTCTCCACACTGTTTTATTTTAAAATTTTGTTTTGTAAACTCTTTTGAGGGGTATTGAATAATTGTTTTTAATAAGATCGAAGAATAATGTATGGTAAACTTCTGAGTTTACAACTTTACATTACAAAAAGGAGTTTAGAAAACATTTCTGCAAAGCAAAAGATTGTGCAACAGGAAATAGGAATAGAGCTTGTTTTGAGATCACGAGAACAAGATCGTGGAATAATGTCTACTGACTCTACTCCTGCAAGAAACTCCATAAAGTTTATAAAACCATGTTTTGCAAAAGATTCAACAATTGGTTGAGGCACTGAGCTCACAAATAAAGAAACATTATGACGTACAACTATAGAGTACAAAGCATAAACCCTGAAGCTTAGGGCTTATACTCCACAGATGAAAATCAAAAGCTTAAGTCACCATTAGAGGAGAGGAAGAAGAAGAGGTGACTGTGAACTGGAGCAGTAATACCGTATACAAAAACCAAACAAGAAAAAGCCATAGAAAATACCTTGGGGTAAGAGAGACGCAATGGTGTGTATTGTAACTATGTATTTTGTAGCCTGTTGTCTCCATCAGTTCGGTTCACTATTGAGAGAAGGAGGTGAAACGAGTTTATGAGAGAGGTGAAATGAGAATGTGAGAGAGAGATGTGAGAGAATGAAAATAATGGAAAAAAGGATAATCAGACCGGGTGGGGTCGTCCTTGTATAAATGGTTTGAGTGATGAGGTGTTAGAGATTTCGAAATGGAGCGTGTGAGAGATGAGATTAAATAACCTTTTCGGGCAATCTTAGCTTTTCATACATATTGGACGGTTAGATAAGTGGAAGTATATATGTGGTATGGGATAAGAAAATCTGTAGTCTCATTCCAAAACTACACACCACCTTTAAATGCTCATGAGGATAAGGAAAACAGTATAATTGCACGACTATATTATATAGAAGTGTCTTCAATGTTACACTTATTATCAATTTTTTTTTTTTTCATATCTAGTTAAAGAAAAACTTATTTTTATATTGTACCATATAAATAATATACATAGGTTTTCCAATGTACAAGCTAAAGAGCAATGTACTCCTTCGGGATCACTAAAATTTTTCGTTTTTTACAACTATGCAAATATATGAATATAATATTTTATTGATAGAGGTGCATTAATATGCATGAAATACTCTTGGGTGTAAAATCTAACATTTATTACTCTTTTTTTTTCACTTCATATCTAGTTAAATAAAAACTTATTTTTATATTTTACCATGTAAAAATGATATATCAGTTTCCCTTGTATATGCGAATGAGCATTGAACTCCTTTGGGATCACAAAATTGTTTCGTTTCTTACCACTATGCAAGATATGGAGATAATATTTTAATATTTGAGGTGCATTAATATGCATGAAATACTCATGAGTGAAGTGTATTCCACGTGGTGCTTACAGGATGTAAGTACATATGTAATGTGACATTTGGTATTAAAAAACCCGACACTTTCCACATGAAAAAGTTTGGGGATTAAATGCCGGGTATTCTGACTAGACAATGCTGCTGGGTATTTCATGCCACGGTTGCCTTAAAACAAGATATGCCCTGAAACAAGATACTCCGTACGAACTATTGCTTTTAGCCTAATTAACCTGGGCCGTCTATTTTGATATTTATCTCAATAGAGCAGTGATTTCGTGCAACAGTTGTACTGTAGTATAATGCAATGATACTTCTAGAAAATCATATTTGTGGTCATTGAATGACCCAAAATTTTGCACATGCACTCCCTTTATCTCAATAATCAATACGAAAAACATAAAAAATCAATTTGAACCCTAGATATGGTCAAAATGAGTCCCCTCTAAAAACATATCTGAACCATTCATTTGGTGAATTTTAAGATCTTAGTATTTATATACTCAAAATCATCTATTTATTTTTTAATATTATTCATCTAATGATAATAAAACCTTCCAAAAAAATTGAAAATGAAAAATATCCTTCTAAGGCCTATCTCTAGGCATCTCACCAAAATGAACGGCCTATGTTAATTGTACTAAAAAAATACTTTCTATGTTGTGTTTTCAAATTTTTATTTTTTATGAATGTTCAATAGAATAAACATAGTGTATAACTCTTTCAAAAGGGAAATGACCTTGTGAGACCCTCCCACACCCATGTGTATAGGACCCAAAAGATCACCACTAAATTTGGCACAGATCTCTAGAAAAGTAGAGTCCCACACCGATGTGATAACTTTTCTAGAGATATGTTTCAAATTTAATGGTGATCCTTTGGGGTCCTACATACATGGGAGTGGGAGGGTCTCAAAGGATCATTACTCTTTTCAAGAGTACATATTTTAAATTTTGGATCAAATTATTGGTCTTAAGTCCTAACATGGTTTTTGATGATTATTGCATTATATTACTATAGGTATAGGGTATTTATATAAGAATATGATCTAATGCAACGATTGTACCCCTCAAAAAACGAATGTAGACCCATTCATTTGGTGAATTTCAATATCACCACAGTTATAAACTCAAAATCAGTATTTTATTTTTTAACATTGTTCATCTAATGACAATAAAGTATCCAAAGATATTGCAAATGAAAAATTCATTGTAAGGCATAGATCTAAGCATCTCGTAATGCTAAAATGAACGGTCTATGTTAATTGGGCTAAAAGAATACTTTGTAGGTTGAATATTCAAATTTATCCATTTTGTGGTTGTCATTAGAATGAAAAGAGTGTATATTTCATAATTTGGATCAAACAAAAGGCCATAGAGAAACGAGACTCATCCAACAACTAATCTAGACCATTCATATGGTGAATTTCAAGATGTTAACCTTTACGAATTGAAAATCATTTATTTCATTTTTAACATTGTTCATCTAATTATAAATAAGCCAATATAAAAAAAATGGGAATCAATAAAATTTTTCGACAATGTAAGCATCATATCAAAATTGACGGCCTATGTTAATTAGGCTAAATAAAAGTTACAAGATACACATATTCCACTACTTGCACTCTAATATTTTCCTTGTGTCCATGAGAATAGATTTTGAGATGATCAATAAGAAGATATTTCTCAAAAAAAATAAAAAACCTTAATCTAGAGTCCCAATTCTCAGTGCCCACACCCATCTCTATTTTACTATATTTAAAGGGGCTCACTCTCTCTCTCACCACATCGCTACCATCCCTCTATTTTTACTATCTCGAACCTTTTACCCGTCCTCTCTATTATTTCTCTCTCCTATCTGTTTTCCCTCTCTGTATACACTCTCAATGAATTCCATGCTACCACAAGTCATTTCGTGGACATATGTAATGAAGTAATGCAAAATCATATGTACTTCAAGTAATATTTTATCCATTTTTTAAGAGTAACGTATGTACGTTCATCTAAATCCCATGTTTGACAAATATGTACTTGCATTCTGTCAGCGCCATTTGGACTACATTACAAGACATTCAAACTGTTGTTCCATCTTACAATGCCTTGGTTGGGAAAATATATATACAATCTGCATGGCCATTTTTGGTATGTCACAAAGTTGTTTACAGCCCTTGAAATATAATCAATCAAGTGTCATCATTTCGATGAATATTTAATTCACCGACATTTAATGCACTATTTTTAAATAAGGAGAGCATAGATTTTTTGCAAAGTCCATTTATCTAATTTACTCACCTCGAATTATTCAGATGAGTAATTCAAGGCGAGTTGGTTGTACAACTGATTACTCAGCGAGTAGGTTGCACAATAGATTTGAAAATTCATGTATAGTTCATTTACATTAGGGCTAGAATCTCCACACGACCATATCCTTCTAGCTCAGTAACTTCCGTAAAGAGGCAAATTTATGTTAGACGGCCTAACCCACATGCCATTAATCTTTTTAATTGAAAAGCCCTTTTGCTATTTATATACGTATTATGTTTTTATGTTCATTTTCTTTAAAAAAAGTGACATGGACTCGTCAGAGTAACTCGTGTTGGCCAAGACCCAAGTACCTTGGCCGAGTAGATTTTCTAGACACTGTTTAAACATGTCTCTGGTTCAAGGGTTGTATAGTCCTTGCATTGTTCTTGAATCCCTCTCGAGTATGAGAAAAAGTAACATCAGTTTATTGCATCTTTAATTTTATTTTGAGATAAAACTTTGATTTAAATGAAATTTCTCACATCTTCAAAGCTGATCTTTTGATACGGTCTTCACCTACAACAAGACAAATAAAAATGAGAAGTCTTCTCCTTTTGCCATAACTATGTGGGAACTGTCTATAAAAAATTTGGAGGTTACGATGTTCTCAAACGAGGGGCAATCTGAATTTCAATGTATGACAAAAAAAAAAAATAAAAAAAAAAAAAAATATCATAAATAAAACAAAGAAAAACAGAAAATTACGCATATATTATTTATATTTAGCACTATTACAAAAATACCTTTGAGTTTGCGTTACTGGAGAATTATCTGTTTTTTGAACTTTGCAATAGGTTTTTTTTTTTAGAAAGACGAAACTGTCCATTTTCTGTTTTTTAATTTGAATAACCGAAATTCTTAAAATTTTTGGTTTTTCAAAAACCGAAAATTAATAATTTTTAATTTTTGAGAAACCGAATATCTATAATGAAAGCAGATCCTTCTATTCATAACTTGTAGGTTGGTAGTTCAGTCTTTTTTTAGAATAAACGTTATGAATTTGAAAAAACAGACATATCTGTAATAACAAAAACTAAAAGGCATTTTTGTAATAACAATAAATATAACTGATATTTATGTAATTTTTCCCTAAAAAAAAAACGAAGAGAGTAACTATTTGATGGATGTAAGATCTTCAATAATGCCCCCATCTCATTGACTCATAGCTTAGGTAGGAGCCAGTACCGTAATCTGGAAGGCAGTGTATGTTGTGACATGGGTAGAGATGAGATGATCTTAGACGGAAAAAATTCATATAAGGTTGCAACCTTAAAGTATAGAATTAAATATGCACCTAAAAAATCCGTCAAAAAATGTTGTAATATTGAAAAACCCTCTAATTGATCATCTTGTCATCGAGATGTATAAATATAAAAATTTAAGTCCTAAAAATAGCTCATCTTGCAACACATTATCTAGACCATCCATTTTCAAGATTTTCATATGTTTATAGGTCTACTTGATTTTAACCATTTTTGAAGTCTAAAATTTTTATAATTAGATATGAAAATATATTTTCAGATAATCCTAAGAATATTTTCCAACAAAATTACATGATATGACAAAATTTGCAGGTCCACCATAATTGGATTTGTTTGAAGTTGCAACCTTATAGAAACCACATTCTTTATTAAATCACATCTAAGCTATAAAATATTTAACAATTTGTTTGTTTAAGAAATCACATATAAATATACCAATTATTCTTCATGTGCTATAATTAGTTTTTGAAATTGAATAAAAATCGTGAAATATAAAAGAAATTTTCCCTGTTTTACAAAATTTTCTTTAAAAAAAGTGTCCTATTACTAGTTCTCCCTTGAGACCAGGGAAGAGTTAGTCCGAAAACAAAGGGGCAACGTGTTCATTCTTTCAGAAAGTGATAAAGTGGATAGTGGCTGGTAATGCTAGAGATAGGGTTTGGCAATAAGCAAAACAGTGTGGGCCTGGGTCACCTCTCCTTCAATAAGAAAGATCTTTCAACCCTACTTTATACATTCCTGCAACTACGGCAATTCGTCCTGAAACTACGGCCATTCGTCCATTTGTGTTGTGGTGGACCATATGCATCTCCAAGTCACATCTACAGATTAAGGCAAACGTACGATATCACCTACGACGTACTTGAATTTGAATTCATGTCAACAGATTCATGTAAATGCAAGGTGGGGTTCAAATGCATGGCCACTACTCTTTTATTTTCTAGGAAGTTATTTTCTCAAGGAGTCCTTTCTTGTAAATCATAGATAAATCATAGTTACCGGGAGCGCCAAACTAGGATGGCGCTCATGTTTCGAAACCCAGTTCCGACGCACTGTAGTTGGGATCTAAACCAGAACTCGTTATCTACTTTTTGAAAACTCGTTCCTATTTTTAGGATTCTCGATCCCGTTCGCAATGGTGCTCACTCCCAATACTGCACGGAACGTGTTCCTAAAATTTTAGGATCTCGTTCCTGAATAAATTAGATCCCCGCTCCCAGAATTTTGGGAGCGCGATCCCTACAAATTCGGAACTCCATCCCTATTTTCTCGAAACATCCTAAAAGAAACTTCTTAAATAAAATTATTTTGTAAAATAAAATAATTATAATTTAAGCCAATTTTTTATAAAAGTAGAGTTCTGCGATGGGAGCGCGGACTAAATGCACAGAGCGCGATCCTTGCATGAGTGGAGCTCGATCATTTCCGAATAGAAACACGGTCATTCTTTGATAGGGGAGCGGTCCTACTGTCGATGGGAGCACGATCCTAATGAATATGGGAACATGATCCCATTTGACATGGAAAACGTTCCCATTAAATAGGAATTTCGATCCCGATGTATTGGGAACGCGCTCTATATTCATACAGGATCTCGATACGCTTCTTTGACCCTCACCGGAACTCGCTCCCCGAGCTCCGGAGCTTTGAGCAGATGTTGCTCCGATGCTCTCGCTCTCGGAACTGGAGCCGTTCCCACTCATGCTCCCAATAACAATGATAGATATATCCATAAGGGGAATTAATTGAAATATCAAGCGTTTTATAATATGAAATCATCACTTCACCAATGGATCCATTACGGAAAAACATAGAAGACTTTATCAAATTATGAAAAAAAAACTTGTTGGCTAATTTCCGATGGCATTTGATCTAGATGATTGAGGCCCAACTTTTATTACTTGAGAGCAAACAAAAGTCTACCTGCCATTCTATGAAAAGGGCAAGAGCCTATTGCTCAAATAACATAATAGTTTGACTACTCAAGGATTTAATGAGGCTGATACTATACCATCGTGGCTTTTAAAGACCTTAAGCAAGGTGGTGGTGGTGGTGGTTACAGTGCCATTAACAACCTAAACAATGAAAAAATTTAGCTGAATCTTGAATTTTTTTAATGTTTCAATCAAAGAATCTCACTCAAACTGAGGCATTTTGTGGGTGTGCTGACCCTAAGGTGGCGCTCCTGCTCCGAAATCTCGCTCCGGCATGCTGCGGGCGGGATCTCACTCGGAACCTGTTCCTAAAATTTTTGGATCTCGCTCAAATTTTTTTCGATTCTGGATCCCATTCATTTGGGAGCTCGCTCCCTCAAAATTTGGAATCTCGCTCCCATTCATAACAGAGCTCGCTTTTTCTAGTTCATGGATCTCAATCGCATACATAATGGAGCTTGTTCCTTATAAAACACGAATCACGTTCCCATTCGCAACAGAGATCGCTTCCCCTTTATCATGGATCTCGATCCCATTTTCTCACGGAACACGTCCCGTAACATTGTAGATGTGGTTCCCGAACAAATTAGATACCCGCTCTAATGATTTAAGATCGCGATCCCGATGTTTTCAAATCTAGGCCTTAATTGTGACACATCAATGGGCATTTACCTATAGTAATTACCCCAAAAAGGAAATGCTTAATTTATTGTAGGGTGTGGGTCCTACTTTCTAAAAGGTTGCAACCGTAAACAATCCAATTAAGCTGCACCTCTAAATTTTATCGTAATATGAAAATTTGTGGTAAATGTTTTTTAAGATTATCTAAAACATATTTTCATAAGGAATTATTAAATTTTAAGCACTAAAAATAGTTAAAATCAAGTAGATCCATAAACATATGAAAATATTGAAAATGCACGGTCTAGATAATGCATTGCAAGATGAAAAATTCGTACAATTGAGGGTGTTCTAGATTCATGAAATATTTTTTTCAAGATTAATAGTCCAACAATAGTCTTTTCTATAAAAAAAATTTGTGGTTCGTATGTTAGTGCACCCACAAAAACTAAAGGTAGAACTAAGAACCATTTGGCAGGATAACCGCATAAAGATTTATTGGTCAATGACATAGTTATGACTTTCCTCTCAAAAAATGTGTCAAATAAATTCAAGTGAAACTCAAATCTCTTTTGGCTTAGTCGTGTTTGTTTATTAATATTTACCCTCCTGCGACTCTCTTTCTCTTTTATGAACAGGTTTCCCTTCCATAGGCAGGACTCTCTCTCATCAAGGTTTCTCCACATGCAAGCCCCCCTCTCTCATCAAAGATCACTCCTCGCACAAGCTTTATCTATCTAGACTCTCTGTCCCTCTTCATCTCCTTCTCTCTGCCTTTTCACGTTGTGTCATAATTGCGAAATTTTGTAACTTTTGCAAACTAAGCATCACATACCGCTGGTGATTAAGGAAAAATTAGTCAAATCATGCACTGCTTCATCAGTTCGGGAAACTTATTTAAATCATAAGATCATCACATTTACATGGCTTACTATCGAAAACATATATTATGATTATCAAGAATAGTAAACGTACATCCTTCAAGTAAGAAGACATAAGTTAGCTAAGAAGGCAGGTCGTATGTAACTTTTGAAAAGTCAGGTGTTGTATAAACATGCAATTGTTAAAAAGGGAGTATCTAACATCCTATTTCACTAATGTCCATTTAAAAATTTATACCTTGAAACAATTGAAAATATGAAATTTTGATTTCTCAAAAACACGTAAATAACTAAATATACACAATGTACAATTATACACACATGAGTGCATAATATCATTTGGCTTGGCAGGGTTGCTCATCGTATCCACGTTTGCAGTGGTTAATAAAGAAAATAGCCAACATAGCAGTGAGGTGAGTAAGAGGGGGTATTAATTCATCTAATAATAACCAAAATAGCCAAAATAATAATAATTAGCCAACAAAGTACTTTTCTCTGTAATTTTCCAAAGCAAGAAGAATAAAGCCCTAATTTTTTATCTATCAAAGCTTCTGCTCAACCTTAGCTTCTAACCCAGAAGAATAAAACCTTAAGTTAATTGGGATTTTGTATTAATTAGGTAATGCCTTCGAGCCCTAATATATATTGGATTTTTTGGGGAAATATTGTCAAGCAAAATTTGGGGACCTATGATTGAATGGATTTCATGCAATTTTTTACTAATTTGTTCCTAATTTGTGCGGTGAATATTTCATGAGATGGCGCCTTTCAAGTTTCATATTACAAACAAATATTTTGGATAGTCTGCTTGTAATCTTCTATTTGAGGCTTTTATTTAAAGAAATAATATGTTTCTTTTAGAAAGTACGAAAATAAGAGTACACAAAATAGGAATAAAAAAATATCTTGCCAAAAAAAACTTTACAATAAAGAATAATATATTAGTCTCTACAATCAAGATAATATATTATAGATGGAGCAAATTCTGTTTACCTTAGATGTTTGAAATTGAGAGCATGACAATACTATATAAATTTTTTTCTTGATAACGATTACATATCTATTTTTTTTATAGAAAATAATGATTAAATATCTTTGTGATAAAATTTACACTATTTCCGAAATTTCAAGAGAAACAAATTATCCCTTATTTGTAACTTATGGCTTTGCATGGTGGCACAACCATGACAAAATGCAAGTAAAAAACAAAATTATCCTCAGTTGTAATGCATACTAGGTTGCGCATGACACAATAATAAAGAAATAACAATATTTGTATGTGAGAGATAGGCCAAGGTGGTGCAGTGATTGTAATGTAACCTTTGGTCTTTAAAAAAACTATACTTCCCTTACCAATACATTTTACATGAAATGCCAGGTGAATGAAATATGCATCGAAATGATATCACTTGATTACAATTCGTTGTCATACAAAATTTTTGTTACGTGCCTAAAATGGTCCTCCAGGATATATAAGTGGTTTTATATTTGCCCACCCAAAGGATTTATATGCCATTGTGCTAGAACAATGTTTTCCATCCAATTCTTAGTATTAATTATTTTTTCTTCATAAATAATTAAAGAAAAATGTATTTTTATATTACTATTCTTTTTATATATCGACAAAGAAACATTGTTTTCCCTCGTAATTTTTATAATGCATTGTTCTCTTTCAGGCACATAAAGTTGTTTTTCCATTCGGATATCAAAATCATGCATATCCTAATTTCCATTAATATATTTCCCAAAAAAATTTGTCATAATTTTATTTTTACATGCCCAAAATGGCCCTCAAAGTTATATAAATTAGTTTTATATTTGCTCACCCAAAGGATTTGTATGCCATTGTACTGGAACCACAATTTGAATTTCTAAATGCATTGCACGTGTGTTGACATAGAAAAGTACAATTGTAATATGACCTTTTGTTTTAAAACAAATCTGTACCATCCTTGTCAAAAATTGTGCATTAAATGTGGGGTATTCGTCAAATGATAAACTTTGAGTACAACTCATTGCTTATACAAAATTATTGTAATATGGCTAAAATGGTCTTGCAGGTTATATGTAAGAGAAATGATCTGATGATGTAATTTGACATCATTTTATATTTGCGCACCCGAAGGCATTGTAGGACATTGTGCTGGAACAACCGTTTGAATTTCTACGTGTAATCCACGTGGCATTGACACAATACAAGTCCATATGTAATGTGAGATTTGGTCTTCAAAAAATCTATACTCTCCTAATTTAAAAATAGTGCATTAAATGTCGGTGAGTTAAATACTCATCGAAATGATGACACTTGATTAATTATATTTCAAGGGCTGTAAACAATTTTGTGACACACCAAAATTGGCCTTGCAGATTATATGTATATTTTCCCAACCAAGGCATTGTAAGATGGAACAACAGTTTGAATGTCTTTTAATGTAGTCCAAGTGGCGCTGACAGAATCCAAGTACATCTTTGTCAAACATTGGATTTAGAAGAAGGTACTTACATTGCTCTTAAAAAATGGATACAAAATTAGTGGAAAGTATATATGATTTTGCATTACTACATTACGTATGTCCACGCCAAAATTGGCCTTGCAGATTATATGTATATTTTCCCAACCAAGGCGTTGTAAGATGGAACAACAGTCTGAATGTCTTTTAATGTAGTCCAAGTGGCACTGACAGAATCCAAGTACATCTTTGTCAAACATTGGATTTAGATGAAGGTACATACGTTGTTCTTAAAAAATGGATCCAAAATTAGTTGAAAGTACATATGAGTTTGCATTACTACATTACGTATGTCCACGAAATGACATGTGGTAGCATGGAATTCAGTGAGAGTGTATACTAAGAGGGAAAACAAATAGGAGAGAGAAAAAAAAAAGAGGACGGGTATAAGGTTTGAGATAGTAAAAATAGTGGGATGGTAGCGATGTGGTGAGAGAGAGAGTGAGCCCCTTTAAATATAGTAAAATAGAGATGGGTGTGGGCACTGAGAATTGGGCCTATTGATTAAGGTTTTTTATTTTTTTTGAGAGAATCCTCTAGTTGATCATCTCAAAATCTATTCTCATGGACACAAGGAAAATATTAGATTGCAAGTAGTGGAATATGTGCATCTTGTAACTTTTATTTAGCCCAATTAACATAGGCCGTCAATTTTGATAAGATGCTTACATCAAGGACATCCAAAAATTTTATGGATTCCAATTTTTTTTATATTGGCTTAATTATAATTAGATGAACAATGTGAAAAATGAAATAAGTGATTTTCAATTCGTAAAGGTTAACATCTTGAAATTCACCATAGGAATGGTCTAGATTGGTTGTTGGATGAGTCTCTTTTTGACGACATCTATGGCCTTTTGTTTGATCCAAATTATAAAATATACACTCTTTTCATTCTTATAAACAACCACAGAAAGGATAAATTCGAATATTGAACCTATAAAGTATTGTTTTAGCCCAATTAACATAGGCCATTCATTTTAGCGCGACGAGACGTTTAGATCTAGGCCTTACAATGAATTTTTCATTTCCAATATCTTTGGATACTTTATTGTCATTAGATGAACAATGTTAAAAAATAAAATACTGATTTTGAGTTTATAACTGCGGTGATATTGAAATTCACCAAATGAATGGGTCTACATACGTTTTTTGAGGGGAATCATTTTTACCATATCTATGATACAATCGTTGCATTAGACCAATAATTTGATCCAAAATTTAAAATTTATACTCTTGCAAATGAGAAATGATCATATGAGACCCTCCCACACCAATGTGTGTAGGACCCCAAAGTTATCACATGGGTGTGGGGCTTAACGTTTTTTGAGATTTATGCCAAATTTAATGGTGATCCTTTAGGGTCCTACACACACGGGTGTGGAAGGGTCTCATAGGATCATTACTCTCTGAAAATATATGTGGGCAGTCTAGTTTCATCGTGAGCCTAACCAGCTTGAATCCAGATTTCATGTTCAGGCAATGATTTAATTCAACGTTTGTATGTTGATATGTTGCAACAACCTTCAAAAACCATGTTAGGGCTAATTACCGATCAGAAAAAAGATAAATTCTAAAACACAACAGAAGGGTATATTTTTAGCCCAATTAACATAGGCTGTTCATTTTAGTGAGATGCTTAGATCTAGGACTTAGAAGGAATTGTTCATTTCCAATATCTTTGGATGCTTTATTATCATCAAATGAACAATGTCAAAAAAAATTAAAAATGATTATTTTTAGCCCAATTAACATAGGCCGTCCATTTTGATCTGAATCTCAATAATCAATCCCAAATAAAAAGATTTCAATTGGAACCTTAGATATGGAAAAAATGAGTCCCCTCCAAATCATTCGTTTAGAACCCTAGAAAAAGATTTAAATTGGAACCTTAGAAAACTTAATTCTAAGGCTTGGATCTAAGCATATTATTAAAATGGATGGCCTATGTTAATTGGGTTAAAAACAATACGTTTTAGGGCATATCTTGTTTTAGGGCATATCTTATTTTTGGGCAACCGTTGCATGAAATCATTGCCCTGAGAATGTATGGTCTTTAGGCATATCTTGTGTTAGGGTTTCAAGTTATGGTCAGCACATATGTTTAATTTTCCCTGTTAATCATAATCGTGATAATTAAACACGATCATTGATATAATGCAACGGTTGTATCATATTATAATGCAACCACACTTCTAAAAAACCATATTTGTTGTTTTTAAGAGACCCAAAATTTTGCATACACACTCTCTTCATCTCAATAATTTGTGACCATATCTTGGGTTCCAATTAAAAACTTTTTCTTTTGGGATTGTTATTGAGATTATTATCAAAATGGATAGCCTATGTTAATTAGGATAAAAACTATACTTTCTTGGGCATATCTTACTTTAAGGCATAACTTGTTTTAGGGCAACCGTTGCATGAAATCATTGTCTGAGAATGTATGGTCTTTAGGGCATATCTTGTTTTAGGGTATCAAGTTATGGTTATCACAAGTGGTGACCACATGTGTTTAATTTTCCCAATTAATCGTATTTGTGATAATTAGGGCATTGTTTTAATGCAACAGTTGTATCATAGTATAATGCAACCACACTTCTGAAAAACCATGTTTGTTGTATTTAAGAGACCCAAAAGTTCGCATACACACTCTCTTCATCTCAATAATTTTTTATCATATCTAGGGATCCAATTGAAATCTTTTTCTTTTGGGATTGATTATTGATGGGCAATGATTTCATGCAACGGTTATATAGTAATATGATGCAACAACCCTCAAAACCCATGTTATGTCCATTTGTCTGATCCAAATTTTGAAGTGAGTAATCATTCATTACTCATTTCAAAATTTGGATGAGACAAATGGCCATAACATGGTTCAAAAAAATAAATTTTTTGAAAAGAGTAATGATCCTATGAGACCCTCCTACTCCCATGTGTGTAGGACCCCAAAAGATCACCATTAATTGTAAAACAAATCTCTAAAAAAGTTATCACATGGGCGTAGGACTCTACGTTTCTAGAGATTTGTGCCAAATTTAGTGGTGATCCTTTGGGTCCTACACACATGGGTGTGGGGGGGTCTCACAAGGTCATTTCTCTTTTGAAATAGTTATACACTATTTATATTCTAATGAACAATCATAAAAAATAAAAGTTTGAAAACACAACATAGAAAGTATTTTTTTAGCACAATTAACATAGGCCGTTCATTTTGGTGAGATGGTCAGATATTGGCCTTAGAAGGATATTTTTCATTTTCAATTTTTTTGGATAGCTTTAGTATAATTAGATGAACAATATTAAAAAATAAATAGATGATTTTGAGTATATAAAAACAAAGATCTTAAAATTCACCAAATGAATGGTCTAGATTTGTTTTTAGTGGGGACTCATTTCGACCATATCTAGGGTTCCAATTGATTTTTAAATTTTTTCGGATTGATTATTGAGATGAAGAGAGTGCGTGTGCAAAATTTTGGGTCATTCAAATACCACAAAAATGATTTTCTAGAAGTGTTGTTGCATTCTACTACAGTACAACTGTTCAATGAAATCATTGCTCTATTGAGATTAATATCAAAATGGACAGCCTAGGTTAATTGGGCTAAAAACAATACTTCATAGGGAGTATCTTGTTTCGGGGCATATCTTGCTTTAAGGCAACCGTTGCACGAATTACCCAGTAGCAATGTCTAGTCAGAATACCCGGCATTTAATCCCCAAACTTTTTCTTATGTAAAGTGTCGGTTTTTATAATACCAAACGTCACATTACATATGTACTTACATCCTGTAAGAGCCACCTGGAATACATTTCACTCATGAGTATTTCATGCTTATTAGTGCACCTCTAATATTAAAATATTATATCCATACCTTGCATAATGGTAAGAAACTTTTTGTGATCCCGAAGGAGTTCAATGCTCTTTCGCATATACAAGGGAAACCGATATATCATATTTACATAGTAAAATATAAAAATAAGTTTTTATTTAACTAGATATGAAGTGAAAATGAAAGCAATAATAAGTGTTAGTTTGAAGACACTGTTTTATAATATAGTCGTACGGTTCCACGATTTTTCTCAAAAGGTGGCTTGTAGTTTTGGAAGGAGAGTACCAAATAGATTTTCCACTCATGAGTATTTCATGCATATAATGCACCTTTATTAATAAAATATTATATTCATATATTTGCAAAGTGGTAAGAAGCCATATATTTTGGTGATCCCAAAGGAGTACATTGCTCTTTAGCATGTACAATGGAAAACCTATATATATTATTTATATGGTACAATATAAAAATAAGTTTTTCTTTAACTAGATATGAAATAAAAAAGAAATTAATAATAAGTGTAAGATTGAAGACAATTTTATATAATATAGTCGTGCAATTATATTATTTTCCTTATCCTCATGAGCATTTAAAGGTGGCGTGTAGTTTTGGAATGAGAAAATAGATTTTCTTATCTCATACCACATATATACTTCCACTTATCTGACCATCCAATATGAATGGAGGGCTAAGATTGCCCCAAAACGTTATTTAATCTCATCTCTCACACGCTCCATTTCGAAATCTCTAATACCTCATCACTCAAACCATTCATACAAGGACGACTCCACCCCGTCGAAATATCCATTTTTCCATTGTTATCATTCCCTCACATCTTTCTCTCATATCCTCATTTCACCTCTCTCGCATAAACTCATTTTACCTCTCTCTTTCAACAGTGAACTCAACTGATAGAGACAACATGCTAAAGAATACACAGTTACAATACACACCACTACGTCTCTTTTACTCATCGAACCAAGTGTTCAGGTCCAAGACCACCCTCACGCCCTCATTCACCACCAGAACCCCAAGGTATTTTCAATGGCTTTTTTTTTTATGGTTTTTGTATACGGTATTACTGCTCCAGTTCACAATCACTTCTTCTTCTTCCTCTCCTCTAATGACGACTTAAGCTTTCGATTTTCATCCGTGGAGTATAAGCTCTACGCTTCAAGGTTTATACTTTGTACTCTATAGTTGTACTTCATAGTGTTTCTCAATGCCTCAAACAATTGTTTAATTTTTTGCAAAACATGGTTTTATAAACTTTATGGAATTTCTTGCCGTGGTAGAGTCAGTAGACATTATTCCACGATCTTGTTCTCGTGAATTCAAAACAAGCCCTATTCCTATTTCCTGTTGCTCAATCTTTTGCTTTGCATAAATGTTTTCTAAACTCCTTTTTGTAATGTAACGTTGTAAACTCAGAAGTTTACAATACATTTTTCTTCGATCTTATTAAAAACAATTACTCAATACCCCTCAAAATAGTTTATAAAACAGTGGGGAGACATGGCATTGTGATTGGGGCAATCTTAGTAAATTTTTTATTCTAGGTAGAAAATGATATATGATTCTACAATTTTTTTCATTGTTTATTGCACATGAGGTTTATTTATCCCTTAGTGCCAGTTTGAATGTACCCAAATTTTGTAATTTTTTTGTAGTACAATCCATAAGTCTTGTGTAACTGCAACATATTTGTACAGTTTGGAGTTGGACTACCAAGGAAGATCAAGCCCCACCCATTTTCATTAAAAAACCCAAAGCTTAGAAACTCCATATGTGCTCTCTCTCTATTTGAAAAAATAGAGTGTTTTCATTTTCTCTCTCTAATAAACCCAAAGAAGCTCAAGCTGTTAGATAATAAGGATGAAGAAGGCTTACTTGTAGAACTTGTACTATTCACACGGAAAGACCATATGAACTCAATTTCATTACTCTACTTGTAGTTGTACTAAAACATAGTACAAGTATATATAAAGTTAGAAATTACTTGGGAGCTTTCTATAATCTAGACTGTCTCTACACCATGAGGTTTTCCCTCTCTTAACATACGACGTATATGTTTGGACGAAAATACACTATTATACACTTTTATGCTTGGAGGAGATTACAAGATTATTACAGATAATTCTAGACTTCACTCATTTCCAATTCAAAATTGCATGGATTGCATCCTTTGGAGTTTGGAATCTTTGGATTTGGACTCCTCCCTCCCAATTTAGGAATTGTTACATTGGAACACTATACGACTTTTTTACATCATTAAAAAATTCATTAATTAAAGTGCCGGGTTAAAAATAAAAATTGAAGAGTACCATGTATATTCCAAGTTCCGACATATGGCTTTAATTATAATGTTTGTCTCATACGGCATAGAATATGGCTTCAAACTCTAATAGCACAACCTCTATCCCTATTGTCCACATCACACCTTCCTATGGGGAATTTCCCTTCATTTCCAAGGCTGAGGAAGTTTTGTCGAAGACGGAGGTCTTCTGTCTAAGGTTTGATCATCTTATGAAAGACATATTGCGGGTTTGGTCTGATTATGAGCACCTTAGGTTCGTCTTGATCTAGTATGTTCCACTCTTGAAGATGTAAATGCCACGCTTACGAAAATTGAAGATACAATCCAGCGTATTGCTCGTGACTTTGACGTGGTTGAAGATGGCCTTGAGGAGCTTCGCTCCACGGTATACAGGTACCAGTTGAGTCTATGGTCATTGGTCGCAGTCCTGCACTAGTTACTGCTGATGGGTTATTTATTTAGTGTTTGTTTTATGATGAGATCTTCAGTTTACAAACATGTAATTGTCAGCCCGAAATTACGTGAACAACAAATGAGTACTCACCTCCCTCTCATACTCTATGCAATTTGAGGCCCGTACCTATCACTATCCTCTCTCTTATTCTCTTTTCTACCTTTGGTATTTAGTTTTATTAAAGTTCTTATTTTCTTTTCCTTAGATCTATGATCTTTTGCATAATGTAACGATTTTCATTGGAATTGTGGTATATTTAATTGCAAAGGTGGTGCGTTTCATTACAATTTTTATAATTTATTTGTTGTTTCCACTTATATCTTCATATTTCGAAAACAGAAAAATTTCAACAGGGTGCTTCTTTTCTATATTTTTTCTAGTTA